>NC_140213.1:41223997-41823997 GCF_951802725.1 Rutilus rutilus
TGCAAGCAGAGAAATCATGCTGCTATATATATATATTTAAACTTGTTGCAATATTTTCAGTTATTTTATTCATAATAATTATTAAACTCAACGTCATCAAAAAAGCTCAACAAACTTTATCATTGCAGGATTGCACCACTTTCATTTTATTTGAATAACATGTTCAGTCTGTTTTAGAGAGTTGAAATTGTAAACAGAGGAAACAGGTTTTCTAGGAGGATTTTTGGTTCAATTTTGTCAATGTCTACTGCTTTGCCTGCACCACACTGATTCTTTCTTTTTTAACTCAGATTTTTTAAATTGCTTTAAACTCAAAAAATGATTTTGCATTTCATAATAATCTTTTCACTACTTACCGGTTATTATACAAATTATTATAGAAAATGTTCACTAAATTAGATGTAAGAAGAACAAAATGTGTTTCTTTCTAGCTAATCTCTGGATCACAGGTGGCTGGTGTTCATTGTGGTTTGGGTTCTGGTGCCAATGGGTGTTTGCACAGGGGATCCGGAGTATGCGCCTAGCCCTGATGGGACTTTTTGTATGCACAGCTCCAGCTTTAAAGGGCTTCAAATAGAATGTGAAAAAATGTGAAGTCACAGAGGCCACATAATCAGGGATTTCATCAATATACATAGCCATTTTCAAGGGATTACTTACTACCGTGCGAGTTTGCTGTGGATTCTGTTGCTATATCTTCTATTGTAGATTAGTTATTTCAGATGGCACTGGCATTGGAATAAGTATTTGTCTTACGAAATTTATATAATGAAGTACTTTTACACTGACATCTCTGTGTGTCTGACTTGAGACTGTTGAACTCGTCATGCTGGTTGTGATTTCTTTGTCATTGTGCATGTAATTGATGACGACATTAAGGCAAAAGTCTTTTTTTAAGTTTTTAAAATATAATTTAATTAATTTGATATGAATTAATATTGACATACTTTAGGTTAACTTATGGTAATGGTGACATTATAACCAATGTTTAAAAAAAACAAGCATAGAAGGTTGATCTGTTCAGCGATGAAAATACTTTTTTATCTTAAAAAATTATATTCATGCTGCAAATGAATTCATCTGTTTACACAAAGTAGCTGCAAAAAAAGTAAATAGATATTTATATAATAAAATATATAATGACTTAGCTGCCCGTTTTGATTGTTATCTGAATCCATGATGATTGCTTATTATTAACATCCATTATTTTTGTCAGGTTCAATTTGAAGCTCAAAGTCAAACTGTGCTGTGGATTAGAAAGGTATAAAAGTCTCAACACTGATTCCAAAGGAAAACAAACTGAGTTTTATAAATGTAAATCATTTATGAAGGGCCCAAACTTATTCTGGTACATTTTTATCTATTGGTCTTTTTTTGTTGTTTCATTGTTTTAACATGTTGTAATTCATTTGGTATCCTGCCTGTCCCATTTTACATGTGGCAAAACTGTGGTAAAACAAATTGCCTTTAAGTCCCAGCAAAAACAACTCATGTTCAGCACCACACCTCTTCCACAGATCTTACAACTACACGTGACTCTGACACATGCAACGTAAAACGCAGCCAGCCTCTTTTATCTGATTGGTCAGTGACAAGCCGCTGAGGGATCGGATTGGATGAGAAGCGTGTCACTTCAAATGTACTGACCCTATTGTTACTGTTGTTTTATAGAACTTACGTCAATCGTATCTAAGGTAGTGCCAGTGACGACCATAATAAATATTACATTGCTCTGCACATAATGGGCTTTCAGAAAGCATCCAGTAATGGTTGCTGTGGTCCAATAGTGACGTCTTTTTTAACTTCTTAACTTTAACTTTTTTTTACGCGCGACAGTGCTTTAACTATCACTTCCTCGATTCGATGACATGAACATACTATTCGGGTTGTTTCCTCGCTTTCTCAAACTGTTAAACACGGTGATGTCATGGTGTGGCGGGAGCAGTCTCCTTCTCTCCTTAACTGGCGCGCTCACTTAATTATCGCGTTTCCTTTTGACAAAAACACAATGTATGACTTGTTTCGTGATGTTTTCATTTTGCTTAAGTCGGAGTTCTTGAGTTTTTCATATTTGTTTTTAAACTAGAGATGAGACACGAGTAGAGTAGGAGGTGGAGGATGAGGAGGCGGCGTTTTATGGCAAGCCCCTGTAGCATGTATTCCTTTAGAATAACAATAATCTATTGTAGGCTACTTGTATATTTAATTTAATTACTACGAAATAATCGAATAGTGACTAGTTTTACTAGTGGCTGTTTTACTTAGAAGTAAAAGTATTCCGACATATTGCACAAATTTCTCCCATTCATAATAGACCTTATGCCAGATAAACAAGCTCGCAGCCATCTCTAATATTGTTTGAACTTCTGTTTTTGCAGTAGCTCTGTACATTTTTTTTTGGCATGGCTGCTGAAGAGTAATTAGCTGGAGAAGTGGATTTACTTATTGTAGAGTTAACGAAAGTTAGGCTATCACGAGCATTGTAGCCTAATATTTGAAGTTGATGTCAAAACAAAGCCTATGTCAATTATATAAGGAAGATTTTAAAATGAGCGGTTCATTCACAATACATAAGATTTTACCTTCATGTGGTGTAAATACAAACTGGAAGGCAGAACACAGGGACGGTGCTACACAAGGTCTATAAGTGAACCTTCTTTCTATACTATAGCCTAGTCTTTGCTAGTATCCTGTATTCAAGTTATTGGTGGTAGCCTACCTTTTCCAGTTTTACTTGTAACTTCTTTAGGAACTACTACTTATATTTTAGTTAAGACTATTCCAATAGGCCTACTAGTATTCCAGTTTTCTTAGTACCAGTAAAATAAACATTAGTATTATGGATTAGACACTATTAGCCTGGATTTCTGATAATAGTGATTTATAATATAGGCTATTTAAGACTTAATCAAGCTATAAAGTAGTCTGTTTAACTAGTCATTACATAAAACATAGCCTAAGTAAAATACTATTGTAAATCATGAGGGAAGAAATGGACTAGTCACAATTGGGATGTATAGGCCTACTAATGTCTCAAAAATAGGTAGTAGGCTATCTAATTAAGTAGGTCTACAAGAGCTGGGATCGGTTCTAACTTGAGATTGTTAATAAGCACTATTGGGCCTATAAAGGATAGGAACCTCACTATTTCATCTCTTACTTGTAATAAAACGTAAGTTACAGTAATACAGCGATTGAACCTATTTAGTTTTAAAAGGAATGTAGCCTATGTTAAAACGGCTTGCCGTAGGAGGTTGCCTCCGTCTAGTGTTCGTCATATTGGGGGAGGAGCTTGTGTTGTGACAAGAGCGACTGCTGCTTCTTCTGAGTTTGTCAGCCCAGCTCCCGAAAATAGAAGCCGTGTGTCAATGTGACTGAAAATACATTTATGTCACAGTGTATCCACGGGAGTCACTGATACACAGTATCTATATACAGCGAGGGGGACCGCGAAGAAAAAAAGGTGAGTCGCAAAAATAGCAACAATGTTTAGACAGCAGTCAGAGAGCGAGAGAGAAAGAGGAGGGAGTCGTGGAGTGAGAATGGATGAGCACGAATTAAACGCGTTACAATTCGTTTGGGAAGCTAAACATGTTTGTCATGTGTGTGTCTAGGGGTCGGCAACACGCCTGGAAGAATTTGATGCCGAGTTGCGAGCACCTGATTGAAGGACAACAATATTTTTCGTGCTCGTAATTCTCTGTGAAGAGCTCGTGCGTGGTTTTGGGTTCAGTCCACTTTGACACTTGGCATAGTTGCGCTCTAGTCTCACATAATTTTCCGGGCGGTGTTAAATATTTCTGGAGGGGCGATTAAAAATGAAAGATATTAGTCAGGAAAGCCAGCGGACAGTAAGGGTTATTTATTTTTTTACTGTAAGAGTAGAGTTTGTGTGGATATTGTAGTTTGAAAACCGTTAAGCTTTCGCTTTTGAATATCACTGGTTGAAGAGGGTCACCTGCAGAGATTCAGAACTTCAAAACAGGGCAAGTTCAACTTCAGAACTCGCGCGACATAATGTTTCTTGACTTTGTGTTTGTCTCCTAACTGTGGTTAAATTCAAATAGCCAATTTATTCCATTCTAGCAGGCTTTTTGAAAGGGAAAGTTTTTTTTCCCTACTTTTTCCTACTTCCTAAAAATACATTTAGGCTACTAATTTGTCGTACTTTAGACAATATCATTTGTGATAGTTAAATTGTTTTAGATTTTAAGACATTCTAACACACACAGTCAACAGGGTTAAATGTAGGACATCACCTCCGTATTGCACTCTAAAGCACGCCCGACAACTTTAAGTATATTATAGAAAGTTATTGATCTTTCGTTATGCATAACTTTGGAAGTCGTTGCAAATGCTTTTCTGTCTGAAATCTAGATGGTGCTGGTCTCTTGCAGAGCTTTGGATAGTTGAAACTATAGGAACAGCACGAAGTGTCGTATTGGTGAAGCGTCGCAGAGTGTATTGGAGTCTCTCTGTACATACTGTATGTTAGTGAATAAACTGAGACAAGTGTAAATTGATGCCATCAATTATTTTATTATAGCATATTAATTCAACTTGTGATTTAATGTTATTCATGAGGTCACAATGTCTTGTTACAAACTAGTGAGAGGTCTAGCTATTGTGTGGTACATGATTGTGACTCATCTGCAAGGCCATACTGATGGAAAGTTATTCAATTAAATACAATTTCAATTTTATTTCTTTTATTTTTAGCTAGTATTGACACTAATCGACAATTGGGTCATTCCCTTTTATTAGTTATAAAAAATGGCCTGTTTTGTGTCTTTTCTGCAAGAGCTGCTGACTTTGACATGCACAGTGAGGGAACTGCCAAATCATCCACTGGCAGAGAGTGTAGTACTTGTGCTTGTAAGATTACACATGCAATGTAGCCTGCCATTTAGTTATCAGTAAAGTGTCTTAGACTTGCCTTAAACGCAACATTACGAGATGACATGTCATTTTGACCTTCACAAATGTTTTAGGTGTATCAATTATAAATATTTCACATTGGTAAAGATATCAAATTGACCAAACTAATACAAAAGTAAGCCACGTTGTCTTGACCTGTAGTCCGAATGCCAAAAGCTAAATGAGGCTGTGTTCCTAGGGTTGCTCAATGCTTGTGTCTGACAAGCATTGTAATTACGAGCCACACGAGGCAGGCAATCAGATTACGGTACATCATCATGAAAATGACCTCAGGAAGAATGTTTGTCTGTTCCTCTGATTGTTTGGCTTTTAAGAGGCTTAAAGCCTCAGTGGTCAATGCCCAACACACTATAGATTTATTGATTAGTTCAATATTTCAAGCTGCTCAGAGAGATGGTATAGCCTTATAGGAAATAGTGTTTGTCCCAAATTGAACAAAGGCAAAAAAACAACAACATGTGTCTTTCTTGTGCATGAGTGCATGTTTTGGATTTGGGCTGGAGCACATTTATTTGATGTGTCCAGGTATAACAAAGTAATAAGAAGTAGTGTTATTTAATAATAAAAAAAAATCAAGCTTTGGACTCACTTTAGCTACTATGTACTAACATTTGAATTAATCATTTGATATGTATACATTTTTGTGTATATTTATTGTGATTTTATATTGTACACAGACACATATTATACATTTACATTTACATTTAGCTGACGCTTTTATCCAAAGCGACTTACAATTGCTATATATGTCAGAGGTCGCACGCCTCTGGAGCAACTAGGGGTTTAGTGTCTTGCTCAGGGACACATTGGTGTCTCACAGTGGATTCGAACCCGGGTCTCTCACACCAAAGGCACGTGTCTTATCCATTGCGCCACACCACCCCATACTGCATGCACATCTGTAATTAATTTAATGAAAAACGTGTTTTTGCAATACAAAATGAACACAATAAGTATTGTGTGTGTATATATATGCACAGTATATGTAAGTACATATTAGTTAAAACACCTAATATAAAGTCATACAGAAGCTTGACATAATATATGAAGTATGTATTTTTGATGGACAGAGATTTATTCAGCCTTGGTTTTTAGAATTGGTTCTATATTATTGTTTGATTAGCCCATTAACAGTACGGATAACACGCATTGAAAAAGTTTTGTTGCAAACCATGTTAAAATATGGTTTGAATAAATGTGTTTTGCTGCCCTCTTTTTCATCTGAGGTGCATAGTAAAGATTTAATATCCCAGTCAAGTGTATAATATACCGTCGCACTTTTTCCATCTGGCCTTCTGTGCGACTTCATTATAGTTTAATAAGCCCAAACTAAACATGGGTGCAAATTCAGCTCTGAAAACATCACACTGAAATTCAATAGCTTTCTGTTTACACACTTGACAATGAATTAGTCAGCGAAGGAATTCTTTTAATATTCTGAATGCTGTTCACCCGACATGCCCCTCTACAAATCCGATAAAGCACAACATCACACTTGAAATTGGTGTCCTGCTGTGCTCTAGTAATAAACCGTCTTTTGTTTTATGATGTTTTGTTTGTTTTTTATCACTAGATACCGATACACCAGGGGTATTATTTTATATGAAGGTTCTATTTCTGATATTTTTTGGGGGTTGTTTTCTTTTGTATATTAACGGTATTTAAATCACTCCTCTTTTCGACCCCGGTCAATGCTAATGTAGTTGAATGAAGTCCATGCAATCAGTATCTAATATGATTTCCAGGTTAGACTCAACAGCACTGGACCACGGTTAAATACATTCTGACATGTGACTTGGGCTGTAGAAGTTTTCTCAGGGACACTTCTTAATATTTCTCCCATAGGCTTGCTGTAGACTGTAGTGACATCAGATTTATAGCGTATGCTATATGGTGTACCTCTTCTGTCAGTATGCATCGTCCCATGGGCGTCAGTCCATGCCTGTCCTGTTCTTGTGAAATAAAGTCAGCCGTGGTGAAGTCGAGCTCCAGAGGTGGTGATTGGTGTTGCCCAGGGTGGGGGTTAGAGCATCTCCCACTGTGCTGTTCATAGCACTCCAATCTCACAGCCTGCTCTCAGCTCCTTCCAGGAGAGAGTGAATAGAGAGAGTCTGGAGTGTGTGGGCGAGTCTGATCTGCAATTAACGCTGGTTGTCAGAAAGAGAAGGCTGGCGTTTACACCATGCTTCTGAATCACTGAGCGAAACACTTTTCCTCTCTTCCCTTCCCCCTCGAACAGGGCATTTTACCCCAGGAGGAGAAAGCACCAGGAAGCTCCAAGTAGAGAGAAGCATTGAAAGCAAAAGAAGAAAGAACGTAAATAAGACTTGAGCTGGATATTTTGGGTCCAGGACTGAGGATTGTGCTGCTTCGTTTGTTAGGGTAAGCCCAGCTCTTCTTCTCTTCCTGTCAAACAATGCTGCATCTGTTTTAATTACACAGGGCCTCACTTTTTATGTATTAAATCTAATGAAGTAAACATGATACAGTGCCATATGGTCAGTTGACATCTAATGTTGAGTGCCTGCCATATACTCTACATGCACAATAGGATTTATATGGTGAAACTCTGTTGAAAACAAGTTGTTGGTCTTGTTTCAAATAGGAGTTACATTGGCACTGGAGAAGTTGTAGTGTTTAATTTGAAGGTTAATTTCACGTTAGCTGAATTTAAAGTGAAACACCCTGTTCTTATGTGTCTTATTTGAGTCAGCTGCAGCTGGCAAAGGATGCATTGTTCAGTCTCGAAGTTAGCCACAAATGTTATTTAACAAGCGGAGGCTGGAACTTTTCAGAACAAGGGCACTGGTATGTAATTTTGTTAGTCTGTACATTTGAAAAAAAAATAAGAAGAGAGATTTAGCCTATTCATTCATTAATTGCTGCTGAAAATGTGATGCAGTTTATTATTTAGAGACCAACATTGTGGAATTCTTGTAAAATAAAAATACTGCTTTTTAAACTATATTGTTAACTGAGCTTAAGGATCTTAAGTGAAATGGTTCATCTTTGCTGTCATCCATTCGCAATATAAACCAAAACAAGTAACAGCAAAACCACTCAATGACATATTTAATGACACATTTGTGCAATACTTACTGGAAACAGGCTGTTTGCAGGGGACGTCATTGCATTTTACGCGTCTTGCTCATTACTTGTTCGAACGCTCCTGTCGCAGGCCCATTCTTTTTCCCAGAGTGTGAAGACTCTTTAGCAGTCCTGGTCTAAATATTTTTCAGATCAGGCCTATGGAATGTGCCATACTTCTGCACCATGTCCATTAAATCACGCTCGGTTTTCTTTTTGTGCAACGGCTCTCTTTCACGCTTGCTCAGAGCAGCGTGATTCATTGTTTATTGGAACCCTATCATTGAGCTGGAGATTCCAGCATTCTCCCGTGAGACCTGGAGGCAGGATGCAGAATCTTGAGCCCAGCAGATAATGTTTGAGCCATAGTTTGCTTGTGTGGGCAATGCAGACCTTTTTCCCTCCTCTGGGAACATCTCGGAGGATTTTTTTTTGTTCAATAAAAGGCGTATAAATGGGCTGCTTTTATCACCATAAAGGGCAGAGTTATGAATATGCATCCGCATGCATATATTCAGTTGATTTTAGTCTGCGCTGACTTCCCTCTCTATTATCTGTGGTTTTTGGATCGGCTCTCTAACCCAGTGGAATGTACGATGTCCCAGCGGGGTCACCCCATAAGTAGCAGCTCCAAAACCAGAAACCTCTGGCTGCCTCCTGTCCCCACCACCACTCCACATTGCCACACTTTTGATTCTAAATAAGTTACCAGAGGATATGGGGAACATGTTAGGCAAACAGAAAAACCATCATTTAAGACGTGTATCAAAATATTAGCTCCTCATTTAACTTGCATGCACACACAACTGCGTCTGTTGCAAGCTGTAAATAGGTTTCCATTTCACTTGCCAAATAAAACCATCTATCAGGTTCTTAGGCTCCTCAGTTTTAGCTTTATTAGCCAGCTTCTTAATATGTAGTGATGATGATTTCCAAACCATTGGCTTGAGGATTAGCATCCAAGTTGGCACAGGCCTCCTCACCACATGAAAATACAGCTCACTTTCTGACATGTGGATAAGATTTCAGAGTTAATATTGGTTAAATCGTATTTAAAGTGTATAGCCAGTGTTGCAGAATGGCTGGGGCAAAAAAGCATGCACAAAATTATAATTAAATAAGAGCATGTGAGAGGGACTTACAACTGAGAATTATCTGGCTAGACACACGTCAGCTGAATGTATTCCTGTTTCTCTATTTATCACTCCCTAGAAAAGCCTTCGGGTCTGTCTGGGTCATCAAGAACAGAATTTAGGCAAGAATGGTGTGATACGTCGTCAGTGTTACCCAACCAAAATGTTTTGTGAACACACAAATGTTATTCTTCCATCTTTGTAGTTTTAAATCTGTTGTAAATGTACAAGAACTTTATTCAATTTGTCAATAATCTCCATTTAACTTCTAACATTCATTAAAGGGTATTAAACTTTAATGCCTGTCCATCTGAAGTTTAATGGAGACTCTGTAGTCTCAGAGTGCCATAGCCACACTGTATCAAATTTCTATTTAAACAATATCAATACCATTTTTAATACCGTAAGCATTTGAAAAAGTGGTCAAAGTTTCCAGGGAACATTGTATTGTTATGTTGAAATTGTAATTTACAATTTGGACATTCCCTGCATAAAGACACAACTTTACCCATGAAACCCAGTGTTGTCTGACCACACATGTTCATGTAACAGCATTTTTGAAAGCAAATGCCATCTGTTGTGAATGATCTACTTCTTTAGTGGTGCACGACCGGAAGGCTACGCCTGCGTTGTCTAAAGAAACAGCTAACATTGACCTTTCGACTGGCCTGCCCTTGGCTGTGACCTCTGGTGTTAAGCCACGCCATACGGTCCACTCAGCACATGTGCTGCTGAACAGTGCAGAGCGGCTTAAGGATCGTCAACCTCTTTCCTGTCTCCTTCGCCCTTCCCGAAGAGCACCTGGTTTCAGGTGTCCCCTTCGCTCTAGGCCGTGGCTGGGTCCCCGGCATCACGGGTGTGAGACTGAAGCCAGAGCAGCCCAAAGCTGCTAATCCTCTTTCCCTACTGATCCTCTTCCTCTCTGCCTCCTCACCCTGCCACCACGCCGCCCTCTCAGGGTTTAAAGGGCAGCATAGGCAGAAGTCCCATGTTACTCAACACCAAACCAAAACAAAACAAAACCCTTCAAGTGCTGAACACTAATCCGTGTAGTCCATGGAGGGTAACTTACCGTAGATTATCTCATTTTGTGGGTCAGCGATTAGCCTTGACACAAGCTTCATTATGAACTCCTATGAGTGCCGGTTTATCTTGAAGTGCCACTGTGATCAGGATTATGTCTTTTATCTGTTGTTGCACTTGTCATCAGAGTGCCTCTTTATCCTCCTGGGACCCAGCAAATCATTTTTGTCCTCTGTTGGGGACATTTTTTTTTATGAATATCGCAGAGAACCCGTATTTTAAACGTGAGGTGTATAAAAATCACATCCTGGGATTTTCAGAGAAACCAAATGTTTGAGGCTTTGGCCATACTCTTTTCCTTGGTTTAACATAACAATTCAAAATATTTTATAAAAAAAAAAAAAAAGGTTATTATTATATCATTATTTTTATTTTTGTAGAAATATCAGTTGTATTTGACTTATTTCCTGAATAATATTTCGCAATATTACTTTTGCTGTATTTTGATCAAATAAATGCAGCCTTGGTGAGCATAAAAGACATTCATAAACAATACAAATCGTACCAACCTCAGACTTTTGAATGGTGTATATAAATTGTTTATGGGTTGTTAATACTCTTTTATGATTGCAATATTCTTTGTAAAACAAGTTTCCCCAAAAGTACAGTATGTAAATATATGTTTGTGTGTTTCTGTGTATGTGTTTTAAATTATGTTTAGTGGAATTTCAACAACTTTTTTTTTCTTCTTTGCTGCGTGGGCCAGAAAGTTAAAGTTCCACACTTGGCTCAGTTGTCTCTGAATAGATAATTTTCAATTTCACAATTATAATTATTCATTGGAAATACTTTGCACACTTTTGCATGATTAATACTTATTTCGTTAAGGTAAAATGTCCTCTAGCAAAATTACTTTCTGAAAGTGAGATTGAGCATATGGGAAAGAAAAGCGTTTAAAAGCTTGTGAAAGTCCTCTCTCTCAGCCCTCCATGCGTCACGTGATGTCACAGAGGGTGCGCGTAAGCAAGTGTGGCTTCTGAGGTGGGCTCGTGTGAACGTGCGGTAGACACTGCTGATGGCTCGGAGGAGTGACGCAGTCTGCACCTGTGTTCTCTCATTAACTCTGCTCTGTGGGCACTGATATGTGCTTCAAACTGCAGCCGTGTGTTGCTCCCTGTGCTTATAATATCAGCATTGGATGTTATTGTGGACACACCTTAAGAGAGAAACGTCTCAGTGGAACCATAATGCCGCGCTTGTATCGTTTTGAGCCAACATCCCTTCTGGCTTGTTGTTTTTCTTTATATCATAGTAGATGGTTTTTGAATGTGATGTTGTTTTCATGCCACATTATAGCTTTCTATCATCTCTGTGTTTGTAGTTTTAAGGAACTGTTTTTGAATAATGACACATCATCTGTCATTTGTGAGTGTTGTATGCAATGAGTGTCTGTAATGCTTTCAGCTCAGAGACGAGCGCTTCTTAAGTATCTGTCTGTCTGTCTGTCTGTCGCAAATTAGATTTGAAATGTCTAATGCAATGTCCAATTCAGTACATTTAGTTACAAATAGTTACAAATAGAATTTAGATAAATATAAACAAGCCATATTTACCAAAATGTTCAATAATTGTGAAAAACAAAAGAAAAATCTTGTAACAATATAACAATACATAATCATAAACAACATACTTTTTTGGTAAAACTAAAAAATAAGTCACAGAGACTTTCACATTAATTTCGAATCGAATCGAATCGAATGCATTTGACATCAGAGGCTAAAAAAAAGGTTCATTAAAATCACCACAATGTTGCTTCATTTTATAGTGCCAGGAAAAGCATTGTGAATAAATTGTGAAAGTGCGATAAAATGCCCAGCCCTATGTCATTGTGAGCTGAAAGCATGTTTGGCATGTAAATCATACTAGCAAAACCATCTACTTGTCCTGGGTGTGTCTTTTTTTAACAGGACAAGACTCTCTTTAAACTCTCTTGAACTTTACAGAATGATAAAAAGATCATTTTTAGTTCGAGTAATTCATTCACTTGTGAAGGAAATAAAACTATGATTAATTACTGATGGAAAAAGATCATCCCAAAAGAATGTTGTTTTAATTTGTCATACTGTTTCAGCGTATCATGAATGTGCATTGTTGCGGTTCAAGTCAAGTCAGAACCTGTGGCACAGTAGGAAATAATGCAGCTGTGCTCTACAAACAGGAAGAAAAGGGGCCCTCATCCGTGTTTTTCCCAGTTGTTGGAGAGATGTGGTGAGTTTGTGGCTGCAAAAGGTTGTAAAAGATGATACATGACAATCAGAGGGCCATACTGTAAATTGTTATCGGTTATTGACTTTCCTTCTTTGGTTTTTTACTTTAGTTTACTCTTTTACTTAAGTTCAGCACTGACATATTCTGACCACGAGCTACTGTGAGAAGAAAGAAAAACATTGAGGAACCCATGCTGGTGATTAGGCGTTTATATAATTGTAATGACAGGCAGATCTGTTCAGATTATAAAATGCTAAATTGCTGTTTTTTGTACGGCGTGATTCCTCCCTAACCCTAAACACATGTCCGATCTGTCTGTGAACCCTGCCGATATGCTTTTGGCACACTGTCTCATCTATCTGTGAGGGAGTTTTAAATGACCCTAATCCCCTGAATTTGCAAAGACGTAATTCCAGTAATATATGACTCCAGTGATTTGTCAAGGCCACCTGGAATATTTTCCATCTTTCCACTGTCTGTAGCACACTGATAGCAGGATGTCCATGTAAAAAGCTCCATCCTGGATGTAAATGGAGCTCTTTGTCTTAACTGTGCTGAGAGGGAAATTGCCCATGCTTTTAGATCCATATTCAATTCAACACAACGCTGTTTCAATGGTTCTTTTATTTTACTGGTGTTCAGCTGAAGAATTCGACTATAGCAGGGTCCTCTTCCATCTTGATTTTTATTCTGTTGCCGGATGGAAACAATCTCAAGCTTCAGATAAACATCAGTCTGCTTTCTCTCCATAAGGACCATTCAGTTAAGTTGAATTCTGCATTTTTCATTGGAGATCCTAATGATTTAAAACCAGTGTGTCATGACTTGACTTAGAGCAGTATCTGAGAGCTTCATGTGCTTTTGCTGTTGTTGAGATTTTCTCTCCATAGTCTTGTACCCCATTCTGAAGCGTAACCGAATATTGTGAATAGTTAACCATAGTAAATCTTTGTAGCTTGTGCATGTTTTATTAGGTTTCCCCTTTCATTGATTTTGCACATTGATTAGATTAACGTTCACAGGTCAGCAGCGTCTGTCTATTTATCAATCGGCTTGCCATGCCGATACCACGATAACGTAGTAAAGCAGAGAAAACATGGCGAGATGGATTCGGGCTCATTCGTTTGGGAGCTGATATGAAGTAGTTGACCTCTGCCATGTAAGGAGAAAGAAGTGGAAGCCAGGACAGGGAGGTATCAGTTTTACAGGCATGACATCACCCTCCCTCTGGTGCTGGCACTTTACAGTGAGGGAAAACATGACGCCACTCCCTTAGTAAAAGTCTGAGCAGTTAAAACTCAGCGAAGTACACAGGACAAATAAGATGTACATGTCACTTTGTCTCGGTAAAGTGTTTTACAGATGTAGGGATATGGGTCAGTCTAGAAATACGGTCTCTGGCTAATGTTGAAATTGGTTGAATGTAAATGTTTCTGGTTCTAATGTTAATTTTAGTGGAGTATTTAAGTCAGAGAGGCTCGAGATTGAGGTCACACTATACATTGATTGATTTCGCCAAGTGTACTATGTCATGTCACTGTGTTCTCAAACTCTTTGGTTGTACTACACCCGTAAGTGCATAAAGTTCTGCTTGTTGCCAGCTTTCTCTCTCTCTGCTGATCCAGGTGAAATAGTACTCGGGGCCTGGTATCTCAGCTGCTCTGTGGCCATACTTGGCCAGCATCTCTGACACCCGGGGTCTTATCTCTCACTCGGCCACCCCCCCTCCCCCTCTTCGCCAATCGTCTGTCTGTCAGTGGCTTAGCTGCTAGCCTGCTTCAGAGCACACATGGGAAGAGAGCTAGGCCGTCACTAACCACCCAGTCAGGCCACAGGCTATCAGAGAACAGTTGTGCTAAAAAGATTCCTGGGAAGGCAAACAGCAGGGCTTCACTCTCACTAGCACAATGCCACACTAGACCCCTTTGTCTCTGTATTTTATTTTTAGAACCCTCTCTTTGTGTTTAGGCTAGTTTTATTGACATTGGTGATGGAAACGGGGCACGTCGCAGGTCAGATTCGAACCTGCATTTCCCATCAACCGATATGCCACATCTCTGGCCCCTTCTCTCACTCACTGTAGCATATGGAGTAGCGGTATGTAAATCCTGTCAGATTCAATGATGAATTAGTTTATCAGCCACTCTCAGGAATAACAGTATCATCTCACTGACCCAATATTTGCACTTTGTTTCTTTGCAACTCATTAGAATAAAGCAAAATTTCATTATTTGTTATGCTACACAGATGAGAATTCCCGCTAACCAAAAAGCAAACATAAACAGACAATGCATATCTGTGCACTTCAAACATTAGTTCATTGTGTAGAGTTAAGAGAGACTGCATTTAGAGTCCATTAGTTAAAGAGCAGCATTTTCTAAAGAAGTGCCTCCATTGTACAGTACATTGCATAAACACTAGTGCAGCTACAAGCAGACGTTTCTGTAAAAACATATCTATATTTAAGATATAAAAAAAAAAAAAATGTTTGCTGAATGGAGGAAGTAAAAATCATCACGGCAGCCTCTCTGGAGCATGTATACTACAGCAACATTCTTTTCTCTCTTTTCATCTCCTCTATTTTCTCAAACCGTTTCTCATCAGGCGGTCTTGTACTGCAAAACAAAGAGTTAGTGGTTTGAACCTTCTGCAAAACCAAACAACAGACTCCAGCAGTCCAGCGAAGTAACATGAAGTTGATTCTACAGTTTCAGCCCATAATGAAATTAAGAGAATAGTTTGACTTGCCAAATATGGTTTGTTTTTTTCGTGACAGGCTCTCAAATTTGTAGGGTACTCTTCAATTGCATTTTTCTTCAAGGGCCCCAGAGAGAGATGCAGCTTATCGGTCGGGTTGCCATCATGTCATTTTGAAAAATCACACAAGGGAAAGCATTTGTATCCCGAACAGCTTTTTGCTTTAGATTTCAAACAAATGACATGTAGTTTTTTTTGGTGCTGCCTTCTTTCTTTCATGGAATGTGAGAGATTATTGTGTATATATATATATAAATATATAAATATATAAATTTCATCAGTTCACAACCTTTCCCATTTTATGAGTCATTGGCATCCATGCTGCCTGGATTGCATAAACCTTTTACATAATGGAGTATTGTAGAACAATGGGACTGAAGAGGATTGAAATGTCATAGGGAAAGAGCATAGTATCAAATATTTAGTGTAAGCCGAAAGCTAAAGTTTTCCTGTAAAAAGCTGAAGTATCTCACAGGTCAGGCAGAGGAAGGCATTTAGTGTCTGCCGTGACAGCTGGAGTGCTAAAGATAGGATTTTTTGTTGTATTTGGGTGCAGAGATTACCTTAGTCATCGTAGATAGTTAGTCAATTACAGAGTTCTAGATTTTTTTATATATATTTTTAGATTTTAGATTTTTAGTACTGGTGCTTTAATTGGCATACTGACAGCATGCCGTGACTTTGTCGTTTGCCAATTTGCAGGGTAAAAACCTCTTGGTTTTGTATTTTAATTCATCCCCTTTACAGGAACAATATGTACGATTTTTGGATTAAAATATTATAAATATAGACTTATATATATTTTGTTGACATTATCCGAAATGTTTAAATCCAGATAAATCAGCCATTTTAACCAGTGTTACGGCTTGTGTCATTGTGTTGTCTAATGACGTCATATCTACATTACTCTCGCATTCCAAGTAATACTTCCGTTAAAAACCATGGAAGCACCAAAGACGCTTTAATGTATTCTGATTTATTAGACAGATGAGCAACTGTTTGGATGTCTTTATTGACAGAAACACTGAGACAACACTATTTTGTGGCTAACATAGCATAATCAGAATGAGCTTTATTTGTAGTAACAATAATACAGCATTTTCTCCACCATACAGTACATTTTTTTATTAATTGCATGCCATTTAACAACACAAGTCATCAGCTTTTATTAATATGAAATTCTAATATCAATCTGCAATGTGCAACAAGTGTCTCATACCAGCCACCGAGCTAACGCACAGAGTAACGTTATTAGCCTAACTTTCAACACACTCAAATGTATTTTTAGTATGATTGTATTGACAAAGTAAAACAGCGCTGTGGTTTGTCAAGTTAAATAGAGACTTCTACATTCTGTTTCATTCCTTTGTGCCCCATTCAGCTGTTTTTGAATTCAAGAATTTATCTTATGTTAATGCCTCCTAAGAAACGCATCTGAATGTGGACCAGCATAATTATATGATTTTCTTAGGACTACAGGTACTTGTTGTGGCAGTCTCCCAACTAATAGATTTTAAGTAGTTTTGCAGATCCACATTAGAGAGGATTTCTGATGTGTGAAGTAACAATTGAAGGTTTGAATGTGGCTGTGATGCCCAAAAATATCGTCTAGGTAGGCAGCTCACAAGGTTTTGAAACAGTCACAGTATTGTGAATTTTCAATGATTTAGCTGTCTAGAGGATGTTACTGTGAGTTGTGTGCTCATGTTATGCATTAATGCACGGCATCTTTAATACTCATGAGCCACTGTTCCCTGAGGAGGAAAATCTGTTTATCATTTCTGAGCTGAGATCTGCGCAACATCAAAAGACCGCCATGCCAGTTAACACAGCTTGCAGGGTGGCTGTGGGCAAAACGGGGGGTAGTTCTGAGGGTAGGCAGACACTTCTATGTACATCAGTGGGGGATTAGTTATATCTGATGATGACTCTCTTTCTTTCTGTGCTGATGGACAGTCATGTTAAGAGAGCCAGGAACACATGCCATCATACAGTCCGGAAGAATGCTTTCATGCAAACATCTCTCATCTAGAGATCACACAGACTGTGTACGCGTGTGTGTATTTTAACGCTGTTAGTGTATGTGAGAGTGGGTGAGAGAAAGAGAGGAAAGTAAGAATAAATGTTTGTAAAAATCATACAATTGAAATGTAGTTTCATTTATCAAAAGCATGAAAGATCTGTGAAATATGAACGTTTTTGTGCCAAAGTTCATCTTGTGAATTGTTGCAATTTCACAACCTATTGCCATTTAAAAAAAACAAAAAAAACAAACAAGTCAAAAAGTCATTTGTAAAGTTTCATAATAACTACTCTTGAGGAACTAATCCAAGTGGGGAAAAAATCCTATGCTGACTTTTGTGTCAAGACATTCTCTCTGCGCATTGACATTCTGTCATAATGAATTTCGGTGATGAAATAATTTTTCAGACAAGCTCACAGTTTTTTCTTTTTGATTTCACTTTTGATGGAGATGTTGAGTGAGCTGGTGTAGATATGATGTCAAAGACGATCACACATCAGTCAAAAACCCTGATATTATGGTGGTAAACTGCGCTTTAAGTTACATACCTAAAGACAACATGAAACTGCATTCGCAACTCATTCGCAATTTTATGCATCGGAAAATGTTTGGCTTTCCAGAACTGATTGTGAGTTTGCAGTCACTTTTTAATCTTTAAATAATAAAATTGTTTTTTATAATTTTCTATCAAAATGTAAGAACTTTCAACTTTGAAATTTTATTGTCTGCTGATGTTTTCCAAGGTCAGTTGGGTAAAAAAAAAAAAAAAAAAACCTACCCACTGAACTGATTCTGGTTAATTCGAAAATGTCACATAATGGAAGCCAAATGTTGAGCGAGTGTCATTTTGTGCTGTGTTTATTGTATCATGTTAAATAAACCATCATATAATTTTTTTTTTTTGCTAGAAGTTGACCGATATAGATAAATGTTAAACATCTAACCCTAACCCATCTGGTTCAAGGATTCAGTTGTTTAGTTGATAAAAGACATCTGGACTGGCTTGGAGTTCCATCACTTTTATTATAGACTCCAAAATCCCTGATTCCTGTCACAATTAGTCGCAAACGTTCACCCACCCAGCACAGTGGTCTTCCCACATGAAATAGATCTAACTGTTCGGAGAGGGTCATCGCTTTATCCTTGAGAAACTGAGAATCCATTCATCGGCTCGGCTTGGAAACCTGACTGACGCAAATGGATCACTGGGAATATGAGTGTCCCAGCAGTAATTATGTTACAACGCTGCTACCGCACACGACCAGAGGGTAGGGGGGTGGGGGGGGGGGGGGGGGGGGGGAGAGGTGGTAGGCGGTGGTGAAGAGAATAGTGATACTTCTCTTGTTTCATTACAAGTTTTTCCCCCTCTTTTGTCCTTTTCTTATTGCCTGTCATATTCACACACACACAGACAGAACACAACAATCCGTCATGACATTTACCATGTGCTGAAGAGTGAACTTCACAGTAGCACGTCACACCTAACGACTGTGCAATCAAAGGGTAGTTTTAAGTGAGGCTAGTTGCATTATTTCTTTTTGATCTTTTCTGCTCATGACTTTTTACTTTTCCAGATGTCTTTGTCATAAAAATAAAACATTTAGCAAAAGCTGAAAGAAAATGATGTAATTGATGATCAAGGAGAGGACAGTGGTGGGAACTAGAGCCACATTGAAGTTTTCTCTATGGCTTTTTCAGCACGGCCCCTAAGGCATCTTCTCAGTCAAAGTCACCTTGTGTAGTTCGCCTCTCTCCCAGCTCTCGACCTTGCTTAAATCCTTGATTGATTGTGGGCACGTCTAGTGTGCGCTCGGCATTCTCTCACTGTGAATGTAGCATATCTTTATTGCTTTTATAATTTGAAGCAATAGACATTTATATTTGTGACGATAGCATGGTTTCAAGTGTAATTTTAGATGCAATATAGTGTATTATTTTGAATTTTGTGATATCAGTGGGGTGGAAAAATCATGTTAGAAACACGCAGTTTACATAAAAGTTGATAAATGTTTTATTATCCATCCATCCATCCATCCATCCATCCATCCATCCATCCATCCATCCATCCATCCATCCATCCATCCATCCATCCATCCATCCATCCATCCATGGGTCGCAGTTAATTCCTTAATGAATGAATGAATTGTTTTATTTATTTATTAATTGCATTTTTTTATGAACTATGAATTAAGTAATTGATTACATTTTAATAAAATAACCACAATGGTATAACTCCTGTGGTTATGGTATTAATTTATATTTTGCTGCTTTAATTGCAAAGTCTAGTACATTTTGATGCATTAAAGCCACACAATTGGATTGAAATCAGACAAAGCGACCGCAAATCATTTAATTTAATGATAATTTGCGCTTTGAAATTACATGGAGGATGGTGACTGTATATACACCTATGTAAAGATATGAATGAAAATATATATAAAAACGTATTAATCATGCATTTTGGGAAGTTTTATCTCGTGGGGCCGTACCTGCTGTTATTACTTGCGTTCAAGCCTGAGAGAGTTTGGATGTGGTGATGGCATTTTGGAGGTGAGAAGTGGCTTTCTTTTCCTCACCTTCCCGCCTCTGGTGCCAAGTTCTCGCCTGTTATATAGTTCTACACGAGCAGTACGGAAGATCGTCTCAGCTGGCATTGATCCGGGCAGGGAATAAAGCACGGTCAGAGGAGAGTCGTTGAATGGAGCATGCAGTCATTATCAGAGATTAACCACCCAATGTCTGCCTGCTCAGCAGTGCCAGAGAGCTACCCATCAAACAAACAGTATATAAACATCTATATCACACTCTTAAATCCAAGCTCTCTGAGTATAATACATAGATAATGAGAGAGACCTGGTAAACATCAGCAGAGGGTTCAAATTAGGGTTTTGATATCCACTGCATAAGGTTATATGTGTCATTTTCTTGGGAATGTCTTTTTTTGGGGGGTAACACATGCTTTTGTTTCTCAGAACTGTGCTTGACAGTATCCAAATAAAGCTTTTTGAATGGGTTAGCAAAGGACAGACATGGTCTCCAGTCACATGTAACCGTGAGCTCTAGGGACATCATATTTCACAAATAGTATAGTATAAAGTCCCCTTTAAGGAAATATTTACCTACTCTGTCTTTCTTTATGTGTGAAATGAAACTTGTTTATTTTTAATCCCATCCTTCTTTTTTGTGATGTAAGTGACAAGTTTCCAGATTTAAGCATGACATCAGTTTTGAATGACAAAATTCAGTTCAGAATTACTTGCATGTTTTCATTGACATATATAGGCTTTAGCATGCCAATGTGGCCTTCTAATTTTTATTGTGCCAATATAAACCACGAAATATGTCAGATTGATCCCATAGCGCCTAATTTAGTTCTATTTCTCTGAGGGTGTGTGAGATTTTATATAGAATTTAGTTTTACTCCTCAAGCATTATCTACACACCCTGCCCTATTCTTTTATTCTGTTCTCTTATTATATTTTGCATAATGAAGTGCTAAAATATAAATGTAGAAAATCTCACGCCTGCGTAAGATTCCTCATATTTCAGTCTCCCCTCCAGGGCTCTTTTTTTTTGTTGACATGAACATATGTACCATTTTCCTGAAACAGAGCTCATATCCTGATCATCTCAACTTGTGAAGAATGTATTTCGAAACTCATTTGTCCTGCCGCGTAACATCACCTTAAGCCATGTTTTAAAAAAGGAAGTTAACATGGTGTGAAAAGTTTGTTATGAGCGAGCGCGTGCAGCATTATTCCATCTGCGCTCGCACACTCTCCTTCTCCGAGCCTCATTTTCACTCATTTCTTCACGCACTCCCCTTTGCTGGATCTTATTAATTATATCTCATTAGTTGCCTTGGAAACAGAGGTGAGGGAATGTGGAGAGAGGAAACTGAGAGACTTAACAAGGGAAAGAATGAGAGGATGAGAGCCAGAGAGAAAGGAAGCAAAAAGCAGAAAGGAAGCAAGACAGCAGAAAATAAAAGTGTGAGGAGGAAGAGGGGAAAATGGCATTGTCAGATTAGCATCGGGAGACATTAACTACGACGAAACTGCCGGGACCGGACTCTTTACCCTGGGCTGCTGGAGAGGAAGATAAGCACACGCTCACAAAGGCAGACACCAGTACGCCTCCTCCCCATCCAGGCCAGGTACACATCCACCTCTTAGAAGCCAGAGAACAAAAGCCCAGGCTCTCCACCCTCCCCTTCTGTTCTTATGTCAATGCGTCGCTACAAATGAACCTTAAAGTTTCCCCGCCAGACCCACAACTGCAACACCACACTAAATGGAGGCAAATCAGTTCCTTTGTGTTTGTAATACGCTGAGCTTTTGTGGTCGACGGTCTGGTCATTTGTATTTGAAAGTTCTACACGGCCTACTGCAGATTTGTCCTGTTTTATGGCTTCGTCCTTCTTTGCTGTGTTATCGAATGATGATTCATAGTTATGTAAGCTGGGAAGGTTTGAGCTTCTTATCAGCGGAGGCCAAAAAAAGGGAAGCCTGGTGCTGCTTGTTTAAAAAAAAACAACAACAAATAAAAAACGAATGGAAAGAATAGAAAGTGAACGAGAGCTTGGAAGAACGTGCTTGAGTCGCCTGCGAAATGGCCCTGGTTGTAAACATAATAAACATGCTGGGAGAATACACAGGAGATGGACTTGTGTAGTTGTTTAGTCTCTAACAGACAGGAAGATAACAAGGGGAAGGATCAGAGCAGATGCTTGTCCCAATGGCTCCTTTTTCCCCCTTTCTTCTCTCTCTCTCTGTGTCTCTGGCTTTCTCTTTCCCACCCTGTCTAGCTCTTTCTCTAATGTCTCTGGCTGGCTGCTATTGGTCATCTGAAGGGGTTTGAAAAACAGGAAGTTGAGGAGCAGGATGTAGGGAGCGCGTTCTGCCCACAGCTTGTTCTGGGACGTTGAGCTTTCAGGGCGGCTGTGCACAGGAAACAGCGCTGTCATGGTGGTGCCCGAGATTCTGGACACTGCCTGAAGTGGGAAAAGTAGTGACCCTCTCTATATTTCCAAGTGCTGTCACTAGGTTTCCCTTTACACCTTCAATACCATCTTTGAAGTAAGGAATGTAGGACTTTGTTTATATTGATATTGCATTTATATTGACGGATGGTGTGTGTTCGATGAAATTTAATTTATATGAGCAATTCGATTACTGTACTATATATTTACTATATAATGTATGTAATGTGTGTATGTGTCTTTTCTTTGTGATCTAGTGACTTTAATTATTTTAACCAAAAGGTAAAATTTAGGCAAGATAAATATGGATCAGTCACATTTGAAGCCGTTATGAAATAGTCAATTTATGTATAATCTGCTGCAGATATGCTTGCTATGATTTTAATTTCAGTAATTGAGAAAGAAACAATTATTTTTTAGCATGATTTTTGTCAGATTTTCTTTTTAAATGAATGTGCAAAGTAAACGCTTTTAAAAAAAGAAAACACTTTCACACTTGTTGAGCCCTGTAAATATACAGCACGTAGAAGTCTCTTTGTAGTCCATGCAGTCGCTTATATTCTTAATATGTTTTCAATACAGCTGAGGAAACCTCAGTTTATACAGTTAAGGGATTAGAGGAACACTCTTCAAAATGACAGGTTTGTTTAAAAGAGAGGTAGTTAAAGGTTTGGCGGGCAGATGAGGGAACGCAGTGTGCGAATGTGTGTATGTGTGCGGTAATTACAGTGGGAGTAGGGCATGTTTTATTGAGTGTGAAAAGGCCTGACCCCAGTACCAGCCCTCCCACACTCTCACATTGGCACGTTCCGAAGGGAGAGAGAGCGAGAGGCCTATCACTAACACACTGCTTGTGTGCTCACGCCCACTCGCACATGCACGCACAGCGCAATCATTTACATTTATATAGACCCGCTCATCATGGGATCATCTCAGTTACAATACACAATCCTCACAGGCAGTGTGAAGGACATGGGAGTTTACTTGTTTATAAGACAAGGGAGTGTCAGCATGTCATGTGGGGCCTCTCCTCTCACATTTTGAGGTGTGTGCGATAAATGCATGTTTCATATCTCAAATGGAAACCAAATATATATTACGTTACACGAGAAGATTTTTTTTCTCTATCTCTCTCTCTCTCTCTCTCTCTCGCACACGCTCTCTCTCTGTGTGAGTGTGTTTTACCCCCCGTATATGCACCTGTGTTCGACCGTGTGTGAGTGAACGACCTCTGTGCAGCGGGGTCAGGGTCAGCGCAGTGAGCACATGGACATGTCTCACTAGAGATCGGCTTTGCTGTGCACATTCTGTGGGTCATGTACTCCTATTGATTTTCATGTCAGGCCCCGGCAGTTGCTCCTATAGAGACATATTCCCCGCTTATCGATCACAGTGACTGCAAATGTTTAGTAAGCAGCTTTCAAAAATGCTGGACTGGTTTAAATCAAAGATAAACTTTTGACCAGGTGCATTGCATCAAGGAATGCATTTTTTGGTGAATACATTATTTCATGTTTTACTCAAGAACTGTATCGTTGCCACAAATTACATCACATGTCAGTTATCTTAATGTTCCCTTAGTTTTACATTCTCTGCCGTTAACTTTTGGCTTGATAACGTGCAGTGGAAGAGTGTGTAATATTTAGGAGAGCTGATGTAATCGGCAGTGGCTTTGGACTGCTGGCTCTTCTGCCCATGTCCTGGAGCGCTGGAGTGATCCAACAGGCTCTTAGTGGATCTCTCCCACAGCCAGCAAGCCCCACTGCATCCACCCTACTTTCCTATAAACCCAGCTCAAAGAGATCTCTTTTTTTTTTTTTTTTTTTATTGCAATTTTGCTGTGACATTTGCTTTTGAATTGACCTATGAGGGCAGTACGTACAGTATTTTTTCTCTTGATCTCAGGTACATTTGCTCATAATTATTTACTTTTAGAAGAATATATATATATATATATATATATTTTTTTATAGTTTCCCATCATGGAATTGTTTTATTGATTTAGTTTGAAGTAATGTAGTTTTACTATATTTTTAATTTAAATAAATGTTTTGAATTAAAAAGCTTGTAAACACGAAAAAAAAGAAGAAGAAATAACCAGTTAAACATTAAAGTCTTGTGCAATCATTTAAGACGTCACATTTCTCCTTATATAGATTCTTTTTTGTAAACCACACTGACCCTAATCACAAATTGTTAAAGGCAAAAAAGTTTTGTTTCATGTAATATTTAATAGGCCTGATATTAAAGAATGCATTGATTATTAAAGCTCTGACCAGTACCGATAACCTGATATAAAAATTTGAATACATCATTTTGTCTATACTGCGAGTGATAATTTTTTTTAATTTTTTTTTTAGGCATCACACAATTGTAATGTACAGTGTGGAAAATGGATATTCATTTGGAGATTTGCTAAAAAATGTATCTACATTGAACTTTAATAAATTATTTGTGTGTTTGTCTGTGGAACACAAACAATATTTTGAAAAATGTCTTTTTATATACAGTGGGGCCCAGTGTTGTTTGAACCCCAACATTATTCTTTGTGTGTGTGTTCTTCAAAAGAAAGTTAGTCATACAGGATGAGAGTGAGTAATTGACAAGTTTTTTTTCAGTTTCGGGTAAACTAACCCTTAGTGATAAAAAGAAGGGGCTTGAACACAAGACTCAACTCGAGCTGTAATACACTCTCCTGGACCTGATTAATGATAGGGAATAAAGGTGAAGTGAGGGAGGAGAAAGAATGCCTGAAGTGTTGTCATTGGAATGAGGTTCAAGCAGCCGTTTATTTATCATTAGCGTTGTGATTGACAACATTAAATCATCATGCTCTTGGCACTCATTAAAGACCACAAAGACACTCCCTTTTGTCAAGAAAGCTAGTATCTGTCACAAAGAGCTGCTTGGAGGTGAGATTACTCACACGTAGACATTATGCCAGTTCACCGTAAATGTGTAAAACAAACATTGTTTCTATCGGAGACACTCACATAGCTGCTTTCAGTTAAATGTGACTGTTGCAGATAAGCTTTATACAATATATCATCAACACAGTCAGTACAGCGAGATAATTTCAGAACAAGTGTTTATAATGATCTAGACTGCACCAGACATTCATCACTGTTTGCATTTTTCAGCATCCTGACAATTTCCATTGGTACATTTTTGCACGGTAGTAGCTATAAAGTCACCAGCCATCTTATTTTTTTCAATGTAATATCGCAGCCTGTTTGTTATAATTGATTTGTCCATGCACATCAAATTGATCCAATCAATTCCCGATGGACAAAATCAAGTCCTGCTAGGGTTGGCTGACAGACATCACGATGTTGAGCCGGCATCGCGAAAAATCGGTCTATAATTCTATAAATTGTAATGAATTCGTAATTGTAAGTGTCTTCGAATTTTTCTGAACATGTCTCTAGGCTTAATATTCAACAATATTTTTGATCTGACTGTACTGACGCTGCTGTATGAGAATTGAACTGAGCTGGACGATAACATAATTTTTTGCAGAACTGCTTTATAAAAAACTAATTTAATAATTGATTATCTTTAAAACAGAACTGATTCAACGCCGAACTGACTTCAGCTTAACAACAACCGAAATGCATTATCAACTCCGTAAAGCTTCTTTGAAACAATCTGTATTGTATAAAGCGCTATAAAAATAAAGGTGACTTGACTTGACTTAAGCTGAGTTAAACCAGGCATTATGATACAGGGCCAAATGACATCCTTTTTTCTGCATCTCTGTACAAGACACTACCACTCCACCGCTGTGCCAGACCGTCTCAGGGAAATAAACAGAGACTCACGATCAACAAAACAACTCTCATGCGGTAATAGAGTCCCGTTCTGGCTTGCGCGATACAAGTCATTCAGAGCTTCACCCAGCCTGCCTGTCTGCACTGCAGGGCCGTAGCTTGTCTGTGTCTGTTAAGTTGACAGAAATGTCATGACACGATGCATTACGCTTTTGGACCCACAGTCTCCGAGACGGGCATGACAGCTCACAAATACGATTTAGAGCAAGAAGCCTGGATACATGTATTTCTGTTTTTCTGTGTTTGAATAAGCAGAACAGCATTGTTATGTGCACACAAACACAGATAAAGCCTTCAACTTCAACTATGTACATTTTCAATCATGAAGCTTGTAAGCTTTGAATGGTTAATCCAAATGTTTTCATTTCAGTTTGACTGATTAAAAAGCAAACAAATAAGAAACTGTTTGGTTTTTTAATCTCTGGAGTTTGAAATTGTTCATCGGCAGTGAATAGAACATGATTTTAGAGCGCACGCATTTGCCGGGGCGCATTGTAAATTAATAATCCCTCTGTCGATCCAGATTTTTGAGCACTCCGCGTAGTTTCAGCCCAGCGCAGATCATCTCGCAAAACTCCCATTGTTGTAGGTTTTCTAAACGCATTTCCATAATGAGGGTTTGAGTATGGCACTCGAAACAGACAATATGCACATGTCGTGAGGGCGAGCGCCGAAGGAAGAGCCAACCATTTTCCCTTCCTGCTGGGGGACATGGTGACTGAGAAAGAACAGTGTCGGTCTCACAGCCCTGGCGTGATGTGGTATAGGGAAATGTCTGATTTTGCCTGCCTGTTGTCAGAGTTTCCTTCTGTGGACAGACAGCGTGATCTCACTCCTAATAGAGACCTGCAGACACCTAAACACCCGTTTCTGTTCAGCAAGTAATTATAGTGTTTATTTCCTGCGGGTCACTCGCAGCCTCCTGGTCATCAACTTCCACATCTTTCTGCTGGCATCGTGTGGCTACAAAGCACGCCGTGGTCTTTCTGCCTCTCTGGAGGAGAGAGTTTCTGCCCTCCCTCAGCGTCTCTCAGATGTGAGATGTGGTTACATAGGCATTTTCTATTTACGTGTTCATCTGTGTCCATGCTGGACGGAGATGATGAATGCTTCCTCTGAGAGCTAGCCGGCTCTTTGTGGGCAGGTTAGCAATGGGAGACGGGGACAGAAGACGGAGCGGGGGCGACTCGCGGGCTCCCCGGGGGCTAACTGTGCTCTGAACCTTTTTGACTTGGCTTCCACGCTCTCTCTCACGTGTGAATTGCCTCATCTGGCCCAGAGGATTTAAACTTATGTCAGCCTGAGACTGTGTGTACTCTTAATCATCTTAGAAGTGAGAGCTGGCAGCAGCCGGGGTTATGAGAGGGAGAATGAGGCCTGCTTGCTGTCTCCTGAGACGCTGTGCAGGGGCAGGGTGTGTGTGCTTGTGTCCTAGGTTGTGTCAGAGAGAGATGCAGACAGAAAGATACGTGGGAAGGAGGGAAATGAGGAAAGAAAACAGGACGAGATGACCGAAGAGACATTATGCACTGTGTGCATTCTGAATCCAGACGGATGACTTTATGACCCGCTTATTGGTGTCATATTGGCTTATCTGCTAAGGCTTGCTTCTCTTTAAGCCTGAAGTCAGCAGGAAGCATCCACATGGTTTTCGTCTTTACTTATTAGTCTGCTTACTTTCATGCTGTTAACTGTCTGTCACATAGTTGTCAATCATTGTTAAACAGCTATGTAATTGCAGGGATGATACTTAGTAAAGCTTGTTTTAGGGCGTCTACACACTAGAGAAAGCTCTGATGGAGCGCTTGACAGATAGGATTGCGTAGATGTTTTATAGAGGCAAAAAGAAGCGTTCGAGTTTAGAATGCAGCAATATTCAAATTCTATCCAGTACCAATAATCAATTATCAATTTTCTTGTTATGGCTGATAACAGATACCAATATATTAAAATTCTATAATATTTGGTCTGAAAAAACAAAAAAATTCATGCTACAAGTGAATATAGGCATCACAACATTATAATGGTTTAGGATTACATTGTGTTCATTATATTATAACATAATACTATTATTATTTTATAATAGAATAGAATAGAATAGAATATATCCTTAGGATGGTTAAAGATTAGGTCAGTGTTAGATGTCAACAAAGGTAATATAATGTAAAAGTAGGGGGAATGAGCATTACAAATACATATCCATTATCCAGTGTTTTAGTTTTTTAAACTAATAATAAATATCACGTGTGTGGGCCGATCTCCAGCTGTTGAAGAAGAGCAGGTGTGAAGATAAGAAATCATTGTGTGTCTCAGTTTTATATCCTTCCTGCATGTATCAGGCAGTGGAACACGGTGCATTCAGCTGCTTTCATCTGCATCAGACCTCCACTTTTGAGTTTTCACATTATAACGTGTTTTCTCTTTTTTTTTTTTCTCTCTTTCTGTCTCTGATCTTCCTTTCTTTTTCTCTTTCCTTCTCTAATTCTGTTTCACAGATAGTGGTGTGGACACCTCAGGAAAAAGATATAGACAGAAAGAGAGTAAGAGAGAAAGACTCGAGAAGAAAGAGTGGAGTACCATGTGCTAGGGGAGTGAAGGCAGACAAACTCTCGTGTTTTTCTGATATTCTCGGGGTGTCAGAGAGACCAAGCAGGACGTCAAGATGGGACGGAAGAAGATACAGATCACACGGATCATGGATGAGAGGAACCGGCAGGTCAGTAGTTGTTATGCACATCATCCTTATCGTGCATGCTCCATTTCTTCTATTTTAACATTTGACAAAGACATCAATGCTTTTATTCAGCAAGGACTCATGAAATTGCTCAAAAAAGATATTTATAAAGCTACAAAAGATTTATATTTCAAATAAATGCCTTTCTTTTGAACTTTCTATTCAACAATGAATCAAAATTATTTAAAATTGTAATAATATTTCACACTATTACTGTTTTTACTGTACTTATGATCAAATAAATGAAGCCTTGCCAAGCAAAAAAATCTCACCGACCCCAAACTTTTGCACTACATGTTATGGAAGAAAAATCTGAATCCCTTCATGATTTTGTACACAGCAAACACAACAGGCCTGAAAGACCCATTTGATTATTGCTTAGTTTGGGCCATCTGTTCATTGGCTAAACACGTTGTCCCAGCATTCCAGGATAGACACACAGCCATAAAAAGGGACTGGGACACATTTCCAGCCATATTTACAGACGCGGCTCCCACACACCACTCTGCAATTTCGGTCCGGAGAAGTTGATGAGGCAGACAGAGCTGTTGCAAGTCAGTTGAGTTGGTGTGGCAGCGGCACGCAGCAAGGGGTGACTGGGGTGAATTGGGGCGACTATAGCCTCTCCCTTTTCCCTCTCTCTCTCTCTCTCTCTCTCTCTCTCTCTCTCTCTCTTTACACTGGTGGGCTTGTGCTAGGGCCCGTTGCTCTTTGCGGTTGCAGCTGCTTGGTAGTAATTAGGAGCAGCCACTGCACCTCGGCACCCTCTCATTACAAGGAGGGACAGTGGGATACACTGTGCCCATCTCTCTCTCCGTCTCCCTATTTTTGCTTCTGTCTCTCTCTATATATTCCTGTCCTTTCCCCAGAAAAGTGCCAATGATCTGGCCAGAGACAGACTGGAATTCACCCTTGTCTACTGACGCTAAATATAAATAACATAACACAGCCCCGTCTGGTCGCTTTCTCTGACACAGTCGTTTTAGAGAAGGGAAAATACACGTAGAAAACAGATGTGAGGCACGTACAGTTCTGCTCAAACATACATGGCATGACTAATATCCATTTGAAAGAGGAAGTCACTCCATTTGTCATGTTTATAGATTTGATAATGAAAAAAGTATGCATCAGTCCAGGTCTCTCCAGCTAGACTTGATGCACCCATTCACACCCGCTCAAAATATCATTTGCACTGTCTCGTCGGTGAAATAACTTTCTTGCCATGCTCACGGAAAGCTAATTGAGGTTTTGCTCACTCTCCTGAGGGTGATAACATAACAGCCCGTGCCCTCCTCCCTCCCTCCTTGCCCCCAGCTCTCCTCCCACCTCTCTGACAGTTACTGTGGAGGTAGCAGTTCAGCCAAGTGAGAAACTCGAATTTACAGGACAGGCCAATTATCAGCATAACACCAGGTCCTGGGTGGGATCCAAATAGGAAGGCAGGCAAAGAGAAGATGTCTACTAGAAACATCAGCATCTGCACTATCTGCCCCAGCCTACAACATCAGCAAAAAGAAAAGAAAAAAGAAAAAGAAAAAGAGAGGGCAAAGAGAAAGTTACTGTAAAATCACTTTTTTTTAGTTCAGTGTATTTAATTCTACCAATCTCAATGGGATAGTTCACCTCCAAATTTTTGTTTTTGTTTATTTTTGACATTTTTTGTATTTATTGGGACAAGAGAGGACAGAATCGGAAAACCAAGGCTTTGTCTATGAGCAAGGTCTTGATATCGGATCACTCAAAGCCTATAAATGCCTCATTCATTCATTCAAAGTGGATCACTCATCTCCTACCAAAAATTGTAATTGTCATCATTTATTCACTCTCATGTCCAAGACAAAAAAGGTATTTTGAAAAATGTCTCGGTGTTGTTTTGTCTATACAATGAACGTCACTTTTATCTAATGTTGTTTTATACCCCATTGACTTTCATTATAAGGACAAAAAGAGTTTCCCATTCTTTAGAAATTCTTCTATTATGTTTCACAAAAGAAAAAAAAGTCATATATTTTTGGAAGGACGTGAGGGTGAGTAAATCATTTGGATGATCCCTTTAAGAATTCATTCACTCGCATTGACTTGCAACTTTAAACGTATCACAATACAGCTTTTTCTTTTCCCTGCTGTTATTATAGAGCCTGAGAGACAATACACCACACAGTAATTAATTGCGCTCTTGTCCGTCAGAATCCGAATTTCATGGTGCTCATCGGAGAGAGTGGTTATCAGTGGCACACAGGCTCAGCCATGAGTGTGGTCGACTTGCTCAGCAGAGAGTTCTTGGAGACAAATGGAGAAAGATGTAAGACGTAAAGCCTTTTTATTAGAGCTTTTGCGTGCATTCGCACACAGTCTCCCCCCCCCCCCCCCCCCCCCCACACACACACTAGCATGAACCCGGTCTCCTGCTCGCTCTAGGGTGCTCTCCTCACCCTGGGGAGATGGCCATTAGCATACTGGGCCCGTTGAAAGAAGACAATTAAAATCCTTATCTGCGCGGCTGTGCCGGGAGCTATCTTTATTCATTGCATTAGAATGAGAGAATGCCTTAAGTGGCCTAATTAAATACAGTGGCGGTTCTGCACGCAGCACAGGCTTCGGCAGGGGCATCTCGAATCATTATGTGAAGGGATCTTGAAAGCCTGTTGACCTATCAGGATTTATTTAGGAGAGCTTAGCGGGGGTCGTGATGTCCACAATTGCAGTATCTGTCAAAACAATGGGTTCAGAGGCAAGCCGCGGGACGTTCATTGTGCCGTTCCTGCACGTATCCTGCAATATTATTCACCCCCAAGAGGTTTGTAAGATCTTAGTGAGCGTCGGATCCTGCTCTTCGATCGATTCGCCATGAAATTTGCCAGGAAAAAAGACCGAAGGCATAACAGATGTCGATTCAACCATTGATTGAGTCCCATCAGTGGAAGAAAGAGGTATGAATTCATTATTTTATGAGAATGAAGGCAGAGCATCTCTGTTCTTACTCGGCAGCACGCTCAGACTCTATGAAATATAGAGGAGCTGGAGGTCCTGTCATGCATGCATCCCTGTCCTTCTGGGGCTTTCCACCAAAAGCCCCTTAAGTGCGGCCTGTAGGAGGAGGAAGGAGTGACAGCGAAAGGAGAAGAGGAGAGGATTTGGTGAGCCTCACTGAACAGCTCAGGCTGACATACTAATTGCAAAGCTGTGTAAGGGGGACGACTGCCATAATAGCGCAGGAGGACAGAATGATCCTGAACCCCCCTCCCTTTCGCTCTCCACCTGTCCTTCGTCCACTCATTACAAGCTCTGATTTCCTCTAAGGCTCTTCAAACCTGTAATTATATGTCCTGATAAGGTCGTACACCTGTCTCATTTGCAGCGCATGCGATGGTGGTCGTAACATGCTTTTGAATTACTCCCCTAGTAGAAAACTTATAATTGCGGTGATGGTCTCAAAGGACCCTAATGAGAGCTACCTGTCACTGTGAAAACAGCATCACTTCATTGTAGCTCTGATTGTGTTGTGACAGCTCTTTGATTCAGAGAGGATGGAAAGTATTATCGTGAACACAAGAGTAAAGACTCAAGGGAAGAGTTCTGCAAAAGCACGCACAGGAAAAACTCCTTGTTAAGCCGAGAGAGAAAAATTGTCGCTCGCAATTTCATCAGGTATCTTTTGGTTTTGTTTCCATACAGTCGACATGCTCTCTCGCAGCTGCGTCTGTGTGCGAGTGTGTGCGTTTGGACCTCTGTGCCTAACGACGTCCGCTGTACGCCATTAAGCAGGCTCACTAGGGGTAATTACCCAAGTCATTAAAAGTTTGATGATTTCACTGCTGGGTGGAGTGTCACCCGCCCTTGCTTTGGCTTACTTTTGCTTCTGCATGTTGCTCGTTCAGGAGTGCCGAGCCTCTTGCTCTCTGTTTTTTTTTTGTAGGCAGGAAAAAAGTGACGTGCATCCTTCCATTTGATTAGACTCCTCTTCTTCTCTCTCCTAAAAGGTTCTGAGAGAAAACCATTATTCTTTAATGATAAAAAACATGGTTTAGAAACCAGGGAGTGAAAAAAGAAGAAGGTTTCAGTAAAAAAAAGAAAAGAAAAAAAAAGTTAACGTTCTCTCAAAGTGCCCTTTTCGATATTAGGCGTCCTTAAGTGATTGTAATTGCAGCTAAGGTGGATTATTTAAAGCAAAGGGAGTTTTGTTTTTAGTTTAACTGCATTCGAGTATAGCTCTAGGTTTGTAAGGGGAAATAGTGTGGGAGGTTTTCTGTCTGTAATTCATGTTTGATGACAACAACAATGAAATGCTCAGAACAATGAAAACTCCACCCACCTCCCTTCAGTTATTCATCGTGGTGGCGGAACATCACAACACAGAATGAAAAGTCATAGGAATGCACATGATCTTTATATCCGAGAGAATGTGTTCATTGATTTCTTTTCATGTCAAGCTTGTTGGCCTCATTATTCATTCAATAAACCAAACAAGTGTTCTGTTCTAACACCACCTAGCATATTGCCTACACCTAGCATATAACAACACCTGCATATTGCCTATATGGTAATCATTTATTTCTATAAATAAATATATTTGCTTATTATAAATATATGCGTGTTAATAAATATATTGTTTATAATGAAGTAAATACGTATATTATAATTGTAATTATAATAAAGTGTTTCTGTAATCAACATTCGTCCATCTTTGATTAAATTCTTTACTCAAACTGACCTTGTTGCAATGCATTTGCAGTACTGAATTACAATGAAATTGTACAGTATTTATTTATTCAAATGATATACAGTATATTAAATAATAACATTCATTATATTTAATATATTAATAGATATATGTATTACCTTCATTATTATTTCATTTAATAAACACCTTATATGTATATTTCACCAAGCTTGTAATTTCACGGAAGGTAGTGCATTCTGTGTCTGCCTTCTTTGTGAATACAATTCTGCTTTAAAATTTGGCCAAATTGTATATTATGTGGCAGCATAATTACGTTGCCTACTTATTATAACAGCTTTAATGTCATGAGTGTGCCTTAGATACCTTTAAATTGTGTCTCCATTGGCATCTCACTAGGTTATGTAATCACATTCTATCAGAATAATTCCTTTAAAAGTATAAACAGTTTTTTTCCCCCACCTTGTTTTGCCTTAATTGCTTTGCTGTTTTTGAACAGAATATAAGAGACCAATTATCACAGGTGAGGTTCATGTTGTGAGTGATTGTGAGAGTTAAATGCATAGAGATAAGTCTAATTACAAGGTCACACCGGCTCAGCCCCAGCTGGCTGATTCTGCCCTCTGGGTACTCGAACGCTCAGAACCCAGCATTGAACTGTGGACCTGGGGCTTCCTCTGTGTCCTGTGAAAGCTGATCCAGCCGGACAGGAGGGAGGGACCGCTGCCTGTCTCCCAGGCCTGAGTGCTCTTTGCTGGGAAGCAGGAGCGCAGGAGCCAGGGGGCTTGGGTCACTCTGCCAGCTGGTGCTATGGCAGAGACTCTCTGGACACAAACCCCCTGCTATTTGTTATCGAGATCATTGAAGCTGACATGCTGCTTTCAATGATATGTCACCACTGGTCCCTAACTATGCTCTCTATTCGATATAAGAGGCATCACCTTCAATGCCAGAGAACATTACAGGCCCACATGGCTTGTTTTTCCTGTTGACTCCCCTCCCCAAGGACAGCATTTGATGGAGCCTTTGACTGACAAGTCAGACCTTGTCATTTTTCTGAGGTGAAACACACACACAGATTTACATGTATTCATATACCCTTAAAATATGTGGGTACACTTCTTCATGATCTATTTCGTCTCACCACAATCCATAACAAGGAATTCCTCAAGATTCTGGTCACGTAAATGCATTACTCAACACTTTTCACCCACACATATCGCCCATTTCCTCTTTATGGGAGCAAGGATTTATTTTTACTTACACACATCCCCATTTGCTTTGATTCACTGGTATCTTGAAATTCTAAGAAGCCACAATACCCAGCGGTATACAAGTCAGCCCAGTGCGCTGCCAGCAGAAAGAGGACAGACTGAAAAGTAAGAGATACAACATAGAAGAGATGATGGCAGAGCAGAATTAGTACCCCAGTAACTACCTGATATGCTGAAAAAGTTGTGAAAAGGTCAGCATTCTTATTCCTGCTGTACAATTAGATGAGAAATGCTAATATAATTACTGGATGGCTGGGATAGAATGACCTTATCAAAGACTGCCACAAGTTGGAGGGAACAAAGGGAAGTTTGGAGCACAAAACATGACTCATAACATTACTTCCTCAAACTTTAGTTACTGTGGGTGCTGTGTTGAAGAGCTCCCAATATCTGTTTGTGGGATTATTCTTACCAATATATTTTTGTGTTGACATAAATATTATATTTATATTTATGACTACTATTAGGCTTGCTCGATTTGGGGAAAAATTCGAACTGCAATTTTTCTAATAAAAGGTTTGCTGCGTTTCTTTGTAGGTCTGCACAGTTTGGCCCAAAATTGTGTCATTGTACCTCCACAATGTGGCAGTTGATATGACTATAAAATAATGATAATATTATTATTTGAATTATTATATTTACAATTATTACTAATTGCACATATTAAACAAAAATTACTATTGTAAAGTTTAACTGTAATACAAAAATGTAATTATAATAATAAAAAAGAACTAAAAAATATGTCTGTATTCATTTCTTCATTTTTGAACGCAAAACTATTGAGCTTTTATTTTGGCAAAAAGCTTCTCTTTTGTTGACAACAGCTGGTTTATAAGCACTTCTCATTACAACAATGGGACGATGTTGGCACATGTTGCATTCCCAAAATGCACGTTATAAACAACCCAAACTCAGAGCAGATGCATAGATGAGTTTGTGTGGAGCAGCATTTGATGTGAACCGAGCTACTCTTTGACATTGAAAACACTGGATCATGAGCTGCCTATGTGTAAAAAAGCACAGTGCCGCACTTCACTCTGAAACTTGTTGTGTATATGTACTTAATTAAATCACAGACTTTGATAGTCACACTAAGCCATATAAATTTGGTTTTATTTCGATAAATTGTGCAGCCCTAACTCACATGACAGTAACTAGATCAGTAAATTACAGTCTGAAATCAGTCAGCTACTGTGTGAGTGTGTTTCTCTGTGAGCTGGTGGGGAAAAAAGCACCAATGACCTCCCACATGACCCTAGATTTCTCAATGGCTTTCCACCGTCTCAGCAGTGACCCGGGAGACTGGGGTTGTTTTTTGGGGACTCACCCAAAAGCCCTTGTTGCAGCTAGAGAGCTTATTTGTGGCGTTCTTAAACTGTGGCTAGTTGACTGTACTTATCGTAAAGATGACAACTGCATTTGTCATCACTGCCATCACAGGCGTGCATTGTGCTGCCTAAGGCTGAGAAAAGTATAATTGCTCTTTTTATAATAAGAAGTTAAACATGAGTTAAAAGCTCTTGTTTGCATGCGGATGGTTTTATGCATGTCTATGCGAGTGTGTGTGACAGTGTCCTGCACTGCAGCTGGAATAAATCGTTACTCTGGGTCAGCAAGAAACTACTCTGAGTGCCCTTAACAGCAATGGAGTGGAACAATGTCACAGAACACACCATACAGCAGGACCTGTCCCATACTAAAGGTGACATTTTCTTCTGCTGCCTCAGAGGTCAACTCCAACCTGAACTATGCAACCTACTTTGGCCATCTCTTTTTCCACTATTAAGCTGTACAATTAAATCTGCCATTTATGGTAGGAGGGAGCATTTAATAATGATATATACCTGGAAAAGGCTTGTCCAGAGATTTTGGAGGCTGCTTTGCCTGTGTTTGCTCTGCAAGAGAGGCAAGAGGAGTCTAATGACAGCTGGGAGGGAGTTGCTCTTTGTGGCTCTGGGAATTCACACTGCTGTCTGCCTGAGCTCAGCTTACTACTCTCTCTAGACTGCTCAAGTATACAGTCCTGCTCCTCCAGCACACTCCATTCGCTTCCTGTTTATTGATAATGAAAGCCGCTGTGTGTCATTGCCTCATGTCATTGGAGGTTGAATGGATTTAGATTAATGTGTTATGTATGGCCTGTGCAGATTTGATTTGGTTCAAAAGTTACTTGGGTAGCTGACATGGAATTTTAAGCAGTGTTGTGAAGTGTGGCATGCTTGTATAATTATCTGAAGGAATTTGTTAATTGATTTTCATACATACATGCGTATATATATATATATATTAGCATATTAGAATGATTTCTGAAGGATCATTTGACACTGATGGCTGAGTAATGGCTGCTGAAAATTCAGCTTTGCCATCACAGTAATACTTTTTTTCTGCACATTGTCTTATGTGTTGTAATTAATTATAATATATATTAATTATTTAATTTTAAATGAAAAAAAAATCTATCTATCTCAATATGAGGTTTATCAATTGAAGAATATCAATTTGATCTCTTTATATGCATAAATCGAGTGACCAGATGTATGTATTGTGTTCAAATGAAAACGTAATTAAGCATTATAATCACCTGTAATGCAAAACACGTGACTCCACAGTTGGACAGAAATCAGTATAGATTTAAAGAAACTGTGCTGCTCATTGGATTATATTGCATTGTACCGTTTGAAATGAGGGTTTCTGCAAGCTGTGACCAATTAAAGTTGAACAAAGCCAGCTCATCTGCTCAGCTCTGCTTTGTAGGTCAGTGAAATTGGCGGAAGTAATCATACAGCTCTCTCTCTCCCTCTCTCTCTCCCTCGCATAGACACGCTCTCCAACTTCTTTTCGCTCTAGGCACAGCTTTCCATGACATCTCTGTAAGTTTTGCCATGTGCACGACACATCCTGTTCATCTTGAGTGTTCATATGCTCATCCATGATGTCGTTCTGATGCTCCCATATTATGAAAGTAAATCTGCTGCTATCTTCACTGTACAACACTTGTTAAACATGGGAGCTGAACAAATGCATAATTCATTTTCAGGCTTTTGAAGGCTCCTGAATGAGCTTCTTGTGGATAATAGGACACATGCTTGGCTTGGCTTACTGTATAGCCGGATCTAAAGCAAAGCATATAGCTTGGTGCATTATGGCTGGTCATCTCTTGTCAGATAGTTATGGGCGTATGCGTGCGACCTGCAGAAGCGCACATGCCGGCTCGTGTTACAGCGATGGTCCTGCAGGAAGAGGCTGTCAGGGGATGCAGGCAGGAGTGATGGAGCCTGCTGTCTCCCTAATGGGCTGATTGCACAGGCTGTGGAGCCTCTGTTGCGTTCCTCACACTGACCTTCTGTCTGACCTGCCCATGACATCAGTGTGGCATCTCTGCTGTCTGCTCGACTCATTATCTCGCAGTAACATGGCCCAGGATAGATGAAGACCACTAAAACAATTAGACTTTTAGAAGATCTAAAATCAGTCCAAAACCATTGTAAGGATACCCACCACCACAGTGAGAGAATTGTTTTGATTCTCAATTCCGGCAGGAAATGACTGAGGTGCCCTTGAGCAAGGCACCTAACCCCAAATCGCTCCCCGGGCACCGCAGCAAAAATGTCTGCTCACTGCTCCGGGTGTGTGTCCATGGTTTGCAGTGAGTGTGTTCACTACTCACTTCGCCTAATGTGTGCACTAACTGTAACTGTTAAATGCAGAGGACAAATGTACAAAAATTTACACATTATTATTATTATTGTTTTTTACAAATTGGGTTACCATACTCCATCCATCCATCCATCCATCCATCCATCCATCCATCCATCCATCCATCCATCCATCCATCCATCCATCCATCCATCCATCCATCCATCCATCCATCCATCCATCCATCCATCCATCCATCCATCCGTCCATCCGTCCATCCGTCCATCCGTCCATCCATCCATCCATCCATCATTTTCTGCAGCATAGATGCACGATACCAGCTGTGCTTTTTCGCTCTCTCATCTCTCTGGCAGCGAGTTGACACACAAACCCACCTTCCCTCACTCACTCGTTTCATTTGCTCCGGATGAATATTGTTGGTTTTACAGGGCTTGAATTTCAGCATGGGATTACACATAATTTTACTCATTCCCACAGATTTTGTGCCCACACCTAAAGTGCATGCATATAAATTGAGTTCTTTTTTGCTGCTTATAAATAATGTCAAAATGCCGGTCTTGGCAAGTATTCACGTAAACACAGTCAGTTATGTTTTAAGTGAACGTAATCAGTTGAGAAAGAAAATGCATGTGTAACACTATAACGGATCCGTGCGTCAGGTCTTAAAGTGACAGCAGCCTAATACCTGCTGGCAAATTATGAGATAATATTTAAAAAAATCTATATTGCAGGTTTTCCTCATGATATCGATGTCAAAATTGTGGACAGTGAAAATGCTGAGTGGCTAGTTACTTTGGAAAACCACTAGCCACAGTGGCTGTTGAGCAAAAAAGTTAGTGTCAAGCTGTGTTTTTATATAAAACAACATTTTACTGAGTATGTCTTGTTATTTTCTCTGTTTCCTCACAGGTCACCTTCACAAAGCGGAAGTTTGGTTTGATGAAGAAAGCTTATGAGCTGAGCGTGTTGTGTGACTGTGAGATTGCCCTGATCATATTCAACAGTTCAAACAAACTCTTTCAGTATGCCAGCACTGACATGGACAAAGTCCTACTTAAGTACACAGAATACAACGAACCCCACGAGAGCAGAACCAACTCTGACATTGTAGAGGTGAGTGTGGCCTACTTCTGATTCCTGTAATGACCAGTCTTTGATGATTGAAGGATTTTTACATTTACTGTAAATGTCATTTTTGATGTACTAAGCCCCAAAAGGTAATTGGACATTTGGACATTGACTTTAAAACATTGACTTTAAAATGTTTGAATTTCATTGCATTAGAAAACATAATATAAAAGTGGCTTCTGCAAATAAATAATGCTGGAGCTTTTCTCAGAAATATTTTCAGTTCTTGTAGCCATTTTTTCCTTACTTTTTACTTTTAACCAACCAAGATAATATTTTTGTTCCCCTCAATTTTAACTGCCAGTTGTTATTTTTTTTTAAATATTTTGTTATATAATGCAAATACTTTATATATCAAAATATGAGATATTAATTCTCTCAAAATATGTTGTCGTTTGTTAAGGTCTAACACAGCAATCAGTTTTAAGTTGAAGTTCCGAAATGATCTATGCACAAATGTTCAGCATGTGTTGTTCCATAGTACCATGGAGGACAAACTGATGTCTGGACAGCATGTGACAGTTTCCTTCTCATTCGTGCTTAGATAGGGTTCAGGACGTCTGCAGCCACTGATAAGTCCAGACGTATTTGAGTACCACAACTGACAAAGGGGCATAGATCATGTAACAGCCCCCTAACTGAACTGGGCACATGGCATCTTTTTTTTTTGTCCACCATTCATGTTTGCCTCAATTAATGAGTGTGTAAAAAATGTCCCATTTATACAAATCGTAAAACTGTGTGCTCATCATAAAGCCTTCCCAGCTGGCCATATGAGTGCTGTGTAAACCAAAACCATACTACTGTAGTGTTCAGTACACAGAAAGTAGCATTTGCCAAGCATGCACTGTCCTCATTTTTCAAAAGCAACATTCCAGTTTTATAGGTTGAGACCATCAGTGAGCTAAGAACAAAAATGCATTCAAAACGTCTCTTTGACGTCATTCTAGATTTTTTTTATCATTCCGTACTCACTTGCTTACTAAATAGAAATAAAAAAAATCAGTGTAGCATGCGTAATACAGACAAAAAATGTTTTGAAAGGTTTTATAATAAGTGAATACAAATTGGCATATTATGCATAAATAATATTTTTAGTCTTTCAAATATTCTCAGTTGTCTGCATGGTACACGTGAAAGCATCCTCATTCACTCATATTTTTCATATTTTCTGTTGTAAAGCAAGATTTGAATGCAATTCACAAAATCCTATGAATTGTTATGCAGTTTTAGATATTTTTAAAGTAAAATAAAGGGATGGTTCATCCAAAAATGAAAAAATTGTCATCATTTACTCACTCTCATGTCGTTCCATACAGTACCTGTATGGCTTTCTGTCTTCTGTGGAACACAGATGAAAGTCAGTGTGGTCCAGTGTTGTTTGGACCATCGACTTTCATTTTATGGTCCAAAAAGTTTTTTTTTTGTGTGTGTGTGTTCTGCAGAGGAAAGAAATGTATACAGGTTTGGAATGACATGAGGGTGAGTAACAGAATTTATGACAGACTTTTCATTTTTGGGTAAAGTATTGCTTTAAAGTCTTTTACTTAAAAAAAAAAAAAAGTCTAAAACTGCATAAAAGGAGTCAGCTGGGCCAAGTTATCTTTTATTCATGCTGATGACACTTGCTGGTGAATTACCTGCATGGCAGAACTGCAGAAGAATGCACAGAGCCATCCACAAGGCCTGAGCTCTCCATCAGTGGCCCATCTGCTCTCTTTTCTGCAACGAGAGGGCCCTCACCTGCATTAAAAATGAATGGACACACTTTCCCCTTATGTAACAGCCACCCCATGTCAGCTTTACCTCTTTACAACAGCTTTTAAAGAGGTTGCTGATGCTGTGCCCCCTCTCAGTGGCTTTGTGCCTTTCCCTCTGTGATTTTAAAGAACGGGAAATCACTGTGTTCTGTGTTGCAAAACGTCCTCTTGCATGACTAAAGAGCCTCTTTGCTGTTGTAAATTGCCATTCGACGCCTTTTTTAAGTGAAAAAAGGTTAGCTTTATCCTGCAATTGTCTTGTAGGACATCAACAAACACATGCAGGACATGTATATCTGCACAATCAGGCGTCAGCAGATTTCTTTCTGACGCTTACTGATGTGGAACGCAAGCTGGTGGCAAGCTGCCGCATTTCCCACGTCGGCCCTCCGGCCCGCTGTGTAGGAGCCTGACCCAATGCGTGAAGGGTCCCAACAAAGCAGCCTTGTCCCTGCTCAGTGGGCCAGCGTCTACTCATAGCTGCAGAGATCGCCCACAGCCAGCTCTCTTTCTGAGGCCATGTTTCAGCCGTAAAGAAGCAGAGCAGAAATAAGCTTTTTGAAGCCTCCACTCTCTTTTCTTGCCTGGCTACATGTTTTACAGTGCTGGAGAAACCAGGAGCAGAGATATCAGCCCTGGACTTCCATCAAAAGTGCTGTTGACTTTGATTTTGGTTGAAGGCAGCATGTCTCCATAGAGACACATGTAAAGATCTGTGCAGGAGTTATACAGTATACCGATATAACCAACGGATATCAGTACTCAGCAATATTGATTGTATCCATAACAACACAGGCCTGTGTTCTCATATCATATACAGTGTGCAATTCTGAAAGAGGATACTGTATAGTGATATTATTAATCAAATGGCTTGTACAAAGAGGAAGTAACCCAAAGCCCTTTTAAGATATGTCAGTCCACTCTTCGGCCATCTTGGCAACACCCCGTAAAATGTAGGCACTCAAGTTCAGCTCCTGTTTAGCTAAATGGGGGCAAATTGATATCTCCAAATGAAATCTCCAAATTTGAAACCAAATTTCACAAAAAAAAAAAAGGCATTGTAAAGTTTGCTGCTTTATTTGAAATCAAGCTACACTGAAAGCTGAAAACTGTATTTGTTCTAGTGATGTATGAGGTGTCGTTTTTGTCTTTAGTTATTTAGTTTAGTTATTTAGTTATTAAATTAGTTAGTTGTAAATAAATTATTATTATGTGGTATTGGCTGATATTAGATATTTTAATTGTGCAATTATTTCCTTTTTAACATATGGATGACTTAATGAATTAATCTTTTAAAAACACTACATTTATTAATAACACTGTTAAATGTAATCTTTGACAAATTTTACAACAAATATTTTTTTCATACTCTACTTAATTTTCTGATGCTTACATGTAATCATTTATTTTACACAAAATAGTACACAATTTTTAATATTAGATATTTATTAGTTTTCACCCAACATAGTATCATCCTGAATTATAATAAGGTGCATCCCTGAAAATTAAAATACAGGCTACAAAAGTTTGGTTCTAGATATTTTTCAGTTTTGACTAATTGTGATCTATTTCCTCCTCGTTGTACTTTTTCTTAAGTAACTTTAGACTGTTTGTCCAGCTTTATAGAAACTGCTTTCTTACAAATCCAGTGTTATTTGAATCTTTACTTTTTGTTTTTGTCAAACAGTTAGCTTGTCAAAGAATAGGTGAAGAGTTAAACATTTATTTAACAAATCAATACCGCCATCTCTAAACCTCCCATTTGCGTTTTTTCCCCCCTCTTTCTTCTTGCCTTATCCTGGTGAAATGTGTTTCACATGGAGGCACTTACACTTATCTAAATAAATTGTGTTAAAGTGATAAATGCCACACAAGCAATCACACATTTTTTTTCCTCATTTGTACTTTTTTCTGTCCTCTAGAACAAATGCATCCTTTGCTGCTTTTTCATTGACTTGCTTAAATTCCTGTTCCATGTGAAAAGTCAAATCAAAAGTCACATTCCTACTTGCCACCACCATCTGTAGCAAAAGGCCTGGCCTTGCATAGTCAGGGGAACAGATGTATTGCTTTCCACAGATGGATGTGTGAGTGGGGCACAGTGTGACGACCAGGCTCAGGGCTATGGACTTTGTCTCAAGTCTGGCCCGCAGTCAGTACCGGAGCGCTAGACCGAGATCACCATGCCTGAGCAAAGAGTGGCATGCGTATGTGTGTTTTCGGTGTGTGTGCGACTGTGCGCCTGCCGCACTGTGGTTCAACTTCAATAACACTCCAGGCGACAGGTGAAGCGTTGCGTGAAATCTCCCTTTGTGGATCCTGTCCACTTCTCTGTCTGATTAAAAGTGGCCGCGATCCCATCTGTGTCTCCCTTTTCAAAGGCTGTGGGTCTGAAGCAAGCCCTTTTATTTACTGAGTAGCAGCGCAGGATTGATGGAGCGTTTCCTCAGAGCATGTCCATTCAACGTCTCGCAGGGGTCTTTAAGGACCACTGGTGTTCCACGGTATTGGGTCTCCACTAGCACACTTTGTCCTTGTTCTCACCTTTTGCATTGCTCAGAGAATATGAAAGGAAGTAGAGTTGAAAGGACTTTTCATGTATGATGGACCTCAGTCTAGAAATTGTGTATAATAGAACAGCCCCATACATTTCACTTTTATAAAGACCGTGGAAGTTCTCTGACCTTTTGGTGAGAAGAGTCAGGTTATTGATGTATTTAAGGCATATTCACTGTTTATAGGTTCAGAATATGTCATGCAGTTAGCACATACTATTATTTGGTCTCATTCTTTAATTTGTTAAACAAAAAGTGTTGTCAGTAATTTACTGCAGGAGAGTCTATGGTGGAAAATATTTTCCATAGGGCTCATATTTTTTGTACAATTTTCATATTAGTTACAGTACATCATAAATGCATGTATTATTTGAGCTGTGAACTCTATATTGTTCGTCTAATTATTAGTTACTGAAGTAATTCTTGTGGTTGGAACTAGGGATGCACAATATATTAGTACCATATTGTTAAATTATGATATTAGAGTTCTTTTTTAATTATTGGTATTGTCGTATTGCACATATTGATTTGTGCATGATTATTTTAGTAATCTAAATTTCACAAAATATTGACAAAAATTAACAATACTGTAAAATGTTATCTTTAGAGAATAATTTTTCATGCACATTATATTGTTGTGATGCCTAAATTCACTTGTAACATTTAAAATGACTTAAGTTTTTAGTGTTATTTTTTATTTATTAAGACAGGTAGTAGATTAATAATAATAATATAATTTTGATATTTTCCATTTATCAGTTATCACCAAGGACATTAAAATAATAATTGGTCTCTTTCTGGTATCGATGCACTTTCAAAATGCGATATTTACCATTTTTTAGTGACTTTACATGATCATGACTAGTTGACAAGTTGTAAAAACGTTTCTATCACACTGGTCTCAGGTTGACATGCTCAACAGAAAGTCTGTCCTGGCGTAATGTGTGTATTATTTGCTTGTTTTGACGAACTGAGGAACAAGCTGAAATAATTCTCTGTGGTAATAGAGCAAATATCAATACATTCCTTTAATTCCTTTGAATTTGACTCGTTATTGAATTTCCTCTTACTGTACGTCAATTTTAATGAATACAAAGGTGGACAAAGACTGTATGAATGAGCGAAAATACTTAACAGTTGTCCTGTCTAAAGACTGTCCTTATAGTTCCTGTTGTGTTTCAAATTGAATTCTGTTTGTGCTCCAAATGAAAAAGCTGCTGCAGGTAATTAAAATAATTAAATCATCCTTTCTCTTGTTCCTCTCCAACTGGAGGTAATGAAATCTTAGTAGCTCTACACTGGTATTCTGAATACAGGCTTCTCAGTGTGCACATAGGATTCCTTGAAATCAGATATCAACTTCACAGCAGATATGTGGCGTCCATTTGTCCCTTTTACCCCCTCGCCTCTGTTAGATGCTCTCGAGAGCATTACTCAGCCATGCTGATATCAGTCCATTCTCATTAGCCCATATTATCATGGTTTGAACACATTAGTGATCCCAGCTAACAGCCTTTCTATTGAATGCTGGGAGAAGTTAGGCTGCAGACTTACATTCACACGGCGGACTGTATGTTTGCTTTGAGATTTACATGTATGACTTTTTTCCACCACTCTCACCATGTTGCAAATAACCGAACCGGTGAGTGTGCTTTTGTGAGCGGCCGGCTGACCTTTAGCAATACTCTAGTTGTTGTCTGAGTTGTCATTTACCTGGCTCAAATAGTAAGCAAATCAGGGAATGATTCAGGCAAATGTTTTAGGCCTCCGTAAGAGGCTTGCATTGTTGTGTGTGGTTTTAAAAAGCAAATGCTTTTTTCTTTCCTGAAGAAATATTCAAAGGCCGACCAGTACAGTAGACAGTACCACTGTAACATATCAACAAAGAAAGCATATCAAATATAATACAATCATTTTTAAAGGGACCGTTTACCCAAAAAACGGAAATTCTCTCATCATAATTTAAACGTTTCTGTCACTCTCATTAGTTTGCACTGAACAGAATTTTAGAAAATTGCCATCTTAGTCTCGAGTAATTCTTTTGAGAATTATTTCCTGGAAAAGGCATAATCAAGAGACGCAGGATATGTAAATCTTGACCATTCCCAAATGTCAGCTTTTCTGCATGAGATTCCTGTTTTGTTCCGTGTGAATAACACCATTGTTTTATCACAAGCATGGGACCAAAAGCAGTCACTCTTGCTTTTCATCTGAACCTTTGAAGCTGCAATCGGCATACAAGCGCCTCCAAACAGCCATGCAACTGTATTAGCTATGCTATGCATATTCATGTTCGTATAGAAGCACTTGAGCTCGTAACAAGAGCCCGCTCACAGTTTCTATTGGCTCTGGATGTGGATGTAGTAAGGAGCCTGTGTCTGGGGAGGAGAGGAAGGAAATGAGGCTATGCTGTGGCACTGGGGGAGGGAGATATTTTTGATAAGGGACTTTTATTCAACACTCTGGCTGATGTCATTGGGTCTGGGGATTTTTGGGACATTCAACACAACACACGACTCTGTGTTATATCAGTAATGCTGCCAAAGCTGTTAAATCAATCGTCATTTTATCAGAGCACTTTTGTACGAGTGCCACAACGCCTCTGTAAGACTTGTGAAGTTTTTTTTTTCTGTAAATATGCACACTTTGCAAGATAATTGCATTTATTTTTATAGCTGCTGAGCTGAATTTTACTGTTTTGTTGGGAGCTTTGCATTGAATTGTTTGTGCTGTCAATCAAAGCTTGTGCGGTGATTAAGACCCGACTCTGCCTTAATGAATGCAAATTGGCACATCTGCTTCTGTGAGCTAGCTGGCCAGACTGTTCAATTAGCATGATTGATCAATTATCCTCCTCCTGCTGATGTGAGGATGGAAAGAGTGTGGCAGAAAGAAAGAAAAGCAACAGTGCGAGAAGTGAGAGATGGAGATGAACGCTTCGGTCCAAATCCCTTAAGTCTGCCTATTCAAATACGGTCTTTAGATTTGATTAGTCTAAATTAATAGTGATGGAATGATTTAAGTCATGCTTACACTTTAAGCAACACAGATGTAAAATTGACTTTGACAAGACAAATTGAAATCATGGCATTTTTAAACAAAACTAGTCTGTGATTTTTATTTTATTTTCATGAACTGTTGGGAAAACTCCCATGGATCCACCATTCATTGGCCTTGATGTCCATTGATGTGTAATTTCATTACACTAAATTTGGCCATTTTATACAGTGAATCAGCCCGTTTGTCTAATTTTAGAAATTAGCAGCTATACTGCCATTCAAAGGTTTGAGGTGGGCTAGATTTTTGAAAGATGTGTCCAAGGCTGCATTCATCTAATCAAAAATACAGTAAAACCAGTGAAGTTATTATATTTTAAAAGAATGTCATTTGTCAACATTTAGCCTGCTCTAACGAGGAGAGGACTCAGTTGTCTCTCAGTATGTGTTGTTAATACCATGAAAATGACAAATTCATCCCTCTCTTAGCAGGCTTAGGTGGCAGTCTAATGGAAGTATTATTTATATGGCCCTGTTGATTAAGACTTAGCTGCTAAGCTCATTTTCCAAACATTAGCGGCAGCGTGTCTCAGAGGGGCCTGTCTGGGATGTTTCAGAGACAGATCAGGGCTGGAGTGCTGGTATCTTTAACGGTGACATATCCAGATAATAGAGCCCTGCTAACAGGCACCATATTCAGGCCTGAGTGTCCTTCCAATCACATTTGCCCTGCCTTACTAGTGGGGAAACCAGACTTAACAGAGCTCTTTCTGCTCTCTTGTTGTCCGGATGTTATCGTTTGATACTATTGGAAAGGCGACTAAGGAATGAACACACATACTTTATCTCGTTTTGACCTAGTCCATTTTTAATTTGATTTGTCATTGTTTCAACAAGTAAATGAAGTCACTTTGAGAGTTCATGCAGCAATCTCCAGCTGAAAGCAGGGGCATCCGAGTCCTTCCTTGAGGTTTTGGCAGGCACTGCACTAAAGGATCACTCACTCGCACAATGACGCCACTCACCTCACGCTCTGGCGGGGCAGACGACCCCTACGGTTCTGGACTATTAACCTAGTCTGCAAGGATTAATCTAAAAAGGGCCAGGAGCTTAATTTGCGCTTGATATGCACAGACGACAACACGCAAGAAAAGATTGCATTTTAATTGGCTAGCGCTTAACTTAGTGGCTTGACTTTGGGCTGGCCATGGGCCAGATTGACTGTGTGATCTGCTAAAGCCATGTTTGACATTTGAAAAGGCTGAAGGGGGGATGCATGGTCAGTTTCACTGCTCGGCTCATCCTGGGTGGCTCTTTAAACCACACACACAGTGTCCTCAGTTTTTACGGAAATACATTGATCAATAATTGCATTTTTTTTTTTAAAACATTTTTATAAGCAGCTCCATAGCATTTTAAAAAATAAAATGAAATATTACATTCTCAGGTCTTCCAAAAAACTTTTTTTTTTGACATGATCTTCTCATTCAGTGAAATTAAATTAGTACTTTTTTTTAGTTAATCATTTTTGTTATATTCATTGTCCTTTTTTAGCAGCTGTCGGTTCTCGTCTGATTTTCACACTGTTTTGATAAACTACTTATTAAATCTAGTCTAATTTCCCTTATGATCTGTAACATATCACTTCATTTCAGTGATCTCCGTTTCTCTCTATTCTCAATTCCCACTGCTCGCTCTTTAATGTCTCATCTACTGCCACTCTCTTCCTTTCCTTCCTTCTTTTTTATATTTTTACATTTTTTCTGTTATGCCGCTTACTCTCACATCGAGCAGTCTTCATATTAAAGTGCTTATTAAGTCAAACGAAAATGTCAGCTGTATTGACATAAAGGAAAGGTGTCTTCTTTAGGATATTCTGATATATGTGCAGTATCTCTCCAATATGATTCTTAATAATGAGCTGACACTCTACATTATAATTGTTGCGTAGACTAAGGAGGAATTATTTTATTGGTCTGCCTTTTGTTTGATTTTCTTATCATTTTCATATAGCAGCTCTATATGATGCCATCACCACCAAACTTCGCTGATGGTATTTTTTGAGGTGTGAACGCACAGCACACATATCATTGTGAATTTTGGTGAATATGCTCTATCTTGGTCTCATCTGACCACAGAATATTTGCCCTCATTGCAACTGGGTCACTTTTTTTTGGTGCAAATTATAGTTGTGCTTTCACACATTCTCAGTTGTATGCTGTAGATCCTTCAGAATGATCCTTGGCATGTTCATGCAGAGATTTAGGGAGTGTTTTCTAGGTTGTGGATGATTTGATGTACTTTTAACTTGCTGATAATTGAATAGTCCTTCCAGCAGGTTTAAAAAAAAAGTTGCTAGTTACCGCCAGCATTTTTAATCATTTTCACAAAACTTTTATGGCCCCCAGAATATGTAGTTGTATGAATATCTGAACATGCAATATATCAAAGGAAAGAACAGAGCCTCTTTTTTAAGCTTCATGCATTCTTTTTTGCATTCTTTATCAACATTTGAATGTGGGTAAGTTTTAAAAATGATTTTAATGATTCATAGGTAGAAGCAATTGTTATGTTATATAGATTTACATTAGAAAAGTATCCACTATTTATGAATCACATGGAGATACATTTTAGGGTTGTTAGATATTTTTCGTAACTGTTTAAAAATCTGTTTGTGACAATAAATGCCTTCTGCATTCGACCTTGTACATGAAGATTTTATAAGGAACGTTTGACCTCATCTTAAAGAGGCGGTTTACCTAATAAATAGTTCAAATAGAATTGTTTTCTTATCACTAGGGTAAATCAATGACCAAACTGTGGCAACAGTTCTCCTTCACCAATGCTTGCTTAAATAACGTGTTTTGTCAACCTGCAGACTAAAAACAAACACTCCTCTTCTCTGAGTCAGCGTAGTTATGGTAGTTTCTGAAGGAAAGTGTTGTCATTTTTTGCTAATTATAATAAGAGGAGTCATACCAGAATGTTAAAATGTACATTTAGGACCAGAATGAAGATAATAGTACAGACAATATCTTAAATATATCAGTTGTTTTACCCAGGAAGCACTGAAATGACTCACAGAATAAATTGATAATATTGCAGTAGTCTCCTGCCTCTCAGATTTTTTCTTCTATAAATTTTAATATGCTTAGATTCTCCAAGATAGCAACGTCTGCAATCAGAATTTAGTTATTTCAGTGTGAACTCAAATATGTCTGAACAAATTCTTCTAAGACCACATAATCTTAACTAATCTATCCACATCCATTTTATATCTCTACACTCCTACTATATGTCACATAGTATTGTGTTTGTTTCTGTTTTTTTTTTTTTTTCTCAAAGATTTTTAAGAGAAACATCTGAGAAGGTGATACTTAACTGAAACATAACAGAAAATTCCATTATCATTCTAAAAGAGCCACTTCTGAGCAAAAACAAACAAAAAACAAAACATTCCTTTTGGATGCTATTGAATGGGAGTGTGAGATATTTGAGAGTTTGAATTTAACCAGAGGATTGTAACATTTTGTTAAAGGATAGTGTCATACAAAAAGAGCAATTTGTTCCTAGTGTAAGGCTGGAAGAACTGGAAGAACTGGAAGAGAGGGCTACTCTCAAAGGAACAAAAAAACAACAACAAAGGAAATTAACTTTTGAACTCTCTTGCTATTTTACCATCCCCATTCGAGACACGATCACACTTGAGTTGATCACCTCCCAATTTACACATCTTTTTCTTCACCCATCCCTACCTGTATTCACCCAAAAATCTATATGGTTTAATATGAACAATTATCATACAGTGTTATACATGTTTGGTATCATTTGAAATGTCTCAGTGCGACTGGTACAAAGGTCGCATTCCCATAGAAGTAAACCAAAAAGATAATAAGGTGTGTAGAGTTTAGAGATATCTTGTTAACTGCTGTGGGTGTCCAACCTAAATCTGTGTGTGTCTTACCTTTTAATTTGATGTTACTTTAGATAAGTGTACATGGGAAACCACGGCATGGCCAATCCAAAGCTATAATAAGAGAAGTAAAGTTGGTTGACTTGTATCTGTAGTAGTGGCCATACCTCTACTGAAGTAAACGTTACGTTAAATTCCATGGGGTTAAAGTGTATGCAATTCCATGAGGGCTATACCAAAGTATCTTTGATTGTGTAAGCGTGAATGCGACCAATCTCAGGTATATAGAAATGACCTCTGTTTGGTGACCGAAGCTGGCGAGCTTGTGATCGTGAGACCCACGTTAAACAAGGCGTGAGGACCCTCTTATCAACATAGCTTCCTAATATGAATGGCTAAAATATAAGTAAAGAGTTAAATAGAACAATCAAATGTATTGCTAAACTATTATATAATTGACCAATCTAACCTAAATTCGAGGTCGATATAAAATGGAGTCAGATAAAAGCTTAAATGGAATTAAATACTTTGCCACGCGGAAAGACAGTAACACGCAGAGACCTTCACCCGTTCTATCGGATGCCGCATTTGGACCGATCCAGACGGGCTTACAAAGCAAATACATTTTATTTTTAATAACCTTATTATTTATGGATAGTATTCTACAGTTTGTGCAACTAACAATTCTCAGGTTGAAAGACATACATTTGAAATATTATGCATGGAAATAAACCACACATTGATGGCCTCATAAAAAAAGTCACATTTTGTAAATGAATGGCCTATTCTTACTGGAGTGAAGTGCACATGTCAGGTTAAAAAAGCACTGTCTTTATATACCACACTAAGAGCTGCAACAATAATGGTGTTGAATCAAGCCTCCTGCAGCTTTTCAAAGTGCCCTTTTTTATAGGACAAGGACTCCCTTTCCTCTGGGCTTTCAGTCTACTCTAGAACAAGAGCACAGCCCCTCTTTGGAACATGCCATTTTCTCTCTCTTCTGAAACAAAGAGCTACATGTGGTTTATTCTTCTGATAGCCACTCTATAAGACCCTGTCTCTCTGACAGCTCTCTAGATTCAAGGTCTGAATTCGTGGTAATTGTTGTTCTTTTCCCTCTGTCTCCCATGTAAAGTGTGACCAGGTTGCTGTGGAAACACAGTTTGGTGTTTACCTCACAACAGAGACCAGCAAGAATCAGTGGCAGCAGAATATTCCTCTTTCACTTAAAATATCTCTCCCGGAAGCGAATATAAAGGACATACAACGTTAAAGGATTTAAAGTAAGACTGCGCGCCACATCAAGCCAAACATTATGCTTCCAAGCAACCACATAAGTGGAAAATGGACTGTACACGGCCATACTATCTATGATGCATCAGTTAGGAGAGCACATTTTAGAAGACTAGGGTTCATGTGTGAACTGGACGTATTGATGAACTCGAAACACTGAAGCGAATGTCTTGTTCCCTCTCGCTGTGCTCTTTGAGAACGTCCCTTCTTCCTTTGAGCATGATGCTTGTTACCTGGTTACTGCCAAGAGATTCTTGTTTTTAGCACGTGTCGTGCCTCATTGACGTCAGAAGAACTTTTTTTAACCCCCACCCCTTCTTTTTATCTCTCTCTTTCTCTTTCTCTCTCTCTCTCTTTCTCTCTCTCTCTCTCTCTCTCTCTCTCTCTCTCTCTCTCTCTCTCTCTCTCTCTCTTTCTCATTTTCTCATTTTCTAGCAAAGCTGATATTTTTCATTTAAAAACCAGGCCTTCTTCAAGAGGCTGAATTTAAAAAAAAAGACAAAGCAACAAAAGGCCCAGAGCGAGGTGGGTCTTTGGTAAACATTAGTCTCCAATGAGACTAATGAGGCAGGCTCTAATCTCAAGTGCTTGAACATAGATGCGCTGACTCTGAGCAAATAACCCTGGTGCTTATTCACAGAGGAAACAAGAGGGGGATGAAGCACGCTGCAAATGAATGACTAATTCTGAACTATCATTTTCACTCTCAGCTCACTGGATAAATACGCTGTTTCTCATCTGCGTATCGATACTGTTCAGTAAAACTGTACTTCATGTTTTATAAATGTTTATAAACTGGTAGATTTTCTATTCTATTCTTTTCTATTCTTTTTTTATTTACTGAAACTGATATTTATCTGTAGTTGTCCCCCTCACTGAAGTAATTTGTTGCAATCTAGTAGTTCCTACAAAACACAAAGCTGAAACTGTTGTTTAGGCTTTCCAAGGAACATTAGGCAAATTGGTGCCCACAATATTTTCCTTGTCCTGGCCTACAACCAGTTGCCTACATATAGTGACTATTGAACTGACTGAAAAGTGTTAACTAGTGTTGAGACAAATGATACATTTGGCCATTTTGAGATTATTGACTTGATTTGGAAACATTATGGAAATAGTTACATAGAAACTCAACCTGGTTCTAGGATCGCAATGATTTCAACCTTGAATCAGAGCTCCTACCATTTATTAAAGGCCAGTTTATCAACTGAACTAATTATTGAGTTTAATCTGCTAATAGCTCAGTGTAATGAACAGAAATCAATAAAGCCATCCTTCCAGTCAAGTGAAATTAACTTACAACAAAACTTTAATTTGGATAGTTAATCCTGCGTAAACTGTTGGATTCTTTCTTGACATTAATGTATTTAGTTATGAATATTTAAATATTAGTTCTTCTTAACAACAATGAGATTATACTGTATATATACATATAATGAAATGTATAAATGATTCTCATATTTGTATTGGTTGTTATTTTGATAGATCTATATATTGTTTGGTAATGTCTTGCCAATAGATATATTTTTTAGTTTTGAGTAAATTTAGTTTAAAATGTTTTTGTTTTTCTTTATAACTGGTTATTTTTGAGGTGTCCATTGACTGCTTTTGCTTGTTTTGTTTAACTTCACATGTCAGATGGCTGAATGAAAAAGAGTACAAGAGCAGCCACATCTGGCAGCTGTCTTCACCCTTGTGCTCTCTGTCCTGTTTAAGTCCTGATAGGTGTGTCTATGACAGATCCATGCCTGCCCTCTCCTCTATAGGTTCTCTAGGTCCTCTAGGAAAAAAAATCATATTGACAGACAAACAGAAAATATTTCTGAGTGATACATCCCTGTGTTCTCATAATATTTCTGAGACTTTACAAACTTACTGTATGTTTTGAGAGAAATGGACGTGACGACAATTTTTTTCGGGGCCGGTATTGGAATCGATAGAACTTTGCTTTTCATGGTATTGGTGCTAGAATATCTCAGTGGTCTCAATTAAGAGGCTTTCATTCATTTTCAATGCTTAGATGCAGAACATAGCAGTGTAATGGAAGCAAAAATGGAAACAATGAAGTGCCCAGTCTACTTGAACTTAACAAACCTCTCTCCTCCCTCCCTTCTTTTTCCTGGTTACCATCAGAACCATTCCCTAGATAGCAGGCGCAAAAGCTAATGGAAGTGTCCTCTTTGACTATTGATTACTCTCCAGTGGGAGGGGGAAAAGCATCTCCGACACGGGCAAACATGATTGAATGTAATTCAATAAGAGCAAAAATGGGGCCTTCTCTCTCTCTTTCTCTTTCTACCTCAGATACTGTTCCATGGTTCCCAGCTCAGTGATCTGGCACGTGTTTGCCAATTTCAGCCATGAATTATTCTCAGATGACGTAAGACCAAATAGCCTCTGTAATGATTTCAACACTGTTGAATGTGAAAGATCATGTTTACTTACTCCGGCATGATTTCTAATGTAGAGGAAGCAGGCAGTCCGGCAGTTTGGTGAAATTATTATTCGGCATTCAAGAACTGGCACATGCAGCGATTGTTATGCTTTCAATTAAAATTCTTCCAGCGATGTATTGTTTGTTCTTTGCAGGAGTGGGTTGAATTGATCTTAGTGGTGATGTGGACCGCCTGAGGAAGGATTTTAAATCAGTTGACACTGCTTATGGTTTGGTTTTTGCATATGCTTTGATTCATTGTAAAAACTTGGCGGCTCACCACGGATTTGACTTCAAAGAAAGTTTGCTGTATAACACATTCCCAAATGTCTCAAAGGTGTTAAGGTTTCGTGTTCCTAATTTTACAAAACTAATTTGTAATTGCAAAACAAGAAATGATTTGGGATGCAAGGAAAATGAAGAAATACACACCTACTCGGTTCCTTCTTTTCCACTTGAATTAGTGTAAGGACAGCAACACAGAACACCCGATTTACTGAAGAGTAAAGTGATAACCTCTCCCATAATGCCCTCCCTTTTCATGGAAACCATTTTTTTCTCTCTATCTGAGTCATGTGTAGGAGGCTTGTCTTCTTCTTTCCACGAAAGACAAATGTGTACTCAAAGTAAAGTTTCATTGCAGTACTGCAGATCAGCCCAAACAATCATTATAAGTATGTGCGCTTCACTTAAAGGCTTATCGAGATTACAGACACTTGTAGGTGTATTTACAGCATCTGTATCCAGTGTCTTTTTAATCAAACAAAGCGTCGTACTTAGCGTTTTTACGTGCGACTTGTCAACCTGAAACCACCGTGTTTTGTGAGTCCAGGAAATTATTTTGTCAACAGTTGATGACCTGAAAAATGGCAAAACCACAGACCACCTTATATATAAATGCCTGTGTGAAACAGTCCACCACAAGCCCATAGGGCTGTTTGTTAAATATGTTTGCCAGCCCATTCGTCACCTCTGTGCCCCATCTTTTGACCTAACATACCACACAATGTGAGTATCAAGGCCGCGGTCAAGGCCGGTGGTTTTCAGGAGGCGAGGTACGTGAGGAGAGGTGCGCTCTCACAGATTGATGAGGCCTGCTCGGTGGCAGGGGTATAGAGTGTTACAGAACAGACGTCCTGCTGGCACGACCTACCCTCTCTGCTTTCTCCTCTCTGCCTTATCGGAACTCCTAATTGTCCTTATGAATATTTTAGAGGAGAGCAGGAACGGAGGGGTTCGGGGGGGGGGGGGGGGGGGGGCTATTGTTTCAAGGGCTCTGATGGCTAATGATCCAGTCTGTGGGTCAAGACGGGTGGGAATGAAAGACAGGTAGTGAGAAAGACTATCGGGCTCGGGAGGAAATGGGTATTGGGGAAGGATGAGGAAAACGATTAATTTGTCTCATCGAAATCTCTCAACTCTTTCCTCCCTTTGTTCGTCATTAACTGTAATAGTTTTACTGTAGATGTGACTGTTAAATAGATGAGATCATTTATTTAGGCCAGTGGGATTGGAGAGCAACATCGTTGCAAGGAAACTTGAGCGATGACTTTGATATGCCTTCACCTCAATTTTGGTTTCAATTCCCAATCTGCTCTCATGTCTCAAAATACCCTTGATTGTGAAAGCGTTCCTTCCCTCACTGTGGCTGCTAATAGCTTGATCAAACCCGCCAGCCTACAGTCTACGAACATCTGCTTGTCTTTGTGGGAAACTATTGCTCCTGGAAGTGTAACACACTCTTACTAGCTAATATGAAATGGCGTATTCACATAAAAACAGCAATCTCAGCGGTCAACCAGCAGTATTTAACTATGGTACGTGGAGATATGCAAAAAAAAAGAGATGCACCCTACGTGAAAACGACTAGATTTTGTCGGGTGGGGAGGCGCATTTCACAGTATGTTGTTTTTTTCTAAACAGCTGCGCAGAAATCATAATTACCGCTTACTGAAAACGAGCCCCCGCTGTCCAGCTTCCTCTGAGAGGAGCGCTCAGACAATAGCACAGAGGCAGGAAGGACACGCATGAGGTCACATCCTGGTTTTTGACTCGATAGCCCATAGAATGAGATCTGAAGTGCAGCACACTGAGACATTTCTTAGTATAGCTATTTTCTTAACCATATGCATTATTATAAGGGCTGGTTTTTTCCATATTTAGTTTATGTCATGTTGTTCTGATTGAATAGGCATCACTGAGCATGTGAGGGACAAAGAAAGTGGAAGTGCAAGTTCCTTGTAATGATAGCTGACTATATTGAAAAATGGTGTATGATTTACTTTGAAACAATTTTTACTCAGGAATTGCTAGTGTATTACACACATGAATTTAGTATGAAATTTTGAAGTAGAACAGACTGAAATAGTATTTTCTTGTAAAACATACTCCAGTAATCTTTGTTTTATTTGCAACTTAAAAAAAATGTTGTACAGTATTCCTCAACAGATAACATATTGTCCTATTGACTTCCTCTCTGCTCAAAGTTTTAAGGGTACTGCTCACTCTCCGCTTGGATAATCATGCTAAACAAAATGCACCGGACACAGTGGTGATGTCATAAGGATTAGCATGCTGCTCAGTGTTGCTACAGGGACGACTCTGTAGGGCCAAAGATATGGAGATGCCTGCTAGAAATGAGGTTAGGACAGATTACAGTACACCAGTCACCCAGAGAGAAACCATGCCTCCATTTTGAATGCAACAATATATGATTGAGCATGCAAACATTACAGCAGATATGCTTTATCTAAGCTAAGATTATACAAAATACTTTCCACATCTTTCTTTTATTCACTCTACTGCAGAGGTCGTGTTAAACCGAATATTTTCCTCCATTGACTGAATTTTTTTAGCAGTGACAGAATAATCTGAAGGCTGCCTGTCATTTTGACAGTTTACACTGAGGGTGATGTATATTGGAACTTGTAACTGTAATTCCCACCCCTGTCCAGTTGGTGGTGGTGAATGCGCTCCAGTGTGGCAGCAGAGCGTGGGTTCAGCCTCCAAAACAAAATTAAAATTGCCACGAGAAGTCGTCTCAAAGACGCAAACCGAATTTTATTTGGTAATATATTGGGCTGTTCATATTTGCCTGTTCAGGCACAAAAGGTTGTGTTTTAATGGCCTCCACTGTCACTGCTGGAGAAAAAAACTGGTTCATCTGTGTTCATCTGTTCTCTTCGTAAATAAACAAACAAACACCTAATGAAGTCTATATGCTCGTGCTGTAAGTTCAAAATGAAAATGTGTATGAAAACAAAAGCTATTCAAAGTTTATTATTAAACTATGAAAAATGAAATGATGTGTGATAATGACGGAATTTTTATGACCCTGTCCGTCAAAATGACGGACAATGAGAAAGTCTAACGCGACCTCTGTTCCAGTCTCTTCTCCACACACACACACACACACACACACACAGCTGCGTCACCGTACTGTATGATTTAATCAGAAATGGAGGATAAGCTCTCCACCCTCACTCCACCCATTACACAGCTCGCACTCTATCATCATCCTCCATTCTTTCTTCAGTTTTTCTTGCGGTTCTGCTTTATTTTGAATGCCAGGCCTACAATTTCCGTCTATATTTTAATCTTCCTTTTATCCATTTGCAGCACATAAGTCAAATACAAAAGACATTTGACAGAACGGGGGTATGAGTGAAATGTTTTTTTCGAGGTATACTGTAAAATACTTTGTGATTTAGACAATATATTTAAACTTCAAAATAAATTGATTTGCAATAAATACATTAAAATATATAAAAATTAATTATTGCTGTAAGAAAGTGTTCTTTGAGGTTGTGTTTAGGGGTAGGGTTACAGGATAGAATATATAGTTTGTAGAGTATAAAAAGCATTATGTCTGGAAAGTCCATATAAAACACCCAACAAACCTGGTGTGTGTGTGTGTGTGTGTGTTGATTATCAACTAAAATTAGTTTTTTTTCCGTATTTAGCTTTTTTTCGATATATATCGGATATTTTCTTGTTAGAAATGTAGCTTCCTTCTATTTTAGATTCAGATTACTTTGCAATCATCTCATGCTAACTTGTATGCTTCGGTATATAACCCTTCAAGAGCACTATCTCTTGAAGAGTGCATGTGCTTTAAAGAGTAAAAATTTGTTGACATAACCTTTATGGCTTTATGAATTTTAATATTGGAGCATCCCTAGCGGTACACATCTTCTCCTGTTTGAGATTTCTTGCAAATCATGTCTTTTTTTGTTAAACTTTATTCTAATTCTGCTTTCTTATTCAAGATGTTTCACAGCATTTCTCTTTCCAGTAATCTTTCCAGTGGCTCGTCAGAGAGTGTCTCAGAGAGGGAAGTTGTGTGTTACAGAAGAAGGCTTTTTAAACTGTTGGGTTTCTAAGTATGTCTCTCTATCCCTCTCTTTCGTTATTCAGTTCTCCTTTTATCTCAAACACATACACACAAACACTGAAATCCCTCACTACATAGTTATGTCGTGCTGGCTTTATGCCAGTCTCTCATTTTTTTTGTGCTGATTGCCAAAGTTTATCAATACAGGTCTAGCTAGTGTTCTATTAAAAAATAATAATAATGGTACTAATATTGGCAGCTGTCCCACTGACTCAGAGCCATGCGGGACATGTTGAACAGATTACACAATATAAGTTTTCAGCTCCCTCTCCAGAACTGCTTACGCCAGCACTGCCCACTCTCCCTCTTTCATACACTCACAATCCAGTCTCACACACACGTACACCGAATAAGCCAGCCATCTCTAAACTCTAATAACAATATGAGTCCTTTCCCCCTGGCAAAATTTACTGTATTAGACAATATTAGAACATTAAATTAAGCAAATGTTTGTTCAGATGCTCAAAGCGCATTTCTTTAATACCCAGAAAAATGCTGTCTAGAGGCATCTCACTAGATTTTCAAACACAGCCATCATCTCATCTGATGCTGTCTTTACAAATAATTTGGTTGGAAAAAGGTTGGAAGGATGCTGCATGCAGTCGTCACTTTGGCCTGTTGATGAGAGATCATGTCAGCCATACACTTAAAGGTGTAATCAAGAATGCAAATTAGCCATCGTGATCAACCTCATGCCCCCATCTGTGCTTGCATTTAATGGATTCACGTGGATCGCTCATTGGCAGCATCTTTTATCTGCTGTAATGCAGCACTGACATGATGTGTCCTTCTATGGCCGTGCTGACGTGCAGAGGCTGCTGATTGGCTGGATCGTAAGGTGAAGGGTCTGACAGGTGTTGGGGGAGAGGGACACCTGTTTGGACATGTGCTGATTTAGTGATCCATTTACTAGAGCTGCGGGCAGTGTCTGTGGGACACCCAAAACATGCCAAGCAATTTAAGAAGGACTTACCAGCGTGCCATCCCGGTCCTTCAGACTTTAAAGCACGGCATGGTGCATGGTGCAAATGTTAGCTCCATACCATGCAAGACAACGGGCGTATTAGTGCGATTGTGTTGCTTCTTTTTGTCAAACTGTTCATGATTGTGACTCAAGTACACACTGCAGCGAAATAGGTTGTCAGTTCACCTTTTATTGCTTAATCGTATTCTGTACACAGAGTTCAGTTCATGGGAGTGACAGCTGCATTCTACAACTCCCGAAAAAATAAACGTAGTGACAACTACGTTTAATGATATGCAGTGTTTATGGAACAGCTAGTTGTTAATAACGTGTTTAAACACACATCAGAGGTGCTTTCATCCGTGTACAATTTAATATGGCATCTACTCGGATTAAGGTCTACTCTATAATGTAGTTCCATCACATTCCTTTGTTTGGAAATGTTGTTTTGCTCATCAGCATTGTGTGCCCATGAGGAGGCTGGCCTGGCGGCCAAGATTTCCACAGGGGCCCCTCCCTGCAGACTCAGGCCCCAGCGGACGGGTGTGTCCCTAGGGTTACTGTGGAAGTCAGCGGCCCTGCCCTGCTCACACAGACCTCGCTGCCCAGCTCCAGCCACAGCGCTTGCCACATAATGAGCAGGTTGGGACAATAATTTGCAGGTCCTGATGGAATCTGTGGCACTCTGGGGGAGAAAGTGCATAGTTTCACTGGTAAACACAGTGTTTCAGAGATCCACATAGGGCCCTGTAAACAGGAAATGACCCGGGAAGAGAGAGCGAGAGCCACCTTCGGCACCACACTAACAGGCTTTATGGTTACAGATGGTCCCAGTAAAGCCATATATCTGTAGCTGTAAGTTGTATACCACTTGCTTTTTTTTTTTTTTTTGCTTAGACATTGCAGAGCAGTGCGCATTGTGCACATGTATAGATTGTTCCTGTGCATCTGTACGAATGCGTTGTGGTGTTTGACTTCACAGTGCTGAGCTCGGTTGCACATGTTGTTAGATAAAGTAGATAAGGATCAACAAAGATCTCACTCTACAGTCACAGAAATACCAGAGGACAGCAGCTGCACTCTAAAGGCACTCTCACACACACCCACACGCGTACCTACACTCTCACACACATCGTGTTGGAGACAACGACTAAGGGGCTTGTTAGTGTAGGGGCTTCACTTCCTTCAAAACATGACTTTTTCATCTGAAAGAACATGTGACCTCTGCTGCCAAACCACCCAGAGGTAGTCTTATTACAGGAGATGTATCTAGTAAGAAACACATCAGGGCATAAAATGAAGATTTCCCTTTTTGGCAACCTTCACTGTCATCTTGTTGATGCTACCGGTCTGATTGGTAATGGAGAGTTTGAAAAAAATAAAAGGTTAACAGTTTACTTAAACACAATATTCAGTGTATATTGTATTATGAAGGTATTCGTAATGCCGTATACTGTAATTGCAAATGCATTATCTTCTCTTTCCATAAATTGTTTAATAAAATTATTAATTTACATTTAATTTTATGTTTTATTTACACATATTCAAAGTAATATTTTCCAAATCAATTATAATTCAGAATGGTGCATTAAATTGTGTGATGTATTTTATAAATGATCATTATCATTCTTTTTTGTACATACTTATAACAGGCTACAATACAATACAATTTTAACCTTTTAACGCTTTTTCCTTTAAAGGCAATAATGCATGATGGTATGTTAAATTATGTATTGCGATGATGCATTTGAACGCATTACACTATTTTAAGGACCAGCTATAAATAGATAATAAAATTCATTATACTGGCCTTAAGTAACATGTTACCAATGGACTCCCCTGACAAAAGAAATACTTCTGCTCCTTCAGGGTAAAAATGGCTAATATTACATCAGGTGCTGGGCCCCTTGCACTTTCCTCTTAAAATAATCAGTCCTCTCCACACGTAAATGCTAGTGACCGGATATGATAATCCATTCAATTTGTACATTGCATTCACTCTGATAGGCTTCTGTGAGTGACAGGTGTGCTGAATTACAGTGAGAGAGCTTCTAAAGCGCTGCACTGTGGGATCCTCTTATGTGTGTGTGTCTTCCAGCTGGGTGGCTTATGATAACTGAAAGATAATGAAATATGCATCGCAACACACACATGCTGAGGGAAATGTATGTTCCTAAAGAAGAGAGCAAAGAGGAGAGAGGGAGAGAAACGCAGAGAGAGAAAAGACGATTTGGTTTTTTCCCAGCCTAATGTTTTTAAGGGAAAGGATAAGGAGTGACAATTCAATTTCCTCCCCAGGGGCTAATGCAATAGGCATGGTGCAACCATCAGCGTATTACCTCTTAATGTATTTGCCGAATTATCCATTGAACTGTTACCAGTGCAATTTCAACATCCTGATCGCAGCTCCTCTGTGTTCTCTAAGCAGCATGCAATTGTAGCAAAGTTCAATAACTGTATTTCTTTATTAAATTCTGTGAATGCACTTTATCAAAATGTTCTGCCTTAGATTATTTAAGTAGTTAATTATCATAATTACTAACCAGTCAATTGCTTTTACTTTGTTTAAATGAACCCAACGATAACAGCTGTTTGGGTTGACATATGTCTATGTATGTGTGAATTTTCCAATTTCATTTTCAGAAATTAAGAAACAAAGGCCATAATGACTGTCCCAGTCCTGATCCAGATGACTGTTTCGGTCACAGTCCCCTCATGGACGATCGTTTCGGCAAACTAAACGAAGAGAGTGATTTAATGTACAAGCGCTGTGGTGTAAGTACTGCTTCCTCCCTGCCTTTTTGTGTTGATCCCTCTTTTTATGTTGATGTTTACTACAGGCGCTTAACAAGAAAGAACACAGAGGCTGTGATAGCCCGGATCCTGACGCCTCATATGTCCTCACCCCTCACACAGAAGAAAAATATAAAAAAATTAATGAAGAGTTTGATAATATGATGCGAAATCATAAAATCGTAAGTAAATGCAATGTTTTTGCTTGGCTTTGTGGCAGAAAGGATACTCCCCCCTCTCCCCCTTTTTTCATTGCCTCACCCTGCAACCACTGTCAGCACCTAAGGACCTTTTTTTTTTTAAAGCATACTCTTTTTCTTTTTTTTGTCCATTGGAAGTGCACTTTTTTTCTCTTTCATTTTGCAGCTCTGACCCTAATAAGATCACATTGTTTGGAGTTATTAAATCCCCACCGCCCCCCCCCCCCCTTTTTTTTGTTGATACATTTCTAAAATAAGATACACTATATAAATACTATACAAGTGAAAAGTTGAATAAAACCCCCCCACAAATGTGCTTATTTGATTAGTGACCTGAAATACTGCAAAAACAAACAAACAGTACAAGTGTGATGTATTTGTGGTATTTATTTTTGGAGAGAATGCCTCGATGTCCAGGTAATTGATGTGTTCATCTCAGCACTCTCCCCAACAGATCTGGAAATTGAATCTTTTCTCTCAGTGCTGTGCTCTGTTCAGGTCGCGTGATGGAGAAGATTTGCCATCGTATAAAGATGGAGCGACTATCTCACCGTTTCTCCTCCACTCATTAGAACTGATTTCTTTTTGTCTCACTTTTCTGGTGGGTGGCAAAACCTGGGTTTGTTTGTTCATCTCCCAGAACCCAGAATCCAAGCACAATCAAATAACTGAACCTTTTTCAAGTTCAAGCTAGTAATAATCGTGATCTTATTAGGTGATGACCATAACATTCTGCACCTGATAGATGGTGTCAGATGATTATTTTCGCTGCACCGAATGGACATTAACAAAGCTCGAGTTATTAACATACTAATATACTCACTAACTGGCTCGCTGCACTATTAAGTGAATTGAGTGGCCTCACACTGTCCCTGCTCACACTCACTCTGGATAACTCTATGGATAGTCAGCAATGCACTGCCTGTTCCTTTGATGAAGATGCCACTGTTGCTGTCGTATGATTTCCTTCTTCTTTGTTTTTGTGTGTGTGTTTTAGTTGTTTTGTTTTGTGAAAACGGCCAAGTGCAGTGCTGGCTATAGCCATACTTGACTGGAGAGCTATTTCAAGAAATGTCCCAAATTTGCATGCCTTCGTAATATATCTTATTTCAAGATGTTGTTTTATGTATTGAGCCTGGGTAAAAAAAAATTGGTGTTCCGAGCACAGCGAAAATGACTCCCAATAGTAGAATTGTTTTCCAGGAGTATTTCTCACTTTATGCCGGGCTTTTTGGACAGCCCAAGGTGATCCGTAGATATTCCCTCCTGAGATTACATTTTTCCACCCAGCAATCTATCTCCTGTTTTCCTCCATTGTATGATAAAAGCACCAAAGCTCAGGGGTCATCTTTCACTTCTGGTAGAGGCCTGAAGATATGTGCAGTGCACCATTATGGGCCATTCTACCTGAATATCCAGGCTAAATGATTATATCGTTTCTTGTTGAGATATGACTCTGCAGTTATCTGTCTGAATGTCAATTTTGATACTGGGATACTTAGATTAAATATCAGTCTCTAATGCCTCTCACATAAAGCCATGTGTGTGTGTCTCTTCCAGCCGACGGCCTTGCCCCCGCAGAACTTCTCCATGCATGTGGCTGTGCCAGTGACGAACCCCAATGCCATGTCCTACAACCCCGGGGCCTCTCTGAGCAGCCAGAGCCTGTCGGTCGCCACTGCCTCTCTGAGTGACGGTGCCATGCTGTCTCCTCCTCAGGGTTCTCTGCACAGAAACGTAGTGTCTGGCGGGCCCCCACAGAGGCCCCCCAGCACAGGCAACGCAGGTTTGTGCAATTCCCTCAACATTCTTTAATTTCTACCAACAAAAGTGGGGCAGGCACAGCTCCGTCATGGGATTCTGCTATTGTAATGGCGTGTATATCAAGAGATGTGTTTTCTGTCTTATTGCTTTGCTTTTAAAATTCAATATAGATGTTTTTTTTTTTTTTTCTGTCTCACATTGAGAGATCTGTAATAATGGAGAAGTAATGTTGTTTCCCAGCTTTTATGCACAGACATCTATATATTTCTTCTTATGCTTTGCGTTTCACAACTTCTCAGCCCTAGCATGGGTGGAACGGAAGTGAGATCAATTAGTAGTCTCCTGGAAGTGGTCTCCATGACGACTGCAGGCTTTAATACCATCTGATCTTTAAGCTGGTCTGACAGCAGTGGGCTTTGTGACTGGGCCACACCAACCCAAGTGTGAAAAATGAAAGACAGACAGTCGTACAGATAGTGAATACACTTGTGATGTGTTTCGTAAACATTTTTCCTGTGACAAAAGATGAAAATGCAGCAGAAAGCTTTTTAGATTTACACTGAACCTTTATAAGGAACCTTGCAACCTGAAAATCCATAAATAGCTGTTTTGCATTTGGCCCTTGTGCGCCTTATACGTCTTCAAGCTGTAACACAAGTGTTAAATGCATGTTTTTCTGCACTGGACACATTAGTCATCCTTTTATCTCTGTTGCTATGTAGGAGGGAGGCTTGATCATAGTAGAGTGCAAAAACACCGCTGCGTTGCATCGCTGCTAAATAATGTTTGATGTTCCAACAACAGCCATTACTGACCTCAACAATACCCAAACAACACTCGCCCTCCACAGGCCAGCACACGCTCTTTGGAGGTTGTACTCAACAGTGCAAATGCTGTTTGAAATCACGATGGCAAGATTTGATTGTGTAGTTGACTTCAAAAATACAATAAAGCAGCAATATTGTGAAGTAATATTTTTAATATTTTATTATTCTATTTTATTGAATTTTAAAAAGCAATACATTTTTGTGATGGCAAAGCTAAATTTTCAACAGCCATTATTTTACATGATCCTTCAGAAAACATTATAATATGCAGATTTGGTGCTCAAGAAACATTTCTTATTATTATTAATGTTAAAAATGGTTGTTCTACAAAATATTTTTGTGGAAATTGTGATATATTTTATTCCAGGATTCTTCGATGAATAGAATGTTTTTTTTTTTTGTAGCAATATAAAAATCTTTATCGTCACCTTTGATCAATTGAATGCATCCTTCCTAAATAAGGTTTTAATAAAAAAAAATAATAATAATAATAATCGTACTGACCCCAAACTTTTGAACAGTATTGTTTGTAATTTAACTTATGTATACAGTTCAGAAAATGTTAGGTGCTAAAGAATAACTAGTACATTTTATTTCCTGCCAGGCGAAAGATGTCAGCACACTTAGATAAGTAATACAATTTGCCACAATTTGAGAGAACATTCATGTCCGTAGCACAAACAGTGTATAATTATAGTTAGAATTAAGGGTTTGTTAAAATCCCAAAGTATGAGATGAGCAATAGTTATTCTTGCCTTAGCAGGCAGTTTCACTCCTTAAAATTCTGCAACACTGAAATGTGTTTGACACACTAAAGGGAGCAGAGCTTGGCCTGTCACACACATGTACCCACACACTTGGAGATAAAAGATGCAGATGGTTAATCATCTCATTTTGTGCATCTCATTAGGTGACATGCTGGGTACCCTCACAGAGCTCCCAGTGCCAAGCGGTGTCGACTCCAGCCCTGCGGGTTAGTCCTCTGGGGTGACTGCACCAGCTCCTGTGTCAATAGATGTTTCGCTTTGCAGGGGTTTCTGAATCCGGCTTCTGTTTTTATGATTGATATGGTTGATTTGTAAGAGAGGGTCTCTTTTTTCAGGAAGTACGTTGCCCTCTTTCTTGGTCCTAACGGAGTAGCACCATCTTTACCCCTGTGATCAGATAAGCGGTTCACCCTCAGTCGCTTCTCCTCTGCTTAGAGTATAACTGGCATGTTACAGTAGCACACCACCCCCTTCTCTCTCTTGATATTTGGAAATCTAGGCCAAACCGTTATGAGCCAGTGATGGATGTTGAAGTGACTCTGCCCTTTATGAGGACATCAGAAGGATATTATCAAGGGGTTTTTCTATGGCTTCTCATGAAAAAAAGAAAAGATGTATATTAGCATATAACAATTATCATTCACAGAAAACCGGTGCTGACTTGTGGGTTCAGGCGTTTGATAAAGCGGGCGTAAACAGTCATGTGATGATGTAAAATGGCGCCAGCTGCGAGAGTCTCTGCCCTGCTGCTTGTGTGTACACACACAGTCAAGTCACCAAGGACGCACACAAGGTCATGTGTCCAACTGTTTTTCCCTGACAGTTACAAATACAAGGGTTGCCTCCATTCTCTAGTGGGCCGCTCTGTCTATGTCAGCTGTAGACCAGGGCTACTTTTTCAACATTACAAAGCATCCGAGCACAAGAGCATGACTGCTGGAACAACAAGCCATGAGATTCATGCTCTCTCACATGATCTTGAAGATTCCTCCTGCCCTAATTTGCTGGGGGGTTTTTTGTTTAGTTTTTTTTTGCTGGAAATCTTAAGGCACTGATATACTTCAAACTAAATCAAAGAATTAACTGGTGTGTTGTCATTTTAAACAAAATCAGGCCAAAACAAAGTTCATTTGGAGCTCATATCGGGAGTTCAAAACAGCCTGCCAAAGCAAACTTTCTGGAAAAGTTCGCTCTAGCTGGTAAACACTTATATATTGGACAAAATGCTATATAAACAAGCATGACCTGACATACATATCCATGTCGCTATGATCAGATGCTTTCTTAACTGCTGTTTTCTAACCAGGCATTTTTTTTTGTGTGTTTATTTTGTTATTGCGAGGAAATATGCTGCTTTCTAGCGGCGTGGGTGGATTCGGTATGTTCCCTATGGTTATACCGCTGCTCAGGTAATTATTTTCACCCCAATCGAAGAACAAAAAGGAATTTAGTCGTGAGTATATCGAGGCCTTAAACGTCAACCGGAAACATTAGATGTAGTGCAGGTGCAGCTTAGATGCATCTCAGCAAGAAGTTCCTTTTTGTCTGTGTCTGTGTGTACGAAACGGTTAACTGTTCCAGCAGCTGATTCAGACAGGCAGGTAAATAAACTCAGCATTTCCTTTAAGTCTTCGACCCCCTGCCTCCATCCCTCCCGGCCCCCTCGAGTTTCCTTCCCCCTATTGACAGGTGCATCTGTTTTCCTGGTACTGTGACAGTCCTTATACGGCTGGCGTAAGCCTGCTAAATGCCTGACCCAGCAGAACCCGGCAAGCATTCGGACCATGACATCCCTCTAAGACTCTTGTGCACAATGACCAGGCAACCTGTCATAAGCATTCTGTGGCAGTGAGAGGCAGAGACAGGTGGTATTTAACCATCTTTTTGCCAACTAAACACACTCACACACAGAAATGCGCTTACTGAGTGCTACTGCTAAGTGTCCGAGACTCTCTTGATTGAATGTACACGGTGGGAGAAAATATTGGCTTTTGAGTCTCTTATGAGATCATGTACAGTATAGCACTCGGAGCCTTTTGGTAATGAATACCTCAGAGTACTTTTTCAGTTACACGGTGCAGAATTCATTGCTATTATGCACCCGATGCCTCTCATCAGTCTTTGAATAATTGTCAGACATTACTGAGCCAGTCCCCAGTAGCATAGTCCCTTTGCGACAGTGGTGCAGAGGATCTCTTTAAGAATCAATATTTAGAGATTTGAAACAAGGATGTCGGTCTATATAAATGACACCCGGGCTTAGCCTATTAGTGCTATATCATAATGCAAAAATACCTACACCATTTAAATCGGAATTCAATATTTTCAAGGATTTATAACATGTTGCCATAAAGGTATGGTAGAAAAATACATGGAAATAAAAACACTTTGTTTGAAATAATTATATTCATAAACATTTGATTAAAAATATTATAAAATAATGAAACATATTGTAATATAATAAATTCTGACTGAATTGTGAAAATCATATATTTTAAATGTAAACGTTTGTAAACAAAAATGTAATTAATAAATAAATTTATTATCAAATGTTATAAAATATAAATACAACATAATAAAACAACGTATTATACTTTTGTATGTTTGTGTATATATATGTATTATTTTATTATGAGGTGACAAAGGCCATAAGTTTAAATATATATTACATTTTAAATATTTTATTATTTTAATTGACAATTATTTTATTGACCTGTACTGTACGTTTCTAATAAAACCTAAATTTTTGCTCCGAGCGGGTAAAGATACTTTTCCCATAGGTACACAGATAGCAGCAGAAGTGAGAGGGGGAAGCGAAGTATAGCTCAGAGAGAGCGGGAGCAGTGGCGTGAAACTGTCGCAGATGAGTGATAGAGAAATGGAGTGTGTGAATGTGTGCAGGGATGGCGCCCTGTGCCGCTCATGGGAATGCTGTTGTTTTTGCCATCATCGCTAATGCCAGACTCCTCCACAAGTTTTGACTTTGGGAGAGAAATGCTATGAGAAATATTCTGAATGTTTAGGCTTGTTATTAGTTTATTAATTACCCAATAAATAATGCATTTGCGGTTAAATTAAGTTCTTTATCTGTGCACTTCTAAATCATCCAGCACTGACATTTGGGGTTCTAGGTTTAGTCACGGCCCAGCCTAGAGTATCTGGGGTGTATTTAAGGTCCTGGACGTACAGTGCTTAGTTGACAGGGGCATTATGGGGTGTGGCAAGGAGCGTATGCCCAGAGGTCTCAGGCCTTTGGCTCCGTGGTCACATAGCGCAGCATTTGGCTCTCTGATCGCATAGCGCAGCTGTTGTTTGTTCCAAACAGCTTCGACCAGCGTGGCTGCCTTGGAGAGGAATCACTTTAGTGCTCCTGTCAGATGGCAATTCCTTGCATATTCCGTGCATTCCTTGCATACAGAGCAGGGACATCTCAGAGCAGAGCCTGCAGGAATGCAGCTCACAGCACACTTCCTCTGCTCTTTCCCCTGTGTAGAGCGACCTCATATTGCCTGAATGAGTTCAGCGGAATGCTCTGATCACCAGTTAAGCCAAAGGAATAGTGAAGAGGATCTAAACTATAATCCAAGCACATACACCAGCTCTCCTCTTCAGGGAGAAAAAAAACTTTTTCATCATGTTGACATGCCCAGCTGGGGTGCAAATGAATCTTTTTGTTCGTGAAATATCAGGCTCGTGTTGTAGCACGATTCTTTCTTTTCTGAAGCAATTCGGTGTTACCTAACTATGTACAGTTGCTGGAGGTCAGGATGAATCATCAGCACTGTGAAACTAAATGGCTTAGTTTCCTCTCAGAGTTCTCTGATATGGAAGCTCTGCACGCTTCCAGCTGAATATTTGGTTTCGGATCATCTTCGTTTCAGATTTTATTTTGTTGTTGACTTGTGCGGGGAACAGAAGGCCTAGTTTCTGTCAAATTACCCAGATCTCGTTGTTGACTAACAAATCATTGGCACTGTTTTTCTGTTGATGCAAGAGAAAAATATCTCTTCCCACATGGTGGATTTTTCCAGTTGAACCAGACCCGGTCTTTAGCAGTCATTATACAAAGTATAACATAATTTTATTGTTTATTTTAGTATGCAATTTAATTACATGTAATTGTATACATCTGTATGTATTTATATCGTTTAGTTTTATTTAATATCTTTTTATATTATTATATGTTTTAAAATTATTGTACGTATCATTATAAATGAATAATCAATTCTATTTATTTATGACTGAAATCTGAATGTGAAAGCTCACAAGTTTAGTACATTTTAAGCCTGAATGAAGCAACTGACAGCTCTTGCTTGGCATTATCAGTCCTGCAGACAGTACCCTCACGATTTAGTTGAATTTTTTGTCAGTTGTCCCAACATACTTCAGCACCTGTCTTGTCCTTAAGCACAGGTCCTGTGTGTTTATTTGTGAAGAAAGAAGGGATACAGCCCAGCACAAATCACTTATGGCTGAAGAGCCCTCAACTCCAGAAGGTGAACAAGTCCTTGATGCTTTGTGCTCACTCTCCTTTGATCCGAGATATCTTTCGATCATCTCCATCTTAACAGCACCGCTTCTTAGGTCTGTCAAAGTATTTGTGCTTCTGAATTGGATAACTGGGAGTACCGAACATGTTAGAACCTTGTGTTTTCTAATAATAGTAGAGTGTTAAATATAAAATAGTTAAATTGACTTATATTCAGTGTTTTCAACAGCGAAGTTGCTGGTTTAGCAACTATCTTAATTTAATTAAAAGTGAAACGATGTGAAGTCTTGTAAAGGTAGATGTGCTTTCATCATGGGATCGCAGAAGTGTGGCTGATACATTAGAAGATCAGATCCCACACATTCAATTAGATTATTGCAAACAATTTGGCACTGCTAGTTGAAGTGTTAAAGACACCTTGTTCAAGCTGACAAGAGCAAACTCTCAGCTTTGCGGATTATGCCAAAGTTCACAATGCGTGATCATGCACAAATAGGAATTGATGCAAACGTAATGTTTCCAGAAATACATGATACGTGTTTTGATGAGCACCAATTAGCAATCTGATGAGCCGATCTTTGAGGCGATCTCGAATTCAGTTTTGAGCACAACGCAGCGTACACAGATGTGCTTTTGGGCCGTTCAGGACCGTCTCTGTTAAAAACGAGGGTTTGTTTGGAGTTGTATCTGTGTTATGCAATGTGCTTAGAAGCTGCACAGCTTTCTTCATTAATACTGAGGAATAATAGGCTGGTTCCTAGAAAGAGCGTTTATGTGCCAGTTACTTTACTATATCTTGAGGTCCACGGCGCCATCCCGCTCCAGTGCTACCGGCCTTTTTTTCTTTCTTTTTTCTCAGATACCTCATGGAGGCATAACAAATTATATTTATTTTTTGTACAAAAGGGTTCTCCAAGTAAAATATGAATTGGATTTTTTGGCACCAACAGTTGGAACTCTTTTCCCAGCTCACATTGTTCCTGTGCATGATTTCTGGAGCCAAAACAATATGGCTGCACCCGTTAAAGAGGTACTGTTCAGCCTCATTAATTAAGACTATAATTAGAATTTGGACTCTGTTCCTCTTAATCTATTAGGGAGGCGAAGCTTTGATTCTGAAATCCATTAGTCTTTTCTCATTCATGCATACTTTGCCCCTTTAAAGACACCATGTTGCTCAAGGTAATGACGACTTATAAATGGTTAGGACTTTTCTGGTGCTTTTTATCAAAACAGCCTTGCTCTGAAAAGAAACAAATTATTTGTTTTGTAAAAGCGGGTCATTATGTAACCATGCTCCCAAAGGATCGTGCATTACTCAGAGCTGAGCGAGAGACTTATTTTATGAGGGTAAGCAGCATTGTTCAAGACAGCAATGTAATAAGGCATTACTCTTCTGTATTATGTGTTCATTTAGGAATTGTGACACTGGGTTCACTCTGTTGGGTATGAGAGGATTTAATGCGGGACTTACATAGACATGGTGTTTCAAGAGCAAGAGGGGTGGGGACACTGCTTACAGTTCAGAATGAGAGCAGCTTATGTCTCAGTAGGGCCTCAGTTACACATTCCGCCTTTTTGAGAACAGGCGCCTTTTACAGAAATTGGGAGCATTTCAACGTAATGATATCATCCTCCTTTTGATCATTATCAGAGTAATGCACTGGCGCTGTGCTTTTTTTTTTTTTTACAGTAATTACAAGATATTTTCCTCCCTCTCACTGCAGGTTCACACATTCCAGTGCTCACATTCATCGTATATTTCATGTCAATTGAAAAAACATTCACAGTAGCATCAAAAAATGAAGACGCATTCTTTATTAAGTACTGTTTTCCTCATTTAGAATAGTAGCCATCAAAGTCATCAAACTATTACATAATGCAGATTATATTTATGCATTTCATTTTATATATGTATATATATATATATATATATATATATATAGAAGATATATGTAAGTGCATTAAATGTGTTCTAATATTTCTGTTTGCAGTATGTATTGCTGCTTCCACTTGTGTTGAATTATTCCTAATTTTCTTTGTCACTTTGGATAAGAGCATCTGCAAAATGAATACATGTTAATGTTATACTTGCCAAGTTTCATGAAAGGTATTTATTTGTCCCAGACAATTGATGAAACAGCTGATGCAGTGCTTAAGCTTTTAATTACAACCTGCAAAAAGTTTGCTTTGATATTCATTGAGTTTTATAAGTTAGTGAACACACATAACTGCATGCAGATTTAGCTTCAACTGAAATTCTCGTACAATCTGAGAATAAAATCTTGGAGACGTGAACCGTTGAGTAGTGCACTTGCACCGACATGTTATGTGCGGGTGATCCTAGTTCAAATCTCGCTTGGATCATTTTCCGAAGACACTGTTTGCTGTCTGATTATGAGTATTTCTGTCCATAGATATAACCAAAAAAAAAAGAGCATTACGTGTGTATGTCCCTCTCAGCAGAGGTGTGTTTTAACAGAGACACAGTAAGTGCAGGTCTCTGCTCTCTGTCTCTCAGATGATGGCCTTCTCTCTCGCTGTCCCACAGCAAGCACCCACAGGAAATGAGCATTGGGTGGGGGGGCAGAAAAAAACCCCATGACTAACATTTAATCAAGCTGCTGTTGTTGAGAAAACACATGGAAATAAAAATTACATTGCACTTTGCTGTATGCACAGTTCCAAACAAATGGAAATGAAATGGACCTTTTCTCGAAACCAGAAGACATTGCACTTGTTTGCCTGATGGTTGTTGTTTAGTTGCTCAGCATTTTTCATACTGAGGAGAGAAAACATTGAAACAGAGACCTTAGGGGCAATTGTGCTTTTGGGTTTGAATGTCGGCCAATTGTAATTCCTGTGTTTGTCTTTGGAGGTTACACATTGTGTGAGTAAATGACCCGTGATTGTTAAAGAATATTTCAGATGGTTGTGTGAAGGAACTTGCTAACAATGTGAGCCAGCAGATGGTAGAAAGACATCTTTGTAAAACTCTGAAGTTCACATGAAACCAGAAACCCGCAATATATATAGTATACGGGTGTGAGGTCAGTCAGGTGCAGACTTGATGGATTAGCCTGTTCGTTCTCATGTGATGACATCATTCGCGCACAAACTTTTCAGTATTTATTGTTGACGTTCAACAGACTGCCGTTCAGTCACACTGGGTTCCTCTCATTGTGCTTTTTGGGGTCATTGCCGCATGTGCAAACATTTAACGTGCACATTTTGAATGCATCCCGTTTGCTCTAGTTCAGCAGGAGAAAGATCCAAATAAAAGTGTCTGTAGTTCAGTTTCGAACCAGGAATGGCATACCGTCGACACTCCACCAAAGTTTTAAGATTTGTTCTCCAAAATGGCACTTTAATTGCCTTTGATAGTAGTGAATGGCTGCACTCAGTTGTAATGACTTCAGCCATTCCTTCTTAAAGAGCTCAAGTCACACTACATTTGTTAAACTGAATTGCTTTTCTCATCCTGGGACACACGAAAACAGCATTGTACACCAACAGAACCAAAGGCTCATCAATTTCAAAATTTATGTTTTATTTTCATTAATGTGTGGGATAATTACTAGAACTTTCCCAGAGGGTCGGGAACACTTAACGTTGCGTGCTATGAGATTCTGCGACTGCAGCTGGGAAATGGCATGTCGTCCGATCGACTGATAGCTGTTGGGGATTGGTTGATTAGAGCACAATCCCATGATGCTTTTCGCCCATATGTGTGTCTCAGCAGGAAACGGCTTTGTTAACCCGAGGGGCTCGCCGGGGCTTCTGGGTACACCCAGCGGGAACGGACTGGGTAAAATCATGCCTGCGAAGTCACCGCCGCCACCGGGGGGCAACATGGGCATCGGTAGCCGCAAGCCAGACTTGAGAGTCGTCATCCCCGCATCCAGCAAGGGCATGATGCCACCGCTGGTGAGTATAAAAGAACTGATTCTACATTCACACATCCACAAGATTGTTGCTCCAAATCAATGTTGATCAGCACGCGCAAGCGTTTGAGTGAAATGATGGTCTTTAGACAGTGAAATTAAACTGAAACGGTGTCAGCTACACAACAAGTTGAGCAACGGAGAGAAATATCTGAGATCCAGGTACCCTCACTCCTTCTATTATTCATCTAGAAATTAGAGGGCCTCTCAAATGATTATAATTAAGGTGCAGAGAGCTCTGGCCACATTCAGCACCTGAGGCTGTACCTGGCTGTCAGCCTCATTAATCACTACAACATAAAATGGGAAGCAGAAATAAAGAATATTATTATTATTATATTTAAATATGGTCAATAATTCGTTCGTTTCAGCTGCAGAAGCTGCGCGGGTTTCTTCTACAGCACTGCGCGTGTACAGAATCTTGTTTGGTAAATAGAGTTGGGGTTACGCAGGGCTCTCTTAGCTCAGTGTAAATATACATATGCATGCGAGTCTATGGAATACCACGCCAGCATCTGGAAGCGGTACAGTTTCTTACCCACCATGAATCAAAACAAATCCCACATGCCAAGCTCGTGGCATCTGAAGTCATCAGTAGTAAGAAGCCCAGAGCATTATTCATTTGTGTACATTTGCGTTTATGGTGAGTGTCCTTTTGTTATATGTGTGTGTGTGTGTGTGTGTGTGTGTGTGTGTGTGTGAATGAACTGCCTCAGACAGACAGACTAAGGCAGAGCCTGTGAGAGTGCCTGCAGACAGGCTGTCATTAGAACATAATGGTATTAAATTAATCACATCGCAGTGTGACAGAGTGGGGATGAAGGCTTAATCAGAAGCCCATAGTGTGAGCCAGATAATATCTTGTCGCCCTTGTCGTGTCTCCCCACTGTTATTGATTGAGTGCTGGTATTGAGACAGCACTGGTCTGGCACTACTGAGAAGAAAGCTCAGCGTCCTCAATACTGTACAACTCCATGCTGTCAGCTGGCTTCGAACAAAGGGATATATGCATATGCATATGCAAAAAGAGACACCCTAATGCCATAATACATTTTTTTTTCTTTCGGAAGTGAAAAAGAAGGACAACTGGTTACATTTGGGCCAAAAGTATCGAGAGAAACTGTGAATTACGGAGTTGACTAGCACTTTGCAAATATATTATGAGAGAGAGAGAACAGGGGGAAAAAATCTAGGTTTGCAATTTGGAGTTGCTGTGCTATTAGCTCGAAATAAGTTGTACATTACTATTTTTAATGTGTTTGAAAGAAGTCTCTTTGATTAAAATATACAGAAACAACAGTTATATTGTGAAATATTATTACAATTTAAAATCGTTTTCTATTTGAATATAATTTAAAATATGATTTATTTCTGTGATGCAAAACTAAATTTTCATCAGCCATTACTCCAGTCTTCAGTGTCACATGATCCTTCAGAAATCATTCTAATGTGCTGATTTATTATAAATGTTGGAAACAGTTGTGCTGCTGTTTTATAATGATTTTTTATATATATATATTTTTTTTAGGATTATTTGATGAATATAAAGTTTAAAAAGAACAACATTTATTTAATATAGAAATCTTTTGTAGCAATATAGTGTTTAAAAGTTTGGGGTCAGTAATTTTTTCTTCTTTTTTTGTGGCTTTTATTCAGCAAGGATGTGTTAAGTTGATAAAAAGTTATAGTAGAGATTTATATTGTTAGAAAATATTTCTATTTTGAATAAATGCTGTTCTTTTACATTTTTTATACAACATTAAATCCTGAAAAAAGTATCACAGGTTCCCAAAAAAATATTAAGCAGCACAACTGTTTCCAACATTGATAATAATCAAATCAAATCAGCATATTAGAATGATTTCTAAAGGATTTAGTAATGATGTCCAAAGTAATGATGCTGAAAATTCACCTTTGATTACATAAATAAATTAAATTTTAAAGTATGTAAAAAAAAAAAAAAAATTAACCAAGAAAACCATTATTTGAATTTTTTTGAATTTTTTTTATCAAATAAATGCAGGCTTGATGAGCGACTTCTTTCAAAGACATAAATTAGCTATATATATAATTGTATATAAATATATAATTTATCCAATTCAATTTATATAAATAATATTTAAAACACATTATTATATTACAAATAAATATTACATGCATGTTAAAATGTAACATAAAGTTCTTATATTCTCAAGAGTTCTTAGCTACATTTTCTCGCTCTCATTTAACCTAGTGTTTACCATTCCACTCTGGTAAATAATCAATTAAATCAAGTGGAGGACTGTGCCAATGAAAGCAAAATGATTGATGGAGCTATTGGAAACACAAGCTCATGTATGGATGAGTGTCTGAGGTGAAGGGTTAAGCACATCCTAGCTGTGAGGTCAAGCTTCTCAATGATTTGTTTTTCCCCTAAGGACTTAAAAACCCCACTACTTTTCTCCCTTACTCCACTATTACTCTCCCTTTGTTTAGCATTTCACACCTAATTGCTGTGTTGTACAAACCACATGGCCATGAGGAATGAAAATGTTGTGTATTTAGTGCCAACAAATTTGACTTTTCATTTGAATTTGACTCCGAATTTGAATTTCCAGTTTTATTGCAAGTAACCCGAGGCAGCGTTCGGTTCACGCTTTAGTCTCTGAATTTGAATAAGTTAGTTTAAAGGCACGTCCTGGTGCGAACGGGGGGGTTGACCCCGCTCAGCTTAGGTGTGCCACCTGGCTCTTTACTGACAGCTTCGTCTGCTCTTTTCTGTTGGAAGCAGTCGGAGGAGGAAGAGATGGAGTTGGTGAGTTTCACAGAATGCCTTGGGAAGACTGATACAGGGTTCAGTTTGGTTTTAAAATCACACTGCCACACAGCTTAGTGAGATGATTCCACTGCTTGCGTAAAGATACACTAAAGCCAACCTGAACTGGATAAACTCATGAGTGTTGTGTGGATGTCTGGTCTGCATTGTGTGTGACTCACACTGCATGTACTGAGCCTTTTTAAGGAAGTTTGAAAGAGCCACAGTATGTTCCGAAATGTACGTGTACGTGTGTGTGTTTGTGCTAAAGAAAGAGTGTTGTGGGTGTATTTGAAGAAGAAAAGGAAAATGATGAATCCACAGAATCCCCAAAGATGCAATCATTAGTAATTATTTAATATTTGCCTAAGGCCTCACCAATAAGTCTGGTATCAGCTTATTAAAGCAACGTAAAAGCTTTGATCAATCAAAGCAACATTTTAAGAAACACAATCCACATAAAACATGTTCTAGCAGTCAACATATTTGAGTATTACCCAAATTCTTATTCTCTTGTGTTTCTTGTTTTTTGGCCTGGGCAGTGATTGCTTTATGATGATGATGTTGTTAAAATGGAGTTGAGTCCAAAATGATGACATCAGTTGAGGAGAACGCCAAATGCTGTCAGAGAACATACTTTCACTAGCAAATGAAACAAATGTGAATGCATTTTACAATATTGAAACACTACTGTACAACATTGAAAGACCACTGTTCTGTAGCATCTACATTCCACATTAGTTGAGAGACTATGCGATGTCCATCTCAGACTCAATCTCAGTATGTAGATTGAATATTCATCTACTGTACCTCAGCTAATGTAAAACTGAGCAAAATTGCTTTGAATTAAATATGCTTTTTTAAGTGTGTGTGTTTGTTTGTGGTTCAGATATACCCTACGTTATGGGGTTAAAATGTCCTCACAAAGATGGCAATATCCACAACAGTTTTTGGTCCCCATGAGGAAAACAACTTATAAATCATACAAAGTGATGTTTTTTGAAAAGCTAAAAATGCAGAAAGTTTTCTGTGATGGGTAGGTTTAGGGGGATAGAATATACAGTTTGCACAGTATAAAAATCGTTATGCCTATGGAATGTCCCCGTAAAACATGAAAACCCAGTATGCGTGTGTGTGTGTGTGTGTGTGTGTGTGTGTGTGTGTGTGTGTGTGTGTGTGTGTGTGTGTGTTTGTGTGTCCACACACTGCATGTCCACACGTTTGGCTTGCGGTGACTATTTTATTTCACTGCATGCTGGATGCTATTTGGATCAGAGATTTACCTTATTCAGTGCATTTCGGATCCAGTAAATAAACTCTCTTTAATATCAGTAATATTAATATCAGTTGTGTCTCCTAGGCAGCAGTGGCATTAAATGGAGTGCAATTTAAGACTTTCCTCAAGTCTGCTGCCTCTCATTTTTCTCTCGAGAAAAAGACTAAATTTATCTCATGTGTCTCAAACATCTTGCTTTATCAAGATAGTCTTCAATCAAACTCTTTTCAATGAACTCAAATATTTCTCAGCTAATTCTACCATTAGCTCTATACTCTTACTGTGTCAACCATTGGTTTTAGTTTTAAGGTATTTTAGTAGAAACATCTTAGACAAACCTGATTATTTCATAAGAGAGTTTGGTTTTTCTTGACGATGACTGTTTATGTGTGGATTTTCTATATTATTGTGCTTAAGTACAACACAGGTCACTGAATATACCTTAGCAAAACTTTGCAGTGAACTTGTTTACAGATATACAGGTAGACAACATTCTGTGGTGTCTTCATTTTATATGATATTTTCTTATATTGGACAGGGGCTTCTGAATTAAAGCTGTTTAACTAACAGCATCCTGCAAAACAGTTTGATTTCTTTCTAGAATGAATCTGCAGCGCCTCTTATTGGTGTGAAATGGTATTACCACATCATTTCCACCAAACCACGCTATTCTAATGACAGTGCTTCACATGGTTGGATATGCATGCATGTCTGTGATGGGATTTCTATCTCATTAACTTTGTGTATGTGGTCCTGTGTGCAGAACACTCAGAGGATAAGCAGTTCCCAGGCTCTGGCCACACCAGTGGTCTCCGTCACCACCCCGAGTCTGCCACCGCAAGGCCTGGTCTACTCAGGCATGCCCACTGCCTACAACTCTGGTGAGTATAACACACACTTCTACAATAATTGTAATGTATTCATTCATTCAAGGTTTGATTGAATTAATCTATGAGTGGCTTGATAAAAAAGAGGAAGACCCTATGTTTCATGACACCATCCAGCTCTGAGCTAAATAATAAACATAACACAAATACTTGAAAAGCTCTACAGTGTGAGTGCAGAGGTGATTGAGTGACTCATAAACTCTGTTGTTGATTGTTGTGTGTTGTTTTGCTCTAGAATACTCCCTGAGCAGTGCTGAGCTCTCCTCTCTGCAAGGCTTCGGCTCTCCAGGGCTCTCTATAGGCTCAATGTCGGCATGGCAACAGCATCAACTGGGCCAGGCAGCTCTCAGCTCGCTGGTGTGAGTAACATAGATGTGTGCAGTCACACACAAGCACACACACACACACACACAGGTTTGCAGAACACTAACTAATGTTAGTGGGCATGAGGTCAAATGCATTCTTAGTTGCCATACTTTTTCACTTTTTATTTTGTAGAGAGTGGAATGAAAGGATGGATGGATGGATGTCCAGGTCATAATTCACTCTAAAAATGCCATGAGGTTATGTGTTTGGCTGATTTGTGTTATGTTTTCCTGAAAAAAGGTCATATCTTAATATCTTGTGTCATTGTGCTTCTCAAGTAAATGCATCTTGTTTTTAATGGAAAATACAGTCAGAATATTTTTATTTCATTTTATTACATAATTTTTTTTGCAGAATAAAGGCTGAAAAATTACACACTTCGCTTTTAGACAAAATGTAATCTTTTTTTTTGGGGGGGGGGGACTTTAAAGTTTTTATGATGGTGTTTATACTCATTTAAATAATAATAATAATAATAAAATTATTATAATGGGAATTATATAAAAAAAAATTAATGATGCTTAATTATTATGAAAGTAATGTCTCCATAAATCTTAATGGTCTTAAAATAGGCTTATTTTTCTTTATGCAATTTCTTTTTCTTTTCTTTTTATGGATATAGATCAGAATCTCACTGTAACAGCAGAGTGCATTGCTCACAGACAGAAAAAAATTATCTAAAAAAGATTCTAAAAGGTTTCCAGAGCCTGTGAATGAAAGCTTTCATTTAAACGCAGTGGTTGTGCCATCAAAACATTAGTGAACTGTTTTTGACACATTCTGCCAGGCATGCTCTAATTAGATGCCACCCTCTAAAATGATTCAGGTGCTGTTATTGCTGCAAGCGCCATTGAGTAAACAGATGGAGGGTGGGATATTATTATTACAGGGCTATCTGGGTCTCTGTTTTAGCGTCACATAGTTGCTGTTGAGTTCATACGCATATAAAAATGTTTTATGGGTAAGACTTTACAATGAGGTCTCAATTGTTAACATTAGGTACTGTATTAACTAACATTACCTAACATTTGTTACAGTATTTATTCATCTTCGTTAACATTAGTTAACAAAAAATCATCTGTTCATTGTTTGTTCATGTTAGATCACAGTGCATTAACTAATGTTAACATACAACTTTTCATTTTAATAATATATTAGTAAAAGTTGAAATGAACTAAGATTAATAAATGCTGTAGAAGCTTAGTTCACGTTAACTAATGTAGTTAACTAATGTTAACAAATGAAACCTTATTGTAAAGCGTTACCGTTTTATACACTTGTACTAATTTGTCATTTTGTAATTTCCTCTCTTTGTTCAGAGGTGGCCACTTACCTCAGGGCTCAAATCTTTCCATCAACACCAGCCAGCATGTCAACATTAAATCGGAGCCCATCTCTCCTCCACGTGAGCGCGTGACCCCGTCCGGCTTCCCGCCCCAGCAGCAGCAGCAGCAGCAACAGCAACAGGCTCCGTCTGGCCGTCCCGACATGGGCCGCTCGCCCGTCGACAGCCTCAGCTCCTCCTGCTCCTCTTACGATGGAAGCGACCGAGAGGATCACCGGCCTGATTTCCACTCTCCCCTCGGCCTGGGCCGACCCCCCGCCGCCGGGGGCGAGGAGAGAGAGAGCCCCACGGTCAAGCGCATGCGCATGGACACCTGGGTGACATAAAGCTGTCTGGAGCTTGACAGCCAGTCAGTCACACGCAGGGCTGGGCAGGGGGAAAGGGAGAGAGGAGTGACAGCAGGGAGGGTCATTATTGTTATTATTCTATTGATATAATTTAATGTCATTTCACTTTTTTTTGTAAGTAGGTGGATGGGGAGAGAAATCAAAAATGTCCTGACATATCGAAATTTAACAGATGTGAGGAGAGAGAGAGAGAGATAAATTCTCAAGTCGAGCAGTCAGAATGAATGGTGTACTCAAAAAAACAGGTGTTATCAGGTACTTGATGCAAATTGCATTGTGCGATAGTCCAATGTATGAAGAAAACATTTCGATAATTGTTGTCACTGGTGCAGTTTGACACTTGTAGCTGTTTTCGCTGTTGAATTTGCAAACAATCAAAGAAAGTTTAGGGGCGGCTTTCTGTCCGAAGGCTCCCGCCTGTTGGGCTCATGTATTAAACAATCTGTATCTGCACTCGCCCTTATATGAAGTATGTCACTTATTAATTTATTTAAAGGTATCTGATGATAGATTTGGATCAGTTTTACGAGGGAAGGCTTGTATCTAAAATGATATCACATTTCACCTCAGTTCAGACATTAAGTCAAAGAAATGAAAATGTCTCTAAATTTATAATGGTCAGCAATTCAATTATAATTTTTTTTCTTTTTTTTTTTAACAAATAGGAAGAGAAAAGCTAGTCGTCATTGTACATTCATGCAGCTCCGACAACTCAATGGTAACGCAAGCCAAAGCCTCTATGTAATTTTGTCGTACTGTAGGTTGGGAATTTTCAGCATTTCTCTCTCGATGTTTGTTTCATATTAGTTCTGTCATAGTGTGCGTTGTTACAAACCTTGGAAAACGATTAACATGCAAAGCAGATCTTGAAACGATATCTAAAGCCATGAACACTCGCTGTTCTGTTTGTAAATTAAAGATTTGAGCCAAACCTTTTTTTCTTTTGTTATGTACATAGCAACTTTAATATATATCACTTTTGGTGTAAGTACGTATGTATTGTACCTTCACCAGATTCAAGAAAAAGTATATTTTTGTGGATTACTGCCAAGTTTACAAGGCGAGATCCTTATTAAGTAGAGTATTCACTGGTTAATATTTACTATTTTGTTAACTATACTGTACTTTCTTCAAATCTGACTATTACTGGTAATAATCAAAGTGTTTTTTTTTTTTGTTTTTTTTTTTTCCTAGAAGGTCATTTTTGGGTCGTTTACCCTTTAATGGTGGTGAATGTCTGTCCATAAGAAATTGTAACAACAGAGCTGTATGATTCAGGCTCAAGTGTCTATTTTGTTTTGTAAAAACGATACTCGTCATGCTAAGAAAAAAATATGATTGCATTTCTTGCAACTGTTTTGTGAGGGATTAGCCTGCAGCTGCTGAACACACTGCCTACTTTAACCCATCACGGCTTAGATGCACTATTCATCGATATCCAGTACAAGACACATTTCTCTTTACAGACGTTCCCACAGTTTGTAAAGAAAGCTCATTTTGTTGAAACCCTGTTAAATTCATTTCAAGCGAATTCCTCCGAAATTGTAAATACCATATCTTTAATTAAGTAACCCTACTTCACACATACATGCATACTATGTACAGAACACCTTTCAAGTTCTTTTGTGAATTGGCTCATCTACAGATTTCCTAATGTAAAGGAGACACCTTAAGGAGGCATCAGTTCTGTATTGCTGGACAAGAGGGGGTGCTGTAGCTTTCTCCGGCGTCGCGTTTCGCTCTGTGTGTGCATATCTCCCCGTCGCGGGGCTCTTCATGTGTGGCTGTTTGTTTGTGGCCTCTGGCTTGCATCACACCTTACTGCCCCTCAGGTGGCAAAGCGTCAGGGGATTCAGCAGCTAAAGATGGAAATACTAGACAATGCAAACAAGCTTGGACATGATATCTGTACTGGATTGCACAAAAAGTTTGTATGTTCAAGTTTGCCATGGGACGCTCTCCTCTTCAGATTTGTTATGTATATATTCGGTCAGTGTGCGCATCCTCCCTGCCCTCTTGAGCACCACAGCAACTGGCAATAAGCTGATGTTAATCTATGCAGTCCCCAACCCACACATAGCCAGGAGCACAAAGCATTCACATTGAAAGTGGAATTCTTAATAAAAAAAATTGAGAGAAGAAAAAAAATCAAATCATGCATATTATACTATCACATACCCATTAATCATACAATGTTGCCTAGTTGATGAATGAGAAAATGACTGTTAACCCTTTCTCCTTAAGTGCTTGCATATTAAAGAGATAGTTCACCCAAAAATTCTGTCGTCATTTACTCATCCTCAAGTCATTCCAAATTTGTATGACTTTTAACACAGAAGATGATATTTTAAAGAATTTTTTTTGCAATTACAGCTAATGGGGCCCAAAACAAATATCGACCCCACTGATGTTCATTAATTGAATTCTCATTTTTGGGTGAACTATCCCTTTAACTTTACATATAAAGGCACACTGACTAAATATGACAACCACAAGAGCCATGCAAACACTGCTTTAGGTATAGCTTTAGATCTAATCTCAGATGTACGAGCTTTGTTGTCTCAGCTGAATTGAAACACTCGGAAACCCATTCGAAACTTCTACGATGTCTGTCAAAATCATTTAAAGTTGATCGCAATCAAAGCTTTTCAGGGTAGACAAGCAATAATGCCAGCCCAGTGTTCTGAAAGCACTGAGGATTTAAAAACATGCAGGATTTTCATACCGCGGTAAATGCACACACAAACACTCAACATTAGTGCTTGATTAGGAATCAGGGAGTTTCTCTGCTACATGCACAATTAGAGCCTTATTCCAAAGAGTTGCTAGTGTTCCGAATCAAATCTGATGTCACTCATCACATTTTGAATTCATCGAAACAAAATCACCCTCACGTCAGGGGTCCCTATAAACGCACGTGAGAAATACATAAGAGATCTAAGGGGGGAGGACGATCCTTTGGTGCGGAGTGCTGTGTCACAAACTGTTGAATGTGAAAGGAAAGGATAAAGAGGAAACAACAACTGTTTGTTGCTTACTTTCTTCACTTTGCTGTGCAAGAGTACACTGCTTTGCTTTATGGCTTTTCTAAATCAGAATTATGTATTTGGTAATTGTTTGTAGTTACTAGTTCACTTCAAGAAGCTGTTTGCGGTTTGGACGCTCAAATCGTTTGGCGGCACAAGCTGGACTTTGTTGCCATAACTGAAACAAGATGTTTCAAAAATGATTAAAAAAAAAAGGACAAAAAAAAAAAAGAAAAGAAAAAGAGTAAAACATGAGAGAGAACTTTAATCTGCATTATATTTCCCTTGAATGTGTTGTTTTATCTTCATTATACAATAAATATTCTAGTGAACTTTTTATTGAATGACTAAGATATTATGCTAGAGATTGTTGTACAAATTTGTATTCTGCATTCACTAAAGTAAAGATATTGGCTTTTATTGTGTAACATAGGTTCTCTCGCTTATTCTGTGCAAACTGAAGTGAACAATTCTTTGAATTTGAGTAGACTTTGTCCACATGTGAAGTCCCAAACATTAGAATCTGTCCGCTTTATTAAAAACCTCATTGTACCCTCAAATACTCACTCTATGTGCCTTCATACTGCATCTCTGAGAAACACACAGTCAGTGCACATGGAACTTCAGTGTGGAAGCTGGCTAATATTTTGCCCATGAACTAGTTTAGGGTTTTATGAAACACATAGACCAGAAAATAGGCATTCAAGAACAGTCGTTAAAAAAACAGTCATTAACAGTCATATAAAAAAGTATTTGTTTATATGATTCATTTAATACACACACTGTATGACGTCATAAAGTAGCTCTTCAAGTTTATGTGAAATTCTTGAACCAAGCTGATAATATATAGGCTATATATGTATATATTAAAGTTTTTAAACATAGATTTAAAATTTATTTTACATAAATTTATATATAATTTATATATTATATATATTATATTATATATATATATATTAATATTATATATTAATATATTAATTTATATATATAAAAAAATATATATATTTTTTTTAAACATAGCCTAAAACTTGTCAATTTAATAATAATAATAAAAAACGTTACATAATTTTAAAGGTAAATGCTTTTATTAACTTTTATTAATTTTTGAATTACAAATGTCAATATATTTTATTAAATGGACATAAAAAGGTATATATATATATATATATATATATATATATATATATATATATATATATATATATACACACACACACACACACACACACACACACACACACATATAGATCCGGACAAAATGTGAGCATCATGTCATTGACACATTTACATGCAATATGAAAACGATCCAGCAGGTGGCACTGAATTTGCATGCAGACAAACCCAATAATAAATGGACAATAACGATACAAGCATTGCAAGTTCAATCCCAAGAAGCACTGGAAAGGAAATAGTTATTTTAGAAATTATATTTTAGGTAAAAAAAAACAACAACAAAAAACGCAACCAACCAAATTATACATATACAAAGCGGAAAATGTCAAATAACAATATATCAGTTTAGGAGTGTTCATTTACATTTTTAAATATCTAGGAAGAATGGAAACAAAACATTTTACGGTAGTACACGCTATACCAACCTGAAACTCCGGTAACTGCTGCAAAACTAGTCATAACTCCGCCCTGGAGAGGCAAACCGGTCCAAGCTGAAATATCTCTCTGAGGACATCACTACTGACACTTAGTCTACAGATGATGTGAAACTTACTACAGTTGTCAGTTATGTCTTCTACAAGAAAACACGTCCAGTAGTTCATCTGGAAAGAGGTAAGAGCTTCCTCTTCGTCAAATACTTTTTCATGGTAACAGTTTCTGTCAAAATACATCTGCTACAGATGTTGTTACTGATTTACATAACAAATCACTGATCTACTTCAATGTGCCAACTTGAATATTTAGCTATTTGCAGTAATGAAACAATCTCAAACTTTCTTTTTGCTGTAAGTTGTCGAATTGTCCTAATAATTTGTTGCCAATTACATCAACAAAAATGTAGAAACCAGCCTAACACACCTCTGAAAACAATGTAGGCCTACACACCTCGTGAACATTTATGTAGTGACATTATATAGTGCAATCAAATTCATAACTGTGAAATATGTACAGAGAAAGGATGTGTATTCATATATGTATATTCTTATTTCTCATTTTAACTGTTGCTGACAAAAGAGATTTCTAGAAAGTCTCTGGTATGCTTTGCTGTGGAGTGTATTTTGGGAAATGTATTCTTTACTGAAGTACTGTTGAAACTAAAAACCTTGTTTTTACATTTCTAAGGCAAAAATGATACATTGCACCAATGATATGATCTGAAGAAGCCATGACAACCATGACTTCTTGATCATATCATTTTAACAGTGTATCATTTTTGCACTTCCTCCATTACTGTAAGTCGCTTTGGATAAAAGCGTCTGCTAAATGACTAAATGTAAATGTAAATGTAAATGTACTCATCTAAAGAATAAACTATTAAATTTCATTTTTTAAGTAAATACGTGTTCAACTCCATTTTAAAGACTAATATAGCTAAAGAATGAGCTGAATTCAGCCAATTTAGTTTACTCTACTGAGAGTAGTTTTACTTTTCAGTACCCATACCATTCTCAGCACTTTTTACACTTCTGTGTTTGCTGATCTAGACATGAAAAGCATGTAATAGTGGTCGGCATTGTCATGTGATAGTCTTCAGATGTGTGACCATTTTTTGAGAAACATCACAGTTCAACCACAAAGATAGCGGCGTGGTCTGCAAGTTGACAATGTAACAAGCACATTTTCTGCATACTTTGCAGTCGACTTGTGTGCCATTGTGCTCTACACGCATGCTGTTTCGTGTCAAAGTGTGAACCCTTGATATTATGTGTGTTTTTTGGCGGTTTCACCTGAAAAACAGTGTCCAATCCGGCTCCTGGAAGGCTTATTGTCCTGCTGAGTAAATCAGTCCTATTCAAAACAAACCTGAACCAGCTATTCAAGGTCTTCAGGATTACTCGATACTTCCAGACAAGTGTGATGGGGCAAGTTGGAGCCAAACTGTAGGACGTTGGCCCTCCAGGAGCAAGATTGGACACCAATAACATGCTGTACAACATCTGCTTGAACGCTCTTCAGACTTCAGACTGGATCTACTGTAGGCTACTACACAAATGTTCTACGCTCAGAGCTGCTCAAGGAAAACAAAAAGAAATCTAAAAATGAAGGTCTTCTCCTTCAGCCCAACATCATGCGTTCATTTACAAACAGCAGTAGTTCACTACATATTCTTTGCTGAAAAGTGAGCATCATGTACCCTAACTAACCAAAAATGCTGACGGGACTGTGGGTAGATTACAACCAGAGCATAATAACAGTTGGTGCTAAAGGGATAGTTTACCCTAAAACTACATTTTTGTCATAATTTACTCATCCTTAAATTGTTCCAAACCTATATGAGTTTCTTCCTTCTGTTGAACACAAAAGAGGATATGTTAAAGAATGTTGGTAATCAAACAGTAACAGCTGACGGTAGCCATTGACTTTCAATGGATGTCAATGGCTGCCGTCACCTGTTTGATCACCAACATTCTTTAACATATCCTCTTTGTGTTCAACACAAGGAAGAAACTTGTACAGGTTTGGAACAACATCCCTTTATCAACTGTAAGAAAAACATGAACATGATTCATGTCTTATATAAGTGGAATTATAATAAACACTTTAATATACATCTAGATGAAATAAACAGAAGATGTATATGGTGTGCACATTATGTACTGTATTTACAGTAGGGCTGAGACAACCGATTCTTTTGATAGTCGATTAGTCATCTAATCGATTATTTCACAGATTAATCAGTAGGCTTTGATCGATTAGTTAATTAAAATATGGAGTTGTACCTTTTAACTAATGAATAAAACGGTAACATTTTACAATAAGGTTCATTAGTTAACATTAGTTAACTAATACAGTAACAAATGTATTGCTCATTGTTAGTTCATGTTAGTTAACTAATGTTAACTAATGAACCTTATTGTAAAGTGTTAGAAATCACTTTGAAAATGTCTTTTTAATGAACTTCGAGCCAACACTGAATAGACTGTTTTTATTAAGGTTCGGCATTGATACAGATTTCAAGATTCGATTTCTAAGCTTATGGTTAGATTCCGATTAGATTCAATTTGATTCAGTAGCGATTCTTTTGTATATATATCAGGTACAGTACATGTACGTATTTCTCAAGGAAAAAATCTCTCAACGAATGCTGTAAAGTTAAACTATAGAGGGAACCCACAACTCAGTCAGTTGGTACTGTAATATTAAAGGTTAAAATTAACAGCTGATTTGCATACAGTTGCATATAATACAGTTTTTTATAATAATAATGTATTTTTTAATAAGAGTAAATATATGAAAATTTTATAATATAGTGCTTATAATAACTTTTTAATAAGGGCAAATATAAGAAAATGTAATAATATAGCGCTTTTTCTTTAAATGATCCTCTCTAGAGTTAATTTTCTAGCTAATTTACAGTTAACAGAACATTTTTAGAAACTACACTTCTGTTCAAAAGTTTGGGGTAAGATTGTTTTTAAATGTTTTTAAAAGAAGTCTCTTATTGTCACCAAGGCTGTATTTATTTGATCAAAAATACAGTAATAACAGTAACATTATGAAATATGAATACTATTTAATATAACTGTTTGCTATTTTATTATATGGTAAAATTCCATTTATTCCTGTGATGCAAAGCTGAATTTTCAGCATCATTACTCCAGTCTTCAGTGTCACATGAAAAGTTGTGCTGCTTAGTATTATTTTTGCTAAAACCATGATACGTTTTTTTTTCTATGCAGGTTTTTTGAATAGATTCAAAGCAACAGCTAATGTCACTTTTAATGTCACTTTTGTTTTTAATGTCACTTTTTAAATGTCTTGACCCCAAGCTTTTGAAGTGTAGTGTAAGGTCACATTATTTTACTTAGATTTTTTAAACTTTTCTTTTGTAACGTGATACTTTGGCTTTTTCTTTTAAACTGTCTAACACACATTGCTTGTCTTTTGCCTGACAGTTGTTTAATTTCAGCTGAAGTGCAGTCTCATCCACAATCACAATGGAGCAAAAGAAGAAAGTCTGGCCCAATTTCCGTGAGAAAGCAAAGTTGAATCTGTTCGGAAAGAAGGGTCTGGGGAAGAAGAAAAAGACCCCTCTGAAATACAGGAGGAGTATGTCAGTACCAGACATCAGGCTTCATCCTCAAGCCATGAGGATGGCTTTGCAAGATGATCCCAGGACACCAGGTCAACACTCCGTTTTCTTTGGAAACCTGGAGGGTGTAGGTGACTTGGATGAAACAGGAAGTGAAACCTCCAGTCTTGCATTTTCTGAGCAGTCCAGTGTCACTGACTTGCAATACTCCTGCAGCCCAGCGCCATCAGAGAAATCAGTTCCTGCAGACTTTACACTTCCAGTGGAACCTGATAAGCGGCCAAGAGTCACGACATGGTACACAGATGAATTAGATGCAGCGACTGGAGCTTTACCTCCACCTACAGAAAGACTGATAACACCTGTGCCTGCAGAGAGGAAATCGCCTGGTCAGAGACTGAACAACCCCACAGATAAAGTGGCTGCAGCCCTTAGCAGAGCCGGAAGACAGATGCCTCCTGCGCGAGCTTCAGATGACATGTGTGCATGGACCAACACAGAGTCAGTCAGCACTACTCCGTCTGAGGAGAAAGCCTGCATTTCTTTTCTTACTGAGCACGAGCAGTTTTCTCCAATGGATATGTTCATTGCAGGGTCCGCGGAGGACATGGTAAGTCATCTCAAAGTTTTCTATCACTACATCAATATGCACTACTGGTCACAAGTTAGCAGTATTTGATCTTCTTTTGACTTTTAAAATATTATAAAATATTTCAATTTCAAACCAATGCTGTTCGTTTAAACGTTGCTTTCATCAAAGAATTCTGAAAGAAATGTATTAAACTGTTTTCAACATTGATTAAAATAAGAAATGTTTCTTGAGCAGCAAATCAGCATATTAGAATGATTTCTGAAGGATCATGTGACACTGAAGACTGAAGTAATGATGCTGAAAATAACATATCTGTATATTTAAAATTGGACTAATTAGACTAATTATGAAATGAAACCAATTATCTTCTTTATTATGATTCTAATATATATTAACATGAGGTGAATTTGGGATTTTGATTCTCAAAACCAAATATGAAATTATTAGACCGATATATTTTCAAAGACTGAAGATTACAGTATATCTATCGAGTAGAGTGGCCGAGGGCTGATATCATACTGAAATATGTTCAAATGTATCCAAAAGTCTGAGAATACACAGAATATCTGGATTTTTTATATTATTATTTAAACCTGAGACATAAACAGAATAAGTTTAAGCAAAATTTCAATTCTAATTCTGCTATTAGACGTTAAAAAGCATGTTGCCAAATCCTCAATTTACCATCTATTTGAGTATAGCAGAGGAAAAGTAATGTAGAACTTTCTCATTTTACATCTTAATCTCTCCCTCAGGACATTCTCAATGAAACCAGTGACTATGATGCGCTTTCCTGTACAGAACAAGAACGAAACGTGAGTATTTTAATTGTAAAGACAGAATTAAAAAAGCTTGATAATAATATAATCCAGCCTTGACCAAGTCCTTTACACACTACTTTTCAGATCTCAGAAGGGTTAAATGACAGTCAGAGCGCTCTAACACTGCAGAAGGTCCAGTATCTCCTCACCATCAATCTAAAGGAAGGCAGAAACCTGGTTATCAGAGACCGCTCAGGTATTGAACTTTGAAACAATCACTGACACAGATAATTAATCTAGGGTGTATTTAATTATTTTAACAGATAATTAATCTAAACCTCTTAACACTGGGTGGTGTGGTTTACTCATAGGAAATGAATGAATGAGTAATGTTATTAGTAGGTCATGACTATTATTATTCAGCACTATGCATCATTTAAAAATCCTGATCTTCTTCTTGAGAATTTTGATCTTTTAGTTTGGCCTTAGACTCTTTATACTGTAAGTTCTGGTATTAAATGGTTTTATTCAGCTGGTAATGTAACAAAATCACAAAACAGGATTTACACCTTTCATTATTGTGCCAGAATGTGCTGATGACCATCTAACCTGCATAATTCCACATAAAGCTCCGCTGATTTTCACATTAATAAAGTTCCCCTTATGTGTTTCATTGTATTAACAGCATAATTTACTTATACTGTTAAAGGGATACTCCACTTTTTTGGGAAATTATATAGGCTCATTTTACAACTCCCCCAGAGTTAAACAGTTGAGTTTTACCGTTTTCGAATCCATTCAGCCGAACTCCGGGTCTGGCGGGTACCACTTTTAGCATAGCTTAGCATAGATCATTGAATCGGACAAGACCATTAGCATCTCTCTAAAAAAAAATGACCAAAGAGTTTCGATATTTTTCCTATTTAAAACTTGACTCTTCTGAAGTTACATCGTGTACTAAGACCGACGGAAAATGAAAAGTTGCGATTTTCTAGGCTGATATGGCTAGGAACTATACTCTCATTCCTGCGTAATAATCAAGAAACTTTGCTGCCGTACCGTGAGTCCAGCAGGCGTAATGATATGACGCAGTGCCTGAAAATAGTCCCCAGCTCAGTAACTTCCAGCGTGACCGGGACTAAGTTTGTCTAACCTATTAGACCAGGGGTGCCCAATCCTGCTCCTGCCGATCGACTGTCCTGCACAGTTCATCTCCAACCCTAATCAAACACACCTGAAGCAACCAATTAATGTCTTCAGGATCACTTGAAAATTAAAGTCAGGTGTGTTTGATTAGGGTTGGAGATGAACTGTGCAGGACAGTCGATCGGCAGGAGCAGGATTGGGCACCCCTGTATTAGACCTATTTTCAGGCGCTGCGTCATTTCATTACTGCTGCTGCCAGTTTCTTGATTATTACGCAGGAATGAGAGTATAGTTCCTAGCCATATCAGCCTAGAAAATCACAACTTTTCATTTTCCGTCAGTCTTAGTACACGATGTAACTACAGAAGTGTCAAGTTTTAAATAGGAAAAATATCTAAACTCTTTGGTCATTTTTTTGAGAGAGATGCTTATGGTCTTGTCCGATTCAATTATCTATGCTAAGCTATGCTAAAAGTGTTTGAATGGATTCGAAAACGGTAAAACTCAACTGTTTAACTCTGGGGGAGTTGTAAAATGAGCCTATTTCCAAAAAAAAGTGGAGTATACCTTAGGGTTGGGCGGTATTACGGTAATATCGGATACCGCGGGATCTTAAAATAGCACCGGTATCAGTTTCAATACCGTCATTACCGGCACTTATATAGCCTATAATATATATAATTTATTTATTGCCTAAAAAATGCTTATGTGTGGTTGTAGTTTGGCAATATTTCTGGTTCCAACCGAATGAGAAGGGAGAGGCGGTAAATACTGACGAGGCAATTTGTAAATTGTGCAATAAAAAGGTGACCGCGAGAGATGTAAACACCTCTAACGTCGCATCTCGGAAAAAAACGCCCACTCACTGCTGCCAGGATACAAAAGCGCATTAAGTTTCGTATTTGTTAAAATATTATAATGTTATTTTTTCCATCTTTGTTGATTATGAAAAGTGAACAGCACAAATAAGATGGGATGCATCGGGAGTCAGACGATTTGACCATTTCAATAAATTTAGTTTTGTAAAAGGCCTCTTTAAAACGAATTTCGTTTTGTATAAATTGTATCTAAATTTTTATAAAATTTTCATCAACCAATATTGCCTGGATTTAATATAATCATGACATGATGGGCATGCCGCTGTCACTTGCATTGAAATCTCATAAAAAAGGCTATGCCTCACTGACATGACAAATAAATAAAGCTTGAAATTTCTTTAAACGAAACAATTAAAAACGAAAGAAATAGGCAACTCACTGATTAGGCTAAGTAATCCATGATGTGCATTTCTCTCGTTCATACAGAGATGCGATCGTCAATTTCATTAAACGAAACAATTCAAAACGAAAATAAATATAGTCTGATTAATCAATGGTGTGCATTTCTCTCTATAGCGTTCACTATTGAGATGGCGATCGTCAATTTCTTTAAACGAAACAATTCAAAACGAAAGAAATAGGCTACTCACTGATTAGGCTAAGTAATCCACGATGTGCATTTCTCTCTAGGCGCGTTCATACGGAGATGGCGATCGTCAATTTCTTTAAATGTAACAATTCAAAACGAAAGAAATAGGCTACTCACTGATTAGGCTAAGTAATCCACGATGTGCATTTCTCTCTAGGCGCGTTCATACGGAGATGCGATCGTCAATTTCAGTAAACGAAACCATTCAAAACGAAAATAAATAGACTAGCCTACTCTCTGTAATCCATGATGTGCATTTCTCTCTATAGCGTTCACTACGGAGAAGGCGATCGTCAATTTCTTTAAACGAAACAATTCAAAACGAAAAGAAAAAGGCCACTCTCTGATTGTGTAATGATGTGCATTTCTCATATGTTCGTTCACTACAGAGATGCGATCGTCAACTTCCATCTTTGCAGAAAAGTTTTATTAATAAAAATCAATGGACATGCGTCACCGGATTACAAAGGCACTTCTTGCTTGTTGCACGCACACAGATATGTTGAATAATGGTGGGCTCCGGCTCATAATAACAGTTAATGCCGTCGGCCTGACTCAGACACAACGTGCACGGGTTGGGCTTGATTTTTTTGTTGTTGTTTTTTTGCCCGATCTGGCATTCAGTTTCTGAACGGTGTAGGCACAAGCCAACAGTTTGGTGACGCCGTCTGAGCCCATTATGTCATCATTTTTAATTAGTCACGGTAATACCGTATACCCCGGTAAAATAGGGAGGCGGTTTGACGGTTTCAAAATTCGAATACCGCCCAAGCCTAGTATACCTTTAATATAATGAAATCAATAAAATAATATTACTCCCCCCTCAATAATGAAACAAAAACAAAACTGTTGTTTCTCTCTGAACATTAGAAATCATTAGAATAAGGAACCTTTCTGATAACAAAAGAAAGAATGTAGACATGCAAGATTTTTCTATGGCAGCATTTGACAGTGTTGACATCTACATGCCACCATACAGTAGGTTTCCTAGATCAGCAACAAGTTCAATTCTAATCATTTTAAAAATGTAACAAACACATAGCCAATGTATCAGATTACATTCAACTTCCTTCTAAAAATGAAAGGTCTTTTTTACATGCTACAGAAAGTTCCTGATGGTTTGTCTAGTCTTGTGTCACTCTTGACATATCTTTGTTTCCAAGATATCGCACAAAGCCATATCACGCTTTCAATGTAGTTTGTTTGATAAATACTTTGCCAAAGCAATGGCGCAAAACAACGTTAGAGACCTTTTATGTTTTTATGATAAATTTGAAAATATTTTCGGTTAATTATGAAACTGTGTCAGAACAGATTAAACTATGGTGGGCCGCAATTAGTGGGAATTAATTAGAGTCAATTAATGGGAAACACTAGCCTGACGTCGTCATACTCAGATTCTAGTCAGAATGTGAGTCTGATACTGCTCCATAGAGATTTGATTATGGGGTGTGTCTCAACCGAACCAGGAAAAAAAAAAACTCTGCACTCAATTGGATAGACCTACAACCAATCAGAGCAACGGAGTAAATGACGCATGTTCTTCATTCATATTTTCAACCAACAAAATGTCGCGGCTTCTACAAGCATTTAATAAAATAAATAAATAAATAAATAAATAAAAATGTCGCGGCTCTCTGTTCCTCTTTTAAAATGAATGCGCTGCCGATATCTTCTATAACAGACGCGATGGCGGAATCTACACATGATGTTTCATAAACAAAGTTCGGGAGGAGCACGTACAAATAATCAATCCAATGTCAACTTGTCATCAAACAATACCATGTCTAACGTTACCCTATCTATCAGCATGAGGAAGCATATTCACTCTGTCAACTTACCTAACACTCCTTGACAGTTTTTCAGCATCCCTCCACCACCCCGAATCCTCACTCTTGTCTTGTTCTCTCACAACCAGGAATACGGGGGAGTATGGCTACCGAGCCCACAGCCCTCTCCTCGGACAGCACGTCATATACGCATTTATTCTATCGACTTATTTGTGTGAACTCTTATATACGCATTTATTCTATCTGACTTATTTGTAAATGTGAGCTCGTGAAATCTCAATTCTCCAGCAGCAGTCGTCTTTGTTGTAAACTAATTCAAATCAAGCGCTCTTTGGTGACGTGGATGATTACGTTACCGTTGCTCATCTGTCCATCATCGTCTAAAGCCCGCTCAACGGAGCGAGTCCAGACCGAACTTCCCGACCAAAAAATGTTGTGGGCGGGGTTCGGGCTGGCACCCAGGCTAGGGAAACACTGACATTTCGGCCTTTGCTGTCTTTGTCCATTCCCTTCTGAAATTTGTAAATGCACATTACAAAAATAAGGAATGCTACAATTCATCCTAGGAGTAAAGTACCATGAAAAGTGTCACAACACAAATTTCAAGAATTGCTCAGAAATTTACACTTACATAGTACAGATATTCTGGTGACCAAGTGATTAAATACATTTTAATAGAAAAAAGTTATTTTAAATAGTAATATTCTTTCACAATATTCCTGCTTTTTAATGTATTTTTAAATGCAGTCTAAATACAGGCTTGATGAGAATAAGAGACTTCTTTCAAAAAGGTTAAAAAAATTACAGACTTAAAGATTTTTTAACGATAGTGAATACATAATCTGATGCATTGAGTGTTTATTACATTTTTGTAATGATTAGAATTGAACTTGTTGCTGATCTAGGAAACCTATGGTGGCTTGTAGATGTCACTGTCAGATGTCACTACCATAGAAAAACGAGTTTTTCCCACTTTTTTTAATTAACTGCTGAACTTGACAGAACAGATTCTTCTGTCCTAGTGTGCATATAGATGACACTATGCTTGGGATCTTGCATGTCTACATTCTTTCTTTTTTTAAATCAGAAATGTTCCTTATTCTACGTTCAGTGAGAAAACAGTTTTTTTGTCTTTACTTATAGAGGGGGGAGTAATACTCTTTATTGATTTCATTATATTAACAGTATAGTTAAATTAAATAAACAAATATAACACACATAAGGGGAACTTTATTAACGGGGAAATCAGCGGAGCTTTATCTGGAATTATGCAGGTTAGATGGTCATCAGCACTTTCCAGCACAATAATGAAAGGTATAAATCTTGTTTTATGATTTTGTTTCTTTACCAGCTGAGTCTTGCTTTAATACCATTACGCAAAGCACAGCTCTAGGTTCAGCAGTAAGTGTACTGTAACCATGTGAACAAAAACATGTCTTGTTTAGGGAAGTTCTGGAATCTTACGAATGAAAAAATCCTTAGATTGTTCAAATTCTAGGTTCTTCTGTTTAATGTCAAAGAATTGACTGTGAGTAGTAGTGTTTTTTGATTTGGCATGCTGGTTTTAGCATCATTCATCTCAAATTTCAATTTTGACTATCTGTAAAACTTTCTATAGAAGTATAAAATATAATGGAATCTGATATAACAAAGATAAAATAGAATCTTAAATAAAAAGACATTTTAAGTGCTTAAGTTAAATTTGGTTTTGGATTACATTATGTAATATATGATTTAATTAAATAAAAGTAAATTTGACTATCCCACAGCTTTGTTTGTGGCCATTATGAATGTACTTTAGCAGGGAGGACTGAGCTTGTTAGAGACGGAATGTTAAGTTAAGCCAGTTTATCTGGTCATCCCAAAACTGAATGCGGTCGGACCGGAATGTCTTTCTGTAACTTCAGTCTGGCTATTGTAACCGTGTTACATTTAAAAGAAACAAAAACCTATTTTTGGAAGTTGTCATTACCTGTCTTGCATTCCAATGTTGTACCTTGATAGCACAGAAGTCACAGCAGTTTTATCAGGCTAGTGCTGGGAAACAAATGAGATGGCCTTGTTTTGTTTTTACTACGGCGTGGATGCAAATAGAGTCATGTTGAGCGGTTGTTTCCTAGAGGCTGTACACAATCCCTGGTGTCATAATGTAAAACGTGTTGTCTGTTTTATCTCTTAATTATTTGCTTATGCGAGAGAACTATAGATACAAAAGAGAGAGAGAGAGAGAGAGAGAGAGAGAGAGAGAGAGAGAGAGAGAACAGAGGTTTAAACAACTAAGGTTTACTACAGGCATATGATTGCACTAAATTTCCATTTGATACCCAGAGCGGTTCTTCAGACATAATGCCAGTGTCCTGGCAGGCCTGAGCAAGCTGATTGGGCAGCTCGTTCTCATGTTCAAAGTCACAGGTGTATGCCCAGAGGCTGTTAATTACCATCTCTACCTCATTATTTTTCATAATTAGAATATATTCTAGTGATATTCTTCTCTGCCAACGGAATCTAATGAAATGGTCATGCACACTATAGACTGAGTGAAGTTATTGGTGGCAATAGCGTGCCAGATATCCTGTTCAGAATTCGGCCATGCACTTTCTCAAATCTTTTGTGTTGAAGCCCAAACAACCTGGCAGGTACCAAAAATTATTGTCTCTGAAGTCTTTTTTTTTTTTTTTTTTTTTTAAGTTTGTTTATAACTTCCTTTATGTACTGTAAAATCTGGGAATTAAATGCATACATATACAGTATGAGTTATGAAATGGGATACATTGCCACCTGCAGGAGAAAGAAAGAAAGTAAATAAATAAATAAATAAATAGTAATTTAGTTGTCAGTATAGGAAACTGTATATTAATCCCTACATCATATCATGTCCATATGAATTGAGTAAATAATATTAATATATAATGTGTGTGTGTTATGGACACTGGAATGTCAAGTGATGTCTTTCAAATCACGCATTGCAGTTGTGACCAAACATAATGTGTAACCTTATACGGGCAACTTCCTTTATCCACATTATTTGCTTGATGGAGAAAAAAAAAGACAGTATGATGAGAAAATTACATTTTTTTTTTTTTTTTTTTAAGCTCATCTCCATGTACACATAGAAGTGGCAGTGACTTTAGTAGTTTCAGGATATATTCTGCCGGCTGCTATCTAAAGAAATGTTTTCCTGTCCAAATCACTGACAAACATCTGAATCTTAGTCCTTGCAGAGAGTGTTCTCAACCGTTTGGTCATATATTCAGTATTTGTGACCAATGAAGGGAAAGCTTTTCCCTGAGATAACTGTTCAGAGCTGACATATAAAAAAAAATGATATTAATATATATTGTCTAGAATATATATATATATATATTCTAGACAGTATTTCAAACTTTTTTTCTTGTGTTGCCTACTTAAGATGAATCACTTTATTGTATTTGTAAGTTTCTTTGGGAAAAAATGTCTTGTGAGTAATGTAAAAAGATTAGATTAAGATTTTGTTGGGTGCAAAATTGCGACCTCGTGTGGTGGTGTTTGAGAATGACACATCATCTCATGTCTACAATACAGTATGATACAGTGCGTTATTCCAAACTTTTTACCTACAGCAAAAGAAATGAATGAAGCAGGTGCAGAGTCTTTGATAAGACTTTAATTCGATGGTCCACTTTAGTCATTCTACTAACTATAAGTAACTTTGCAACTACATGTCAACTACCAGTCATTAGAGTACTTTAGTAGACTGTCTGCTTAATATCTACAAACACTTTATTTTGATGCTCCCCAACAGATATTCTACTGACTATGAGTAACTTTGCGAGTACATGTCAACTTATTCTACTAATACTCGTAGTTGATAAGTAGTTAGTAGAATGTCTAAAGTGGACCATCGAAATATCGAAATATCGAAATATTTCTTCTTTACATTGAAATATTTTCACTTTCAGATTCATGATCTTGTTTGTCTTCTTTATTGCAAAACTTCTAAGTCTGTGTCTTGAAACTTTGTGATTATCAGACATTTTGCGCTGATGGATACGAAAGCCTTTACAGTGCTATCCAGTGAACTAATAGTTATGCTGGCTACGTTTTACCCATCTTTCCATCCCATACTTTATTGATAAGATTCAGATGTTCTCTGAAAAGAAAATCTCTTTCGGTCTGCAGCCATTTGCATTACTAGTTGAGTCCTCACTCGGCCTGACACGACAGCATTCCCCGTCTCGTGTCTTCTCCAGCACCTGTATTTGCCTAACAATTAACGGCCAGCTCGCTCCCCGACTGACGCTACATGGGAGAAGCGGCCCGCGAGTCCCCTCCCCGTCCTCCATTTTGCTTGTGTTAATTTCCGCCGTCAGTGTTTTGTCTTCCCCTGGCTGCTCGAGCCCCTTCCTCCTGTCAAGCTGCCTGGAGGTTTGCTTGTCAGCGTCTGGCAGGGAGGAGTTCCTCCTGGAGATGTTCATTTGGAGAGGCGAGCTGACAGGCCTGACAGCCCGTCCCCACAGGGCTTTTGTCATGTGATTCCAGGCTCCCCGCAGGTTCTCTCAAGCACTCCTTTATCCATCCATACAAATGAAGCGATGGACTCTTTTTCTCTCATATTTTTTTTTTTTCTTCTTCTTACTAGCCAATCTGCATACCACAGCATAGACAAAGACGGAGCTCTCGCCCTCCCCTCTCGCAGACAGACTCAAGGCAGACTTTCTTAACAGGCTTTGGAGATTAACACTGCTTGCTCCCGGTTTCTGGGGTTTTAATACACCGGCATTAAATTAACAAATTCACGCTGGCTATAATTTTTACTCTTTCACAATCAGCCAGCTCCCATCACCATGAAAGACACAAAATGTCCGCCTCCCTACGCTAAGAACGCTCGCCTTAATAATGAGTTTTATTCAATGTCTGGAAGACCGTATCTGTGTGCTTGGACAGTGTGATGATATGAAACTCTGTTCCATCATGTTTTGTCATTAAATGAATGTATAAACAAAGCTCAATCATCAGAATTTGTGGCCTTACGTATGATTGAATACCACAAAATATAATTTTGACTTGTTCCCTTATGCAACAATTACTATTGATTTAGATGTACATGTACTGAGTCCTTTTTATGTTAGTAGTGTACTGATAACTGTTTGTTTTCTACAGGTACAAGTGACCCATTCGTCAAATTCAAATTAGACGGCAAACACATCTACAAAAGCAAAGTTGTGAACAAGAACCTGAATCCCACCTGGAATGAATGCTTTTCCTTCCCGGTCAGAGACCTCGATCAGACTGTTATTCTCAAGGTTTGGGATGTATTTACATCGTTACATAATGCAAATAATTGCTTAATTATGAACTTTAATATCTCTATTATTCATTCTACTTTAAGTCATTATTTTTTTTCTTCAAACATTTACAAAGTATGAAGAAAGTAATGTGTACAATACTGTGGCAAGCAACTGCAAAACAAAAACAAACAAATTCTGTAATAATTCTGACAAAGTGGTGATTTATATGTTTACCATTTTCACATATTTTGGAGTTGCATTCAAATCCAGTCTATTTGCCAAGGTATTCATAATGTTAAAGGAAGAGTTATATCTTGAGATTCCTCAGTTAATGGTACATGAAAAAAAAAAAAAAAAAAATCAGAATAAAGTTGGAATATGGAAGAATTTATGTAAACAAAAGAAAATAATCGTAATTTTTTTGTTTGGTTTTGTGTGTTAAACTTTTGTGTCATCATCCCACAATTACGATTGATGCAGGTGTATGATCGTGACCTAAGATCCAATGACTTCATGGGATCAAGCAGCTTTGCTCTCCAACAACTGGAATTGGACAAGTGAGGACAACTTTGTCATTTCATGACTTCCATATGATATTGTACTGTTAAAGTTTCTCTCATGAAAAGAATTCCTCCTCAGACATACATAAACAGATTTCCATCCGCAGAACGATTCCGATGGCTTTATCTTTGGAGGACCCCAACAGCGTGGAGGCCGACATGGGAGTGATCATTATAGAGACCTGCCTGTCCATCCGAGAGGAACCTGCCAAACGAAATGTACGACTCCTGGAAATAGTTCAATTCAATTCACATTTATTTGTATAGCGCTTTTCACAATACACATCGTTTCAAAGGAGCTTTACAGAAAATGCATGAGTCCACATTACAATTTAGACTGATCTGTTATCAGAGGTAACTGTCTACGTATTTATTCAATACATATCAAAATCACAGTTATCTACAAATGTATTAATTGAAACAATGTAATAATTTAAGGCAGAAACAATGACAATAGTCTCATTTTAGTGGAAACAGTCAAGAGGCTTTCTAACATAATGTTCATTTGCCACCCATTTTTCAGAAGTGGCTACTAAGAAGAAAGGGAAGCTTTAATAAGGTATGTCATGATACATTCTCTCCATATTACTTCTGTCCAGCTGCCTACAAGTGAGAAGAGCACCCACACAGTATTTGTTACCAGGCCAAAATACACAAAATATATACATTTGGTTAAATGCACTAAGTTACACAATCTAATAAAAGAGACACACAGCAATAAGGTTATTATTGTATCACATCTGTCCACTGGAGGGCAGTAGATCCTCACCATCTTCCCCACAGATACTTCACTGCTGTTTTGCACAAGATTTATGCAAGTTTCTTGACTTTATCTTACATTCACTTTCACTTAGTTAGTGAAACTTCAACATATACTTCAACAGAGCGAGAAACTTTTGTTTGTGTCTGCGACTCTCTGATGTGATTTCCAAAGTAAATGTATCACCATGATTTAAACAAAGCACACGGTCTGTCTAGCATTTTGTGCAGGTCAATTCATAGATGAGAGCTTATTTACCTCACAGCCGTGAAAGCTTGCAATTTAAGATTTCTCCGAACAAAAGCTCTGCCGCATGCTTCTGTAGAGTGGGGTGCCAGTGCTGTGAATGTACTTTTAGTATACTGTATTTTCGACCAGCAATTAATTTCATTTCAGTATGTCGTATAACTGTATATTATATAGCCTAAGTTATATAACCTGTTTGGATAATCAATACACTGACAAGAACTATTTTAGATGCAGTATCTTGCTAGATTGTTAGATAAAGTCTTTTTTAGATAAAGGTATTTTAAAGAAACTTCTGGGTTGGATTTTACCCCAAAATTAATATAAAATTACCAAATTATATTTTGTGTAAAAACAATGGGCTACATTGGGGACGAGACATTATTTTCATTAAAAAAAAGTACATTTGTATATAATTCTTGTTAATACAGAAATAAAAATCACACTGTCAGGACAACATTTTTAGCTTTATTAAAATCAGCAAAATGTTCTTATTTTAGTGGCATAAAGCAGGCAAAGTATAAACACACAGTTTTATATGTAATTTTCATTTGTCCCAAAATCTTGCCTCTTATGACTAAAATGAAACTTTTTTGCTGATGTTTTTATTATATTATATATATATATATTGTCAGGACAAAATATCTTTCTCTTTATTAAAATCAGCAACATTTTTATTCTATACAAGAACTATCATGATGTATATTTACGAATGAGCTTTAAAATACACATACATTTCTCATATACATTTATAAACTAAATATCAAATTATACAATATAAAATCTGATTTGCATTAGCAATAGAATTTGACGTGCTTAAATCAGTTGCAACAATCTTATAGCTTCAAAATATAATTTCTTGCTTCTTTCACTTGATTTTAATTTAAAATGTCTGAAACGTGAAGCCAGTTTTTGTGAGACTGACTCAAAAGCACACGTGTTGTTAGTTTATGTGATCAGGTATGGATCAGTATGTGTTTTGTTGGTGTTTCCACTGCAGTGTCTTCTGCCAAATCAACTGAGATCTAGTTCTATTTGACACCTATCAGTACAGGCAGAACATGTCTCTCAATTCTTACCTCTCCTCCTCTATCACACTTCCTTCTTCACAGCCATGCCACGCTGTCTTTGAGATGGAAACGGGCAGCGGTATTGGCACATAGCATGTGGTTCTTCTTCCTGACAGTGTCTGGAGTGTGTCTATGTGTGTGTAAGTCTTTGAGGCACTATGCCAGTGTAAGATGCTGAGGATATGTGTGATGGCTCATTCCCAGGCATGGTGAGCTATAACCCAGATGTTGGGATGTAATATCACAGCTGTGGACGGACAGCACTGAAGCTCTAGCCAAATGGGTACGGCTTTGGGCTTGTCCCCTTGTCCCCATGCTGCTCCACCATATGGAGGCAATCCCCCAGCTCTTTTAGCACCAGGAATAGCCTCTCTTTTGGGGCCACTTACTCTTAAGCGGAATTGTTTTATTGGCCACGCCGATCACAAATTTGTCCAAAATAAACACTTGGGAAGACTTGGCTTGGATGAATATTATATTTCTCTCTCAGCTCCCTCTATAACTACCCCCCTTATCCCCCACTCTCTCAGTCTCTCTCTCTCTCTCTTTAAAGAGGCTTGTTTATGGAGATGTGGCCATTACATTAAATGTTAATGCTGGTTTGTCTGCTGTGCCGTGTGTGTGTGTGTGTGTGTGATGCTAATGGAGCAAAGGCTCAGTCACACTCTCCGAGCAGCCAGGTGGGAAAACAGCTCTCTGGTCTGTGATTACTGGCAGAACAGACCAGCCTCTTCCTGATGCTGTGTTTTTTGAAAGTGCAGGGCTATCAACCCACAAGTCATCTCCGTACTGTGTACTTATCCATCTGCAGTCGTGTTGATGGACCTGTTTTCTCTCTCCGAGGTGTGGGGATCACCTGCACATTTCAACTAGCAGTTTTTAGAAGGGTTTTATTTCATGATATATTTTGTTACAAGAAACAGAAATAGAATTGTATTTAAAATGTGTTTTAACATGCATATTCTACTATATATATATATATATATGCATACATTTCATTTATTTATAGTAGGTCATAACTCAGAAGGAGAAGATCCCTGCTTCAAAATTGTATTTGTCCCTTTGCTTTTAATACCAAATTTTAACAGACAGTTTGAGGTCAGTACTTTCAAATGTGGCATTTATTACAAACTTTCTATTCAGCAAAGTAATTTACATTTAAAGAAATAAAAAAATGGTGAAATGTATCACAGTTCCACAAAAATATTAAGCTGCACAACTGTTTTCAACATTGATCTAGTAGTTGATAAGAAATGTTTCTTGAGCAGCAAATCAGCATATTAAAATGATTGTGACTGAAGACGAATGTAATGAGTAATGATGCTGATAATTCAGCAGTATATATATATACACAGTACATATATACATAAATGTGTGTGTGTGTTTAAATTCATAACCACACTATTTATATAAAATGACGGTGTATGCTGCAAAACATTTATTTACAGTACAAACATGTCTTCAATTAGAACCTGGTTCCAAGGCTATCACAAGTCTTTCTCGCAATTTCGTCAAAACCTCATCTATGAGAGCCAAGTATAATATGTTACCTTGGTAACATATTTAAATAAGCAGCAATGAAAAATACACCAAAAACTGAATGTTTAAGTTTGCACAGCATTAAAACATGTTTATGATCAACAAGATGAGCTGAGAGAGCAACATTGGCCCAAACATCGAATGCCTTATTGTGTATGTTGGCTGTTCCAGGGTCAGCCGGTGAGCCAGGCGCAGGCTGGGCGACTCATGAAGAGTCAGGTTTGGACTGGAGTTTACACCGTCATCCTGGTGGAAGGCCAGGACATGCCCGACTGCGGTCAGGGAGACATCTACGTACGCTTCAAATTGGGAGACCAGAGGGTCAGGAGCAAGGTGAGCTCATCCCTCTCCCCCTTCATCTTTTTGCTTCTCTTGCTTTCTCTTTTTCCCGTGCTCATTACATCATCTCGTCTCTTTGTTTCTATACATCTATCCTTTTTTTTCTCTCAATACCTCATTAAACCCTTCCCTCCCCCTCTTCCTCCTCCCATACTTTCTTAGTTGTTCACATACCTCGCTTTAGATATTCCGTCCGCTCTACACACCTTCCTCCCCCTCTTTCGGATGGCTTCTCCCAGGCTTCACTGCTCTGGTGACAGAGGAGGCTTCTCATTAGATCGGCCGTGTCTGGCAGGGCGTCTCTCCTGATGCTTCTGTTACCGCGTCTTGTTCGGCTCATTTGCATACCCAGAATACCTTGCTCATCTACCTCCCGCCCTCAATGGTTCCAACTAGCTAGTCTTGTATTCTCATGTCATCTTTTTTCTAGAGCCCCCTGGCTCTGTTTGGGCATGTTTGCTTGTTGAACAAAACTAGTTCTAATTGGATGCTGTCAGAGTTTATAATCCCAGCGAGAAGAGAGGATGCGTTCTCCTAAAGACGGCTGCTCCTCCTCCACCACATGTCTTATTGAAGTCTTACTGAATAAGGCTTAATACACCTGTCATGTTAGCTGTCTCTGTTTTGAGAGTCCCTTAAAATTGACACAACTTCCTCTCTCTCTGGTTCCTGCTTGTCTATCTTTCTGTCGCAGAATCTGTGTATTAAGGCAAAGCCGCAGTGGAGAGAGTCTTTCGACTTTAACCAGTTCCAGGATGCACAGGAGAATCTCGTGGTGGAGGTTTGCTGCAAGAGGGGCAGGAAGTCGGAGGAGTTCTGGGGAGTGTAAGTTTGTTGGAGCCACTTCGCATACTGTTTTAAAAGTTTTAAAAGGAGGGGGAGTCGGGCAAGCTGTGTCACCTTTTGCTTCAGTTTGTCCACTAGCCAATTACAAAAAGGATAGAGGTATTCTAAAATGCCTAAATATACTGTATTTCAGGACGTCTGCTATCAAATGACATTTGAAGAATGTGCCTATAGAAGTGACACAACTTTAGGAGTAGGCTGGGACATCTTAAGAGGAAAGTTGAACCATTGAGAAATAAAAGATTTACATTTCAAGTGAACACATACACTACCATTGAAAGTTTGGGGTCGTAAAGAATTTCCATATTGTATGTTCAGCAAGGCTGCTTTTATTTGATCAAAAAGACAATTTAAAATTGTATATATTTAATATACTTAAACATTTAATTTATTCCTGTGATGCAAAGCTGAATTTTCAGCATCATTACACCAGTCTTCAGTCACATGATCCTTCAAAAATCATTCTAATATGCTGATTTAGTGCTCAAGAAACATTTCTTCTTATTATCACAGTTGAAAACAGTTATTCTGCTTAGTGGAAAGGTGATACCTGCTATTTTTTCAGGATTTTTTGAATAATAGACAGTTTGAAAGAACAGCATTTATTTGAAATAGAAATCTTTTGTAACATTAATGCCTTTGTCACTTATGATCAGTTAAAAAAGGCCACAAAAAAAAACCCAATCCCATTCTAAATGTCTAATTTTGCTGCATATATTACACATTTTACTAAACCAGACATTTTAATATTTTAAATATTTTATCTAGTGAAATTTTGTATTAGTAATTCATTTGGAGACAAGACAGCATACTCACTGACACATCTTACCCCACTCTCTCATATTGCAGTGATCTGATGGCCACAACCTAAAGTATTGCTCAAAAGCACAAATTCATAATGTGCTTTTTGAAAACCACTGCATATGCTTATCCATTGATGAAATACTAATAGGTTCTACTCTTCACAGTCTGGAAATTGACCTGACCAGACTTCCTACCAATCAGAGGCAGTTATATACTCATTCGCTGGACCAAGGCTATGGTCAACTGGTGTTTCTGGTCACACTGACCCCGTGTTCTGGTGCATCCATCTCAGACATCCAGACGGCTCCATTAGATGACCCCAAGACCTTTGAGAGGATGCAGGAGCGATATGTGGGTATTACATAGTGCTATTTTAGTTTTCATGTATTTTTTATTGATCTATTTTTGTTACCAACTCCATGTAAATTGATATGATTAATATGATATGAAATAAATATGATTATATGTTTTTAAATTTTGTAAGATAAAAGGTCATTTGTATTTACAGAGACCGGTGAACTTCCTGCGGGACTTGAAGGATGTTGGCTATCTTCAAATCAAGTTAATAAAAGCCACAGATCTTCCATCAACAGATATAAGTGGTACTTATCTGAATTAAATATAGTGTCATAATGTATGTAAGGGATTTTGTACAGTTATTAAGTAAAGTATTGCCTATTATAAATATTGATGCAGTCTTAATAATGTCAAAATGTTTGAACTTAATCAGGTAAAAGTGACCCCTTTTGTACCGTTGAGCTCGGTAATAGCAAACTGCAAACTCACACGATATCCAAAACCCTGAATCCTGAATGGAGAACAGCCCTAACATTGTAAGTTAAAATGATAGAAGTCTCATTATGTCATTATGCATGCTCATGGTATTGATATCACATTGATTTTGACATGTCGTCAGCCCCATTAAAGACATCCATGACGTTCTGGTGCTGACAGTCCATCATGATGATGGGGACAAAGCTCCAGACTTCCTGGGAAAAGTTGCCATTCCTTTGCTGACTGTAAGTACCACACAAATAAGTAGTTTTATAATAATCGTTGCACAGTTTCTATCATTGTGCCAGTGTTAAACTACAATATCTCTACTATGCCTTTAGATTTCTAATGGCCAACAAATAACCAGAATGCTGAAGAATAATAATCTATCAAGGGCGACCAAAGGAAGCATCACTGTGGAGCTGGATGTCCTCTACAACCCTGTAAGTGCAGCATCATATAAAATAAACATGATTAATTATGAATAATATGAATGATATCGGATGCTTTGAGAGTCCTTTACTAAAACGAAACGTCATTCAAACCTAATTAACTTTCTGTTAAGATTATATTCAAGTTCTTAAAAGCTGTCAAGTCATTATGTGACAAAAGTCTTGTTTTTCTTCTTCTTCTTTCCCAGATCAAAGCAGGATTCAAAACCATCCAGCCGAAAGAAACAATGTTTGCAGAGGACAACCCGAAGTTTAACAAAAAGGTGATCTTCATCAACAATTACAGCACCATATTTTCCACTTTCTCTTAATATTAGCTTTGTTGTTGGCACCTTCAGAGACTCATTACGTTCAGTTTTTTCCTCCAGCACCGCCTAAAGCTCTTTAGATACCAAAGATGACTTGACTTATTAATATTTATCACCTATGAACCTTCAGTTTAAAAGCCTCTTTACACCTGAGTGAATGTCATGTTGTGAGCATTATGTCCTCAGGCACATCTTGCTAACTACTGCTTTGTCCCCATTAGCTTTTAGCACGTAATATCTATCGAGTGAGGAAGATCAGCGTGGCCATTCTCTATACGCTGCAGTATATTAACAGCTGCTTCCAGTGGGAGAACAAACGGAGGAGTATTACAGCCTTCCTGGTAAGACTTCATACCACTAGATCTCAACTCTGTGGCCCTTTTAGTAACCTGAGGTCAGTGACCGCATCTGAGTAATCCTTCTTTGAAGAAAACGCTCTGCTCCTTAATAGGAACTTTTCACAAGACGGAAAACAGACCGTGCTCATTTGGCCCTGGCCTGTCAGGGTGTAGCTATAAAGTGTTGTGAATCAATGATTTCTTTTTTTATCTGTTGATTTTTTTAAATAAATAACTGTTATTGAACACCCACCACAACTTAATCCACATTACGAGATTTCTTTTGTTGATTTTTTTAGAAAAAAAAAAAAAGAAAAAAAAAGGGAATAAATTTATTTACCGTAATAAATTATGTGTTTGGAGTCATCGCTGAGAGGTTAATACATGTCCTCAAGACTCTGTCACAGTTTCCCATGTGTTTTGTGTTCAAGGACTCTTATTTTTATATTCTGTTGCCTTGCTGCTTCTGGATTAATTTCCTGTGGTTTAGTTCCTGTTTGCCTTTGTTTCATTAGTTCACCATATTAATCCATTAACCACACCTGTGCCTTGTTAGCCTCTTGTATTTATACTCCTGTGTTTCAGTCTTAGATTGTCAGTCATTTCCAATTGGATTCTTCTCTTCTTTCTGTTTGGATTTATGTTTTTTTGTTTGGATTGTCATTTGTTTGCACGTTTCGTTTGCGCTGCCATTGATGGAATTTTCTGTATGACACAACGCTATTATGGATTTTCTGTAAGAGTAGAGAAGCTCCGGATCAAAACACAGGCAAAAAAGGAGCAGAATCAAGTGATAGAAGCTTTGCTTAGGCGCGTTGTAGTCTTTGAAAAAAAAAAAAGTTTGTTCAAAATGTTGCTTTTTTATGAAACTTTTTATGAAAAAAGGGATGCAAAATAATGTTTAAAAGCAGAGGCTCTGTTCTTTCTTTTGACTATATTGAGCGTTCAGATCTTCATGCAACAAAATATTCTGGGGGCCATGAATGTTTTGTCAAAATTATCATAAATGCTGGCGGTGGGTGGCACCTTTAAAAAAAAAAAACGCCGGGAGGGAAATAGTTAATAAACTCCTTGCGAACAGATTATCTTCTCTTCACTGCAAATCGTGACAGATTTAGGTTTTAATCATTTCCTGTCAATTAAACAATGGCAAAAAGTTCGAATCAGATTTGCTTTCCTCCATTGATCTGTTTGTTATATACAGGCCTACACTACGGTTCAAATGCCAAGAATGCATTTATTTAATCAAAAATACAGTAAAAACAGTAATATTGTGAAATATTACAATTTAAAATAACTATTTTCTATATATTTTAATGTATTTTAAAACATTTTTTAGCATAATTTTTAGCATAATAATCTTCAGTGTCACATGATCCTTCAGAAATCATTCTAATATGCTGATTTGCTGCTCAAGAAACATTATTATCAATGTTGAAAATAGTTATGCTGCTTAATATTTCTGAAAAATGTGCTACATGTATATTTTGCAATATACATGTTTTTACTGTCACTTTTGATTAGTTTGTGTCCTTGCTGAATAAAAGTATTAATTTTCATTAAAAAAATCATACTGACCCCAAACTTTTGAACGCTTGCGTATAGCATCGGCACTTTATGCTAAACTTTAATGCTTAAGCCCTTCCGATCTATGTTCCAGCGAGCAGATTTAGGAATTAGGTAGCATTTTTATCCATGCTTTAACACACAAGCAGTTATTTTTTCGAGGCTTTCTTGAAGCTGTAATATAATGTGCAGTCTCCCGTGCCGCTGCGCCTCGCTACTGGAATGAGCAGTGCCCCCTGAAGGGGAGTCATCGGAGGTGTGCGTGTGCCCATCCACCTGAGGAGACGGGGTGTCAGGCTGGGAAGAGGCGTGGGACGTCCCGTTGCCCGCTCTATCTTTGTCTGCACACGTGGGGTTGAGAACAGAAAGAATATCATCTCTTCTCCACTAGCATGTGGCCTGTTTCCGCACCACTGCGTTCAAAGCTGTGCAGGTGATGCTGAGCTATGGAAATGACAGGAAGAATGAAAATAGGGCACCTGTGTAAACCGTCTAGGCTTTAGAAACAACAGGCCGGAGGGGTGAATCTCAACTGTGCGTTTTTTTATAGCTTTAAAGACCAGTTTCATGCTTTTTTGTACTCTCTCACAACGTTTAATTACCATACATGTTGCACGACGTCTATAAAACAGCGCGTAACCCACAAGGGTCAACAAACACATATCTGTCTTTCTCTCGCTCTATGGGTGTATGCATATCTGTAGGCTGCCGTAATAAGGTAACAGAGTCAGACATTGACAGATGCTTGCCTCTAAGAAGAGCATAATTAGAGGAGACCGTGCTTTCCTCGACGTGTTCTCATCCAATCCATGTCATCGTAGTCATGTCAGCCGTTTCATTTAATAATGTAGGCCTGTATACTTGGAATGTAGTACACAAAGTAGCCAGTGGAGAGAGGATACTATTTACTTTACAAACATATATTTAAAATACATTACAATACATTATTCATAGAGCCAGTGGAGTCTCTGTCCTGTAGCTTTTACACTTTACGCAACTTATAATGCATTTGTGGTGCTGCGGTTTCTTTGTCCAGGTCTGTAGGTTGCACAGGCAGCGCCTGTTCCCGGAACACACTCCCACCCCAGTGCTGGAAATCCCAGAGGTCACCACCCCGACCTGCACACAGCAGAGCGCATATACACGCTCCCTCTCGCAAAACACAGCTTTCATCTGTGGAGAGTGGGAAATATGTGTGTGGGTGCATGTGTTTTCGTTTGAATATCCTCTGCTTTGTGCATGTGTGTATATATATATATATGCACTAAACTTTTCTATATTGTATAATAATATATTCTTTGTTATGCAAAGAAACTCTGATTGGACCTCTGAAGGAGGGAAGTTAAGTTTAACATAAGTGCACCTGTAAAGTCACTAGTTGAGTGATTTGTCTTATAACTTTGAATGGCTAAGGTTGTTCAAAATCACCTAGCGTGCAACAACAAGCAAAACACTGCAAAAATAACTTACTTCATAAGTATTTTTGTCTTGTTTTCCAGACAAAAACCTTAAACTCTCTCTACCTTAAAACAAGATACTTTACACTAAGCAAGCATAAGAAATCAGACAATAGGATATTGATATCATGATTAAGTTATTACATTTGGTAACATTTTATTTTACAGTGCCTGTACCCCATGTACATACTATGCAATTATTATAGTAATTACAATAACTGGTTAATAATAACCCATGTAGTTACCTTATATTACCCAGTACTTTCTTAATGTAAGGGCACGTACCCTAAAGTAAAGCGCAACCCCAAACCCAACCTTAACCGTACATGTTAGTATCTAATATTACTCAATCCTTAATTGTATAATTACACTATAAGGATATTACCTAAAAATAAAAGCTTAACTTAGTAGGCCTACATATATATATTACAATGTAATACATTTGTATCAGTAATAACATGTGTTACATATATTACTTTTTTAAACTTTTGTGAGGTTTTAGTGATTATGCAGATTTTTATTGCATAAATCCCACTGTTAAGTGTTCCTTTGAATTTTTTATGCATGTCCACCCAAGGCACTGTTTTTAATACTTCCAGTCTCATTAGGAGCATCTGCATATACATTTGAGAGAAAAAAAAAACGCTTAATATATCTCCCAAAAGCATGCAGCCGTGCTCTCTTAACCAGACAGACTGCTTACATAGTTGAATATTTTTTATTGCTTGTTTATGCAACAGTAATGAGCCTAGAAACAGCACTTATAAAGTCCGACAACTACAGTAAGTCCAAGAAGGAGGGCCCGTGTCAGATCAAATCTTTATAAAATACCACTTTTTAGATGTGGCTTGCACTTACTGAGAAAGATGAATGTGGCATACATCAGTGGAGACTGCAGAGGGGTCACACAGAGTTCTCTGCTGCATGTCTCACTGTGGCCTGTAGATGGAGCTACAGCACTGTCCAAACATGCATGCACACACTCACACAGGGCCGGCGATGAGAACAGGTATTAGTCGAGAGCAGGCCGGTGACAATTCGGATGGTAAGCATTAAGCAAAGTAATTTCTTACAGCGCATTACACAGAGCAAACAGACTCCAAAAAGTTTCCACCACAGGCTAAATGAGCATTACGCAGCCAGGCATTAACTGGCCAAATTTGCAGCTTCTGAACTCTGTAGTTTCAAGCTTTTTCAATAAAGATGAAAGGGATCGAAGGGTGAGGAAAAAAGAGATTATTTACACTTGAAAGCTGATTTGGAGCTTTGCTGTCATTAGAGTCTTTTAAGTATTTAAGTAGAATTAATATTTTAACATATGAGCTTGCTTCGTCTGTCAGTAGTCTGGACTAGAAAGGAAAACCTGCACGCGTGTTTGTGTGTGTGAGCGTGTTTAAGATTTTTTTTCTTTCCCTTTTTGACACTGCCAGGTAGCAAGCGGTTTCGACATCATTTGACAGGCTGTGAAATGCTGATTGCTTCACATCACAGACTGTAAAGATGGCATCTGATGAATGTTTGATGCCGTGCAGCTGTAAACACAGTTGGCAGCTGTGACGGAGCGTTCTCTCTCTCTCTCATTCTCTCTCTTCCTGTTTCTGTCTAGCAGAATCGCCAGCACCAGATGATAGCAGGACGGGGTCTAGGCAGGTTCCTGGGTCCTGGGGGAACGCTATAAAGTGGCGGGCACGGTCTAAGCTATTAACTGGCTTACTGGGACAGCCGGGATTAGACTGATTATCAGCGTTTCCACGACCCGATTCGTTATTTCAGTTAACTCGTGTGATGTCCTCAGGAAAACGCAATGATCTCCTGATATTGAGGGGTTTTCCAGCATGGCATCTCATGTCTGTGCTAGGGCTGTCAATTTAATGTTAATTCGGTACAGTTAATTACTTAAAGAAATATATTAATACTTTTAATTGTAATTCCCCAACAAGGAATTTCCCTTCAATTTGAGCAAGGTTTCCACAAGGTCACACTCAGCGCAGGCCCAACAGAACTTTTTTTAAAAACGTGGTGCAGAACACTAAAAAGGAGCAAACCATATTGGCCAAAGACATCTGTCTGCATATGTGTGGACCAACAATTAGTGCAGATGGAATGCAACCACAATTCCTATGTGAACTAAGTCAGCCTAGCTGTGGACAAAACGCAATATATTGTCTTCTAAAGCTAAATGGTTATGTCTGAACAATAATTTACTTGGTTCAATAATTTACTGCCAATCTTTAGAGCAATATAAACTCAAACAGGGTGGTCAGTACATGACCACGATTGACCAATCAGAATTCTAGGGAGCCGACCAAAAAGAATTTGAAGAAATTGTCAAATAAAAAGGTTAAAGGTTAAGCTTTTACAGAGTCAAACAATATATATAGTTGCTTCTGTGACTTGGGTGTAAACATTTAGCTTGAGACCAGCAAAAATAAACAAATTGAAGAGAACTTTGGCACATGACGTGCAACAATAACATACAACATCTAATATCTATTAGTAATATTAAAATTCATCATTTATTCACCCTTATGTCGTCCCAAACCTGTATGACTTTCGGTTCCGGTTACCATTGACTTCCATTGAATGGTCAAAGATTCTCAATTCTTTTTCTGTGTTCCACCGTAAAGAGAAAGTCATAGAGGTTTGGAACAAACATTAGGACGAGTAAACAATGACATAATTTACATTTTTGGCTAATTTCTATGCAATTAATTTGATTATTTAATGAACATGTCACGCACTTCATTCCCTTAAATGTTTTAATCGATTGACAGCTCCAGTCTTTGTGTTAGATCTTTGTCTGTCAGGGTTTTCTTTGTCCCTTACCTTTGTTTCGCTTCACTCTGAAAGTTTCCCTGGACAGCTACACTGAAATGAATGTGTGTGTGTGGGTCCCGCTGTGTGCCTCATGGGCTTTAAGAAACTGTCAAGGAGTTTGTGCTGCGAGTATGACAGGAGGGCGAACCCTTGATAGTGATATATGTGCACGGGCTCTTCCTGAAACTCTGGAGGAAGGGATTAATAATTAAAGAGCTGGATTTGAGCGTCCGCTAACAGTGCAGTGATGGCTGGAGATTTGACAGTGTCAGTGTTGTTATTGAGATGTGTATGCTCCGTGTCATCGTTCGGCTCCTGGGGCTCAGCGGCGAGTCTGCCTTGACCCCGCGCACATCCCTCTTATCCTTCACACTGACAGTAGCGCCGCTGACAGCTCCTCCCTTCACTCCGCTTGTGCTTTTTACATACGAGTGTACGTTTTTATGATCACTCCACTTAAATGTGCGCATGCAGTTTGCATGTTTACATATTCATTGTTTGCTTTGCATAATTTGTACATATTTTTAATATTCTCCTTCCATCTGTGCATAAACATGCTTTAGCATAAACAGCTTGCATTCCGCTCTCATTTTTTTTTTTTTGCCTATTACTGCCGGCGAGCAAACATGCTCCGTCTTTAACCCTGATGCACATGTCTGTGTGCGTTTGCGTGTCGTAATGACCAGCACTAACACGCTCGCCACCTCCACAGTCACAGAGGACAACTCTCCCCGGGCGCCCGTGGTCGACTGGCTGTGACGTATGCGCTCGTATGTGTGTGTGAGCTTCCGTGAGCCGAGCTGACACTCGGGGTGCCGTCTGCCCCAGGGGAGAAGGCTCGCATGGCAGATCTGTCACCCGTGAGGTCGCTGAATGTTAACGCTCCCAACATGGATTAAACACTGGTGGCCAGTGCGGCGGGGTGGGGTCGCTGTGCCAGCCGCTGACAGGCACCACAGGGCTCTGTACGCTGGCCTCCACACCGCCGGTGACAGAGAGACTTTATCTCTCCCTCTCTCGCTCTCGCTCCCTCTGGGCGCACACAGTCCACTCCACCGCTCCACTGATAAGGACATGAGCCGAGAATCACAAACATGTATCATGCACTCACAGCCTGCAGTGCGCTTGCAGGATCACGTTATATGCTACACTTTATCTATTTCAGTATGTCTATGTTTGGGAATAATTAGATCTACAAGGAATTATAAATAGAATATAATTGTCTTAATTTCAGAATAATTTTTTGAATGTTTCATAATAAATTGTTAATGATATCCACAATAGCAAGATTAATTTAAAATAATTTAATTAAAACAGTCATCATTGTATTTCATTTACATTCCAACAGATTACATGTTTTAATTGAATTAATTAGCCACCAAATATTCTTTGATATTATAAAAACTTTATAAAAACGCATTATATTTAAAATATATTGTCAAAAAATTTGCTACTTTTGTCAAGTGTCTGGCCTGCACGGATGGGCATATTGGTGAATAGCAGAGAGTATTTCATGTAGATATATTATTGTATAAATCGGATAAAAAATGAACGAACTTGCATTTTCAGTGACCAAATTCCTCGTACACGTTGGCATAAGCAATAATTGAACATATTCCAAATTAGAAAATCATTATAATGCAGCCAAAGATAACACAAAGGATTAGTTCACCTCCCAAATCTTTTGCTCGTTTGTCACATAACAGAAACAATGAACGAATCATTCATGAATGACCCACCAATACCATTTACTCAGTTTACTGGACATATTGGTGAATAATAGAGACGGTGTAATGTTGTAGAAATATTTAAACCTGATCTTTGTCACACCATTCACAGTTCTGAATCCTGAAACTCTCCAATCTGAACACAGCTCAATGGGTCTTGGTGTGCATTTACTGTAGCTGTACACAAGCTTCTCCATGTCTCTCAAGGTCTCTTTTTTTGTCTCGATTGCTTACTGCGGACATGTATGACTGTTACTGCCACTGGGGCCTTTGATTCAGTGCAAATGTTGTCATTTTTCTGTGTTTTAATCAAGACACTGATGTATGTTTCTCGCATCGCCCTACATTTCACCTTGGAAAAAAGCCAGAGAAAGAGGGAAAAGTGTGGCAACGCTGTAAGGATCCTCTGTTCACATTAAAGTTGCCCGGTTTCATCGGGTCTCTCAAACACACACATACGCATTAAGCCTGCAGCCAATAGTCAGCCTTGTTAGATTTGCACAGATACGTTCATGTATTCTGGCATCCGTCCACAGCCCTTCGTCTGACCCTCATAAGGCACGGCTGCCGTTGCATGTGTCTCGCTGCTGCGGAAGATAAATGCATGAGAGGGACACGAGAGACTCAAACTTCTCCTCATGGTTTAGTTAGAGCTCACTTGCTCTTGAGCATCCACACACAGAATAGATTTCCCAGTAAATATGCACAAATCTAAAATGTTAATGCTCCGAGTAGTTACCTGTGTAAAGTGCTTCTAAAAAATGTGTTCAGCGGCCATTGAAGAGACTGTTCTATAAATCTAAATTGTTCTAAAGTCAAGCCCGCTGAGACTTGTTTAGTTATTTTGTCCGGCTGTGTAATAGCTCAAAACAGTTTTGAATTTTTCATATGCGTCTTACAGCAGCCCAATATGTCCAGTGTTATCTCGCTAATTCTCCCCACATTGCCGTGTTGATGATTTATGGACTTAAGACTGCCTCTGATTCAAACACCAACTTTACTGGACATGATCCTTGCTCAGTTTCTCTTTCTGTGTTCATTAACACACTGAATGGATTTATATTGCTCTTATGAAAATGCTTTTAGTGAAACTAATCTCCCTTTATAAATTCTGGGTTGTTTTAGCCAGTCAGTGTTGTGTCCTTTTCTATATATGAAGTACTGTAGTTGATATACAGTGGGGTCCAAATGTCTGAGACCATGAAAATACCCGGAATTCAAAATTCAGGGTCAATACGAATTTTTTATTGAGCAAGAATGAATTGCATTGATCAAAAGTGACACAATTCTATTTCAAATGAATGCTATTCTTTTCAACAATGGTAATACATAATAATAAATGTTTTTTGACCACCAAATCAGCATATTAGAATGATTTCTGAAGGATCATGTGACACTGAAGACTGAATGCAAAGAGCTTTGCATCACAGGAATAAATTAGATTTTAAAACAGCTATTTTTAAATTGGAATAATATTTCACAATATTACTACAGTGATCAAAATACAGTGAGAATAAGAGACTTCTTTTAAAACCATTTTAAAAATTTGAACAGTACTCTATATATAAAATAAACAAAATATTTTAAAAATGTGACTCTGATCATGAGAACTCCTTTGTACAGTCGGTCAGATGCTTTTTGGATCATTCTCAGATCATGCCAGAGAATATGATCATCATGTTTGACACTTTAATGACGGCTTGAGTGCTGCTGTCATTAAAGCAAAAGGTGGACAAACCACATACTAGCAAATGAACCTAAATTAGGCTAATGAAATAATCTGAATCATTTAAAGTAGACAAAATATACACATTTTCCTTAGTTCACTCAAACTGTTGCACCCTGCTGTAAAGTACAGTACGTATATATGGTATATGTATTTTTATTCTGCATGTTCTGACTTTGAAATTCAGATGGATGGAGGTTATTGTACTCCCACAGTGATGCATGTTTACATTTATCAGTAGCTGTGGAGTGTTTTTTCCCAGCCCTCCACACCACTTGTGTTTAGTCTGTCAGTAAGTAGTCTGATTTGGTAGCCTCTCTCCACCCCTTTGCCGTTTAATCAATTTGCAGGATTGTATAAACTCTTAGTGAGGGCGTCTTTGTCCTTTTGTTCTCCTCTCCCCCTCCCTGGAGAGCGTGGGTGGCGTTCTGCTGCCAGCCGGGCTTCGGCTCCAGGACTTATTTTATTCACACTTTTAATCGCTGAGTGCTTTATTATTAGGTATAGGAATTCCTCTGAACAGGGGATCGTCTAGAGAGGCCTCAGAAATACATTTAGTGCAATCATATTAGCTGCGCGCTAAAACAAATCCGTCAGGCGGTTCTTAACCCCCTGTTTGGCCGGTCTTCTGGTGATCCTTGTTGGTGTGTGAGGAGAGGGCATCTCCATCACCTACAGCAATCCACAACAACACACTCTTAGTATCATTCCAAATCATCTTTCCCTCTTTGGACACTCGACACTATTTTTTGGGGTCATATAGCTGTAGAATGTGTGTACAAGCTTTGCTAAATATGGTGTATATACAGTTATAAACTGATAATTGCAATATTGCAGGGCTCACACCTGCATTTTGAGAGTGAGTTTTGGGAAATGTGTTCTGTGTGAGTGGACACAACGCTGGACAGCAATGTAAATAGCCTCTTTGCATTGTATACATGCTTGTCTGGTTTTTTTTTTTTTTGTCGGTGGGGTTGGAATAACTTGTAGACTCGGAGATGAGCTGTGTCAACAGTAGGTTTTAGACTTGCTGTGTGTGTGGTCAGAGCTCAAACCAAAGTCTGGGCTCATTGTTGCCAGATCTCGATTGAAAAACAAGCAACTGGGTCTGACAAAACAAACCCAATATAACTCACTTTCCTTACCAAATAAGCCTAAACAAGCCCAAGTTCACGATTGTATTCTGGAAATAAGACCAGGAACTTTGCAACCAGTCAATGAGCCCTAATATGCATATGGACAAGGCAACACTGCCTTTGATATATTTGTTTTTAAAAAAAGAAAAAAAAGAGCCAGTTGTTAAGTGTTAACTAAGACTTTCTGGTCTTATAGAAGTCGCCATCTTTCATCTTTATTTCCGTCACTGTCACTATGGTTACAGGTGTTATTCATGGCTGTTAAAGAATATAAAAGACTTGACTTCAGTTGCTCATAGTAGTTCCAGCTCAATTGAATCACAGCAGTTAATGGCTCTTTTCGTGTGGCCCAGCAGTGGATGCTCTTTATGGCCCTCATGTGGAAGGCACAGGTTTGATTCCAGACGTGTCATGTTCTCTGTAAAAAAGAAAAAGTCGCCTAAAATGTAGTGCTATGTAGCTTTGTAGCCAATACATGTGACAGTAAGAAAAATGAGCAATTCTGTTTGCACTTAACGTACTTAAGCAGTAAAACATCACGGTGTTTAAAAGGTAAACCAGTATACAGCTGGATTTCTTCTTCAATATAAATTGACTCTAAAGGAAAGCGAGGACGAGGTAAAACCTGACAGATTTTAATCACTGCGCTAATAAAACACGAACCACTTAAGCCGGGCTCAGACTACACGAGTTTGTAAATCTCAACCAATTGTGAAATCTGGTTGCATCATGCACATAAGGAGATTTTCTTCTTTCAAAATGGATTCATTATATGAGGAGACATTATAAAGGCAGTCGTGTTGTTGCTGCTGTCCACCAGACCCGTACAGCTGCTTGTTGTTTCGCGGTCGCCATTTCAAAAGTTCCAACACGTCTCCTTGTAGACTCGTCTCTTATTGGCTATTGCGGAAGTACTGACGTGATTTAAAATCCTAAATATCAAACATGTTTGATATTGTCAGGGCGGCCCCGATGTATTTGCGAGCAGATCGGGAGGTTTAAGATTTGATCTGTAAACACTTTACCAGATAATCTGGGCCGAACATTGGGCCGATTTTTTTCTCAGAATGTCGGGAGGGGTAAGTCGGGCCGAAATCGGCCTGAAACTCCTGTAGTCTGAGCCCGGCTTAACTCTGCTTATTAACCCAAGGCTATCGGACACTGCCTTCACACCGAAATCAGAGAGACTTTTCCAAATGTTCCCTGTTCTGTTTTTATTAGCACTGGGGAAAAGGCACGTAAATCCAGCATGCTTCCACATTCACACTGTTGGGGACGCAATGAAGACATTTCTGACAGGTTTTGTTTATCCAGTAATTTAGATGCTACATTTAGACACAATACATTTGACTGTATTTCTGTGTGCTTTTATCTTGTCCACCAAGCCTGCGAGCAGTTGAGCGGAAATTTGCATTAGTGGACGATTATGAATACCTGTGACAGATTCTCTCTCTCTCTAGACTCACAGGCTGCAAATGAATGGGCTCCTACTGTTGACTCGCATGGGAAGACAGGGACCAGGCAATTAGACTTTAGTAGTTAATGTAGAAGCTTCTGCAGGCAGGGCAAGCAGGTTCAACATTCCTGCTGGGCTGTCGCCAGGTTTTTTCCATCTCGGCTCTCTCACTTTCTCCCTTACTTTGGAAGGTATCACTTATGGCAGCTAACCTGTTGATAAGCCCTTCGAGTTTATCTGAGGGTGAGGATGAAGGCGGGCCCCTCCGCGTGGGGTCCCACAAGTGGAAGCGACTACTGCCGCTCGAATTCAACCGGTTTTCAGCTTGAATCTGTGCGCTAGTACAGATTGAATAAGGAGTTAAAGAGATTCAGCCATCTCCAATAGTATAGTGTGACTAAATTTGTAATGAATTATTAAAGAAAGACCCAGATGTGTGCACTGTTGTTGTTGTGCCTGCGGGGTTGTTGTCCAAGTGCTCTGTGCATTAAGCACGATTCTCATATCCCTGGTGGCTGTGGCTGTGTTTGTGTGTGTGTGTGTGTGTGTGTGTGTGTGTACGTGTGCGTGCAGGCATGTGTGAAAGTGAACCTAGCTTAGGAGTGGCAGTAGGTAGACTGCCCAGAGCGCGATGTCTGGCCACTGGCTGATATGACAGGAACATGCTGGTACTGTACTAGATTTAAAGTAAGGCCTGCAGGCCCCGTCCAACTTAAGTCAAACATATTGTCTCTAACAAGCCTCCAGCACGCCATGGAAATGCAAGCCTGTTGTTCTGTGTAGGTACAAGCTCGTTCTTGTGACCTTCAAACGAAATCTACAACGCTCGCGCAGTGTGAGAAATTCAGATGTATTCATTTAAATTCAGGTTAGGCAGATGTGATGTGCATTGTTTCAAAAGTTTATTGTGGAAATACCCTGATGTAGTGCAATTATTATTTAAGATTTTATTTATATTAAATATATTTTATTATTGTGGCAAGCAGGGCGGGGCCATGTTAGTTAATGCATCAACTAAAGTTAACCAGAATATTTTGTTCAAAAGAAAGAACAGAGCCTGAGCTTTTTAATTTATTTGTAACAAAACATTTTATTCTAGCTTCATGCGTTCTTTTTTATCAACACTTGAATCTGGGTAAGTTTCATAAGAATAATTGCAAAAGCAAAACTTTTTTGCCTGTTTTAATCTGGAGATTCGGTACTCTTTCAGAAGAGGTGTAATAGCGCTCCTACCGTATAACAGTGAAAACATGGATTGCCAGAAAATTTCTGCAATGGCAGGGAAAGAGTTAACTAATGGGACCTTATTGTAAAGTGATACCAATATTTTTTTATAAGCCCTTATTTTTTATTAAATATATATATATTTTTAAATGTTATTTCTTATTGTGTTCACAGATTAGTTGTGTAGTATACATTAGGAGAAAAATGCAATGACTTTTGGGATCATCATCATGTGCCTATTTCCCATTGTATAATGCAGATTTCCTTATCATTAACACATAAATAAATTATTCAGCATAATTCAAATTATGAAGGTGGCAGCAAAGGTAATCGAAATATAAAATAGACATCATTGATTGTGCACAATTAAATATTCAGTATTAGCCGATATACGTCAACTATTATAATACAAATACAATATAAATGTCTCTGATAAATATTATGGCACCGGTATATTTTGCATCCCTAGTTTTCTTTGAATCAATGTTTCAGTTATTTATAGCAGTACATTTATGAAATTTGCTGACATAAATGCTCAAGTGTAGATGTTATGTTACAGATCGGTTGAGTTGTAATGTGCAGAGTGCATTTTTATAATAATGTTCCCTGAGAATGTCTGTTTTTACAGTCATCTTATTATTTCTCAGGCTCATTAAGTTGCCGCTAGCTGGCTTTAAATTCAGCCGGCCAATTAGCGGCGTGCTGCTCGGTGCTGTGGGTGTTGTGCACCTATTTCTCTTATGGAAATCTGAAGGATTATTCATCTTATTTCTACCAGGGGTCTTGAGTGTTCGCAGTCTCTCTCCGCAGTGGTAAAACGCATACGAGTGCTATAGGTCAGGCAGCAGGAATGCAGTGCAGTCAGGAAGCATTTGAAATGCAGTACATCAGAGCAAGTGTGGAGGACCCGCTCCTGTCAGATGCTCCGTTTTGTCACATCCGAATTACACACCAGCATAGTGTTAATCAATTGCAAATGGGTTTTTGAAATATTAAAATCTCCTATACCACGACACACAGATTCTGGCACGGGCACCTTTATGAGGTGCCGGAAACGATGCTTGGACTTTGCACTACAGTGTTCTTGTTATGACAAGGTTTAGAGTCTCTGTGTCAATCTTTCTATTTTCTAAGAGTTAATTTCCAATGTAATATTAGAGGAAATGCATATGTGTGTGTGTGTGGGCAGCATTGCCAACTGTGCTGTCTGGAATCCTCATACCCTGTTTAATACCATCTCTCTCTCTCTTAGATATTTGTGTTGACAGTCTGGCTTTGGGATCTGTTCATGTTGCCCCTCTTCCTCCTCCTGCTCATTGGCTGGAACTACTTCCACATCACACCAGGCATGGCCAGCTCCAGTCAGGACTTGGTGAGTGCTGTGATGTCGCCCACTCAGCTGCACAGAAAATGGTCCCTAATAAGTCAGAGTCTGTGCTGGTGACTCACAGGATTTAGAAATGACAAGCATCAGTTTTAAACCTCACAGATTCTACTGAAGAATGATTAATATTAATAGACGTTCTGTCTACAGATATCTGATGTGAGTGATGTCATATACAGTACCTGCCAAACGTGTTTATGTTTTTGAAAGAAGTATTTTATGCTCACCAAGGTTGCATTTATTTAATCAAAAATACAGTAAAAACAGTAATATCGTGAAATATTATTACAATTTTTAAAAACTGAAAACTGAAAATGTAATTGATTCCTTTAGAAATATTCCATCAGAAATCATTCTAAAATGCTGATTTGCTGCTCAAGAAACGTTTACTATTATTATTATCAATGTTGAAAACAGTTTTTGCTGCTTAACATTTTTGTGGAAACAATGATACCATTCAAACATTTGTGGTAAGATTTTAAAAAAATTTTTTATACTTTTATTCAGCAAGGATGCATTAAATTGACCAAAAGTGCCAGTGAAGACATTTACACTATTACAAAAGATTTCCATTTAATAAATGCAAGTTAATAAAAGTATCACCATTTCCACAAAAATGTTAAGCAGCACAACTGTTTTCAACATTAATGATATGGATGATATGAAACAAGCACAGCAACGTAGGAAACCCCATATATATATTATGGCACTATCCGAATGTTGCTTTACCACTCAGAATTAAATATTCCAGAGAGTCATTAGATAATTTAGAGCACATTATACACCTTACACGACTGAAATCAGTCTTTTCACAGCATTTCTAAAGACATTAATTGGTCAGCCCTTCCTAATTAGATCCATGTTATCTATAAATTCAGCATTCACAAAGGTTAAGATGTCTGAAATACACCTAGCGGATAAGAGTGCCACAGTTGCATTCAATAGCCAGAAATGGTCAGGGATGACTTAAGAGCGGTCTAGGCACCCGAACGGCCAAGATTAAATGCATTCCTTTTGGTTTCAGGTGCATGTGTGAGTGTGTGTACGTGTTTGTTGTGAAGAAATTAGATTGCTTGGTTGTGACATCGCTCTTGTGAGGAAGGCCCTTCTCATTCACCTCCTCCTTTTGTGCGAGGTCACCCGAGAGGCAGTTGCTACGGCAACAAGGCCTCTCCCAATGGGGGTGTATATACAAGCGAAGGTTTCATTACGAGGTGTTTGTTAAGAAAATGCTCCATTGCCCACGTGTCTCAATCTCATCCGCTCTCTGTCTCTTTCTTCTTCTTTCACAGGAGAACATGTCCGTGGCCGAGGACGAGGACGAAGATGAAAAGGTATTTTGCCGGGGTCATGCGTGGTTTTTGATTAACCGCTGACTTTTATAGAGCCTCTCTGAGCTGTCCTTGGGGTTCTGCATAGATGGACTGTACGCTGTACCTTTAATAATGCGTTTAACTCAGGACTGCAACTTAAATACATTCAAAATGAGGACAGACGATTCAGCAAGCGCATTTTCCCTCTAGTACTTTCACACCAGTCCTCTGGGAATCCTCGCTCATACAACAAATGGATTTGGTTGCTTTGCTGTGGTCCTTTGAAACGCAGAAATAAGCACAGAACGGCATCATTAATTGAAGTTTGCCTTCCGCTGGGGAATGGAGGCATTGTAAGGATTTTGAGGCAGGCATGGCAAAATAGGGAGGCTGGACTGCAGTTGAACTCCTTTTAGCATTTTTATTTTTTTATGCTTAAGATGAGTCATTAGACTAATTACAAATTCTCCCAAATCTGCTTAGATCCAATTATTCTTAAAATATTCAGTCATTAAAAAAAAAAAGAAACAGTACAAACATCCTTCATTTTTTTTGCCTTTAAAAAACAACACGATTTAAGCTGGTATGGTTTCGTTGTGTGGTGCGTGTGGATGGTAAACTGTCATAATGGTCAAAATCTGAATGCTGAGTGCTGAATAAATTCATAATGAGGCAGGGCAGGCTCATAATCATTTTAGGCCACGCTGTCTGGTCCAGAGAAGAACGAGTTAACAGGAAGATAATGCGTTATTGCTTTCTGACTTGGATGTGCGGAAGTGCACAGCTCTAAGCCTCCGAGCGCTGACCCTTGCGCTGTACGGCTAGGGCCTAGGATTCATATTCATAATGTGCTCAATATATTCTGCTATGATGACCGCAGGCTAGCTTCATCTGTTGAGAGGAACCCCTCTGTTAAAAACAGCTCCCTCTTCCAAATCCTATCCAAGCCAAGCAGATAATTCACGGATGAAACGCATGATATGTGTGTGCATGCACATTAGTTTACGCCCAGCAGCTAAACAATTGTAATATATCTTGGAGGGAGAAACGAGTTCGTGGGTATAAAAAAATAAAATAAAAAAGAAGAAGACATATAAGCCTTATAAATATTTGGATTTGGGAATGTGTGCGTTTAAATTAAGATAAACCATTTAATTTGAATAATTAGCTTGGAATATTGAATTGAAGCAGTACAAATTCGACCTTGCATGTCCGTTCTTGGACTGCCTGTGCATTTATTTATTTGTATTATTTCATTATAATTACAAGTAATATAATTAACCGTATTTTTCTAGTGCGATATATTGTGTTTTTACACCCTTTCACGTCATGTGTAAATGAAATATCTCCTTTCATTTATCAAATTACCCAGATGTCCATGTTTATTTTAAGTTGTCAGCTCTAATTTAAGGTGGCTTGTTTCAAAGTCCTGTTATGTTTTTTCACTTTGACTTCAGTTTCACGCAGGCAGATCAAACAGTGTAGCGTTACACTTCCTATCAAAGTCATCGCAGCTAATGTTTTGGGGTTGGAGAATGATCGGTGTTAAATTTGATCACTTCAAAGGTGCCGTTTTTTTCCTCCTCTTTGGTTAACATGGGGATAAAGGCTGTCCCCTCTGAGGAGGTTACGATTACCGCCTGTTTTTCAGTGTGTTTTCCCCTGGAGGAAGAGAATATGTAAACCTGCAGCTGCGATGGAATGAAGCTTAAGAAAGTCGATGGGAGAAGCCGCGATACTGCAGAAATAATAACAGATCTCCTCTACGAGCACGAATCTGTCCTGGGGGAGAGAGACATTTACAAATCACGCGCGGCGATGTAACTTCCCTTCGGCTTTCGGTATCAATTGTGTTGAGCACACAGACACTGGTTTGAATCACATCAGAAAACCAGAGGATAGAAGAGAAAACAACCCCCTGGATGCGTGTCCCAAATGACCGAGAGGCCCTGTTCCCTGGGCACAGGTCACCTAAGAGTACCAGGCTTTGGCTAGACCCCCGTCTTCCACCGTAGCCCAGGGTATCATCGGTGCTCTTCTAACCCTCAAGCCCTCTCCCCCCTCACATCTAACATATCACCTTCAGCACACACCACAAGGACAGAGTGTTGATGTCATAATCATTGTGTATTCCAGAGTGCACAATCCTGTGACATATCCATTAGGGAGCGCTGGGTGTTTTGTGCTTGTTTGTACGGTGGTTGTCGGCTTTAACAAACCCATTTGCAACACATTTAGCCAATAACGCAGGTGTTTTATTTAGGTGCGTTCCTCTGGTTATTCCGTTGTGGAATAAGTGAGTCGCGAATATTTGCACCAGCTTTGAATGAATATTCAAATTTGATGCCATTTACCCAATTACAGGAATGTTAAATGAACCCTGGCTTGCTTTTTTTTTTTTTTTTTTTTGATTGTGCCGAGCATCCCTGTGAAACTGCATTTTCTGTTTGCCTTTGTGCAATCTGTTCCCTATTAAGCCAACATAAAAGTTATGTGACAATTTCATCTGAATTGAGAATATGATCTGACACACGTTTTCTAATCAGTAGACATGTAGGATAGTTTATTTATGGTGAAAAAATGTGTTTCCACCTCAGAGGCGAGAAAAAAAAAGGATGTCTGACTTCAAGGAGGTTCAGAAAGATGAATTGCAAAAGTCCAGAGAACTTGTATATCGCGCTTCTATGCATGCTTTCACTGTCATCTTTTGGTCTCCATTAATATGAATATTTCATGTTTGTCATTTTAAGATTTTACAGCCTTATCAAAGCAATCTGTGACAAACGTTACCTCACATGTACAGTGAACCCAAAAAGGTTTTGGAAACTAAAAAAATATCATTAGATAACATAATATTAAAGCAAGTTGACACCTGCAACACAAAACAAAACAATAGGTGGAGTTCATCACATTAACTATGGGCATGATCACACTTTATTTTTGACCAGCATCGAACAGATCTTTTATAATCTTACAGTTTACAACACTTTACAGTATATTAGGTGGCTTGCATTGAGGAAAGACTGAAAAAGTCAAAAACGGAGCTTTTTATACTACTCAAGCTCAATTGTGCTCATAGGTTTACGTATGCAAATATCTGTTCTGCCAAATAGCTTCATCAGAAAACAAAATGCAAATATTAAAAAAAATAAATAATCATTCAGATTTGTTAATGTTAAAATAGAAAAAAAGGAAATAAAAAGAAACATTATGAGACATAGAAAGAACCAGATTTTTTTTCTTTTTCTGAGCAGGTCATAATTATTACCAAACCTAGAAACCCAGAACGTCTTGTTTTGCTCGAAAATAAACTTTGTGATCTCTTTCTTTTAAATAGTCGCCACTTGATTTGATATTTTGTTATCTATTATGTGACTTAAGTGTTCAAATATTTTTTTGGGAGCACTAAGTTCATTTTTTTTTTGCGGTTGGTGGAGAGTCATTAAGCAAAGAAACACTAAATACATTTGAGCTGAAATCAAACACAGTTGATACACTGAAAGAATATATCATCTTCTGCACTTTATCCTCCTTTGACACTTTCCTCACAAATGAGGGATTTTAAATGACTCATAACAGGAGGCATGTTGATTTTGTCTTGATTGATATCCTAGTCTCTGTGTACGGACATGCTGTGTGTCGCTGGAGTTGACGGGTTGTGCTGAGTGGAGGCATGACTGGCTTCCCATGGTTCCCTGTGTCTGGGGCCGAATGGAGAGTGACAGTGGGGAGTCTGGGCTGAGCTTTCCCAGGGGCCGACTCGCCGGCCCCGCTGTCTGGGGGACGGTCGCTTACACAAACATATACAGCGCTCGATCACATGTTTGTCTTTCTCCCCCCCCATACTATCCATCATTACTCCTGTCATTATTCCATCCTTTTGATGTGAGGGCTTCTCGTTTCTCTCTCTTTCTCTTTCTTCTCTTCCCCCTTTGGAGAACTATACTCATGGGCTCTTATGCTGGAGGATTTCTCTGATGTGATCATGTTGCTTTGGACGTTAGATTACCCTAGCAATCTTCTTTAAGTAAAATGGAATAGAATCTCTCTCTTTTTTTTCTCATCGAAAGTCCATTTAGCCCATGTCTCTGAATTACGTGGCAACCCAATACTGTGTGATGCATCAAAATACAAAAAGACAATGGGATTTCCCATCTCTCTTACAAGAAGTAAAAACATTGCTTTGTATAACAGGATTACACTCAGACATTGCAATCTTTCTCCCACGAGCTCAGATACAGAAAACGATAAATCCAATGATTTCAACCCTGCACTCAATCTTGCCATAAGGTGGGCAACTCGGAGTTTTCATACGCCAAGAACTGGTACTCGAAAAAGCTTGCACCCTAGGAAACGAGCCAAGACATGCCCGGCAGAGACTCGTGGATTAGACGACCTCGCAAGTTGGCGTCTTACGCCGTCTGTGTACTTTAACTCACTCTCTCTCTCTCTCTCTCTGTATGCTTTCTGATTGCCATTTTTACATCTTTTTCCTCCTCCGCTTAATCTTTGATTGTGATGCACCTTTATTGTTTGCGCCTGACAAATGCTGAAATACTCCTAGATTCGTGACAGCTCTGGAGGAGAGGCTGACACATTTTCACGTCTGAGGAGATGTTACAGAAGCTCATTACAGGCCATTGACTAGATGAAATACTGGTGATGGCACTCTGGAAATAAACTGCTCTTCCTTTGTAGGCTTCTAGCAGCTGACTTCCCTCATCAGTCTGTCTTTTTTTTCTTTCTCTTCAGGAATCAGAGAAAAGAGGACTGATGGAAAAAATCCACATGGTTCAAGAAATTGTGCTTACAGTTCAGAGCACTTTAGATGAAGTGGCTTGCATCGGGGAAAGAGTGAAAAAGTAAGAACAGAGCATTTTATACCTCTTCTGAAGCTCACATTATGCACTTGTGCTCATAAGTTCTTTGTCAAATAGCTTCATTAATAAAAAAAACAAAATGCATTTTATGTGTCCTTTTATTAAAAAGACTGTTTAGTGCCACGTTTAAATAAAATAAATAGAGAATAAATCTATAATATTATTATGAGATGGATGCTAATGATAACTGATATACCAAAAGCAAGGATTTCTTTGTTGGTAAACTATCCTAAAGAATGATCTAAATCTTCAAATACATTTCTTGCATTTTTGCTGCTACTTGGATGAACTATTGTAATTATTCATGCCCTTTCATTATATATATATATAGAGATTTTATTTTATTTTATTTTATATTTATGTAATATTATGCCTTTAATCTCCAAATTGTATGACTTTATTGTCAAAAGTTTACAGCTTACAGATGTACAGATTTTTATTTTACTTTGCACTAAAACATTGTTATAGCAAGGAACCTGAACTGTTAATATCATACATGTCCAAAAATAATGTACATGTATTTATTCATATATAATTTATGAAAATGAATTAATGTCTTGTGTCTCCATTGACAGCACATTCAACTGGTCAGTGCCGTTCTTGTCATCCCTGGCTTGCCTGGCTCTGTTTCTGGCGACTACTGCCTTGTACTTCATCCCACTGCGCTACATAGTTTTAGTGTGGGGTAAGTAAGTGAGACACCATGTGTAGCCCTTTCACCCAATCATGCGTGATACTCCAGTGCTGCTGTTAAGCTGTCTCCACTTTCCTTTAAATGGAAGTCATGCAGAGGTGTTTTAGAAAGAATCACACTTTACTGTCTCTGAGCTTTGAGCTCGAACTCCTTTACTGACGCCTGACGAAAGCTATTTAAAAAGTGATCCATTTCCATAACTCTACCTGTGACAGCTGATCAGAATCATGAACATGATCCGCTGTTGGCTGGGGAGACCAGCTGCACTGAGGCTTTGCAATCTTGTGAAAGTTTGATGTATGTACAGTTAGAAAGAAAGAGTTAGCGAGCGTGGGCATTATTCTGCCGTATTAATGCCCCTAACGTCAATTAGAGGTTTCACGTTTATGATGATTAGTTTTGATGATTGGAAGTGTGCAGGAAAAAAAGAAATTCACATACTGTAATGTTTCTTGTCTTAAAATATGGAATTATATATAATATGTACAAGTTTTGGGTCAGTAAGATTTTGTAATGTTTATGAAAAAAGTCTCTTGCATTTATTTGATCAAAAATACAGTAAAAACTGTTCTATTTTAATATAAAATTTTCAACAGCTATTACTAGCCTTCAGTGTCACATGATCTTTCAGAAATCATTCTAATATTCTGATTTGCTGCTCAAGAAACATGTATTATTCATAGAAATAATTTGTGGTGCTTAATATTTTTTGTGTAAACTGAAACATTGAATACAAAGTTCAAAAGAACAGCATTTATTTAAAATAGACTTTTTTGTAACATTATAAATGTCTTTACTGTAGCTTTATTTGATCAATTTAATGTGTCCTTGATGTCATTTCTTTATTTAATAATGATATAAAAAACATACTGACCCCAAACCTTTGAACAGTAGCGTATTCTTCTTAATGTTTTCATAAAAAAAAAAAAAAAAAGTGTGATGCTATCCAAAGAGCATTTGCGAATAAAGCATCGTTTCCTTCCAGTGAGCTGAAGAGAAAAGAATCTTCACTTCCTGATAAACTGTTGCCAAATATCACTAAGAAAAATGAAAATTGCTGCAGCAGTTTTATTTTTTATTTTGTATATACCGTAATAAATTACTTGCGCCTCAGAGCACGCATACAAAACACAATAAATGCTGGCATGCTATCTTTCTTTCGGAGGCCGATGCCTGCTGTTTGTGAACGCAGTCGTTTAAGACAGTTCTGGGAGGTCATTATACCGAACCACTTTGATGACAGACTTTGGCTTAGGTATTTCAGAATGACCAAAAGAACATTTCAGATGCTGTGGAACACGATCGATCTGCTGGTTAGTCCAGTTATGCAGTCATATCATGTGGCCACATCTTTTTTGATGTTCATCGAGGAATCTTTTTGGTAAATGTGTTTCCATCGTAGTTTATGCGTTTGTTTTCTAATCGGATAAAAAAAATTAACTGCCTCAATGAATTATTTTATTTTTATTTATGTGCATCTTGCCGTTTCCATTCAGCGTTTTTTATGCGATATCCCTAAATGCACATAAAAATAGGTGGATGGAAACACAGCTAGTGTCAGCGCAATGCTTTGCTCTTGTTGCAGTTAAATGGCATCACAAATACAGCAGTAGTGTGAACCGCGATATACCTTGCGTGTATTTATTTATATGCACTTCCAATCACATAGCAGTATGAATTACAGCAGATAAAGTGACAAATGTTTGTTGGGTCAAGGTTTTTTTTGCCAGTAAGATACCTGCAAGTGCGGCGGGTAACTGTATTTATTAATTCATGCTTGTTTTCACAGGTGTTAACAAATTTACCAAGAAGCTTATCAACCCATATGCCATTAACACAGATGAAATACTGGATTTTCTCAAGAGGGTGCCTTCTGATATTCAAAAGGTAAGGGTCCAGTTTTACATTTAGAGAGAGAGGGAGGGGCGGAGACAAGGAAGGAATTCCCTGAAGATGTCTGCATTATTTGCTCTCAGAATTCCCAAGTGTTACCCAGGATATTTCCTCTGGCTGTGTTTGATTATTAATGGACTCGTGCCTTTAAAGGCGGCCCCTGGCCCAATTATTTCCCAGCATGTCTTGATGGAGTCACCCGGCTGCCTGGATGGGGTCCGCTCTGATCTATCCTCGGCCTTAACGCTTCAGCCTTGTCCCTGATTATCAGTTTTGTCGGCCTGTGATAAAAGAAGGGTGCTGTAGAGGGTTCAGGGATTGCTAAGGGGTCGGTGTCTGCACACTGGCAGTGTGGCGGCCCCCGTCACATCAGGTTGGAGGACTCGATTAATGAAGTGTTGAGCCAACGCTGTCCTGCTGGGCGCCATATGTGATGAAACATTATCCATGGCTGATATGTCATTCAGGGTTACATCATAAGCCCGCGGATGTGCAGCCAAACGCTGAGAGTCTCGCTCTGTCTTTCGGACCCTGAGTGCGATTCAGAAGTCGGGATCCAAAGCAGGTCCTACTGTGACAAAGCGTTCTGCATAGGACGCTTTTCTCCGTCAACATGGCTATTTAACTGTTGTCAATGCTTTCTGTCCTGCTCAGATACTGGAGAGCTTGAGTGATTGGCTCAGACAAACCTCCTGGGATGAACCTCTGCAACTTTACGTTAACATATGTCTGTGTGGATAGATGAAGCCAGCATGACACACTGGTTTTGGCATGTGGAAGCAGAAAGTTGGCAAAACAAGATGGAAACCATTGCTGAGTTTTTAAGCCTTTTGAAGTATGTTTTCGTGGTTGGATGAACTGCCTGCTGTTCATTTAAATGGAACACACCAAAAATGGGAAGACAGAATGATCTTTAGCAAAAAAAAAAAGAAAAAAAAGAAGCAAGCCACTTTTTAAAGAACAAAATGCCAATAAAACGGCACAGTGGTCATTAACCATACCAAAAAGGTATGCAAATCCATGCTGTCCCCGTTAAGTTTACAATGTTCGAACCTTAACGCTAAAAAAAGGATTGACCAAATAAACAGCACGTTACAAAAGCTCAAATTGACTCCAGTCTCACGGTTCCGAAAATGACTTGGCAATTAGTGCCTGTGCAGTTCTTCAAACACAAACCCTCAAAACTGGACTTCATACAGCGGCCCTCTGTCCTAAAATAAGCAGCATCTGTCAGTTCTGAGGACAGTTTCATGTTCTGAGGCTGCCGCGTCTCTTTGTTCCCTTGTGCTCCATCTCCCATTCTCATAATCAGGGCCTGGTAATTAGTGTGCAGTCCCTACCTTACAGATACACCTCCAGGTTATTGTTTCGAGGAGAAACAAACAAGAAAATCATTTGGACGCATTCTCCACACTTTCGAGTCCCATCAGCCTCATGCCATATTTAATTATTTGTCGATTCTGTACGTCGTTTGGACTGAAGGGTGGCCTTGGACAAGAAAAGATGCCTTTAATGCCATTTTCAGAGGCTGATGTTACTCTTAACTGTGAAAGGAAAATCAGAGTGTTTTTGGAGGTTTGCAATCCAGGAGCACCTGGGCTTGATAATGTGTCTGAAATGCCAATGAGCTTGCTGTTCAACCTTCAAATGCTTGGACAGTGTTTGCTGTAGTAGTTTGTAGCGTGCTTTCAGAAATTCTCCACCTTCCCGAGCTCCACCTGTATAAATCTGCTATGGGTAATTCATGTATGTTATATTGTAAAGCAGCAGCGTGTCGTGTATGTACTGGCAGTAGCAGGTCTTCTCTGCAGAAGTAGCATTGTAGCAGATTTATTCTGCCAAGACCAAACATATTAACATTGTCATATCAATTACCATGCCAAACACTCTGAGAGTTGTCATGACAGATGTTGATGAAAAATAAACCTGTAAAATAGAGTTATACTTTAGATAGCAACTTCTGGATTCACTGTAGTTAGCGAGGTTTGTGGAAATACATAATAATTAGAAATTCAAAGATTAGTTTAAACAATGATAGAATTATATAAATGCATACTGTATTTGCTGAATGCTGACAGCATATGAGAAAGTACTATCGGATATAATGCTTTTTCATATACCGTTTCTCTTCTTTGTTTAACAGTTTTGTCTAATTAATTATTAGAAAACATAATAAGCTACAATAAACTAGTGAAGATGGAGAAAACGATCTTCTGTGCGTTTGCACTCAGGCGCTGGTGTTTTCCAGCACTGTCTTAATAAAATTCCTGGTGCTTCCAACCCCTTATTTGCCAATAAAGTTTTTAACTGAAATGCAGTTGCATCTGGAGTGTAAAACTAAATTTGGCCCATTTATTAGTCATGGGATAAAGTGTCCTTTTCACATGCTGAAACATCACATTATGACATTTTGCGGAAAGAGAAGGGCTGACTTTTCATTCATATAGCAATTTCTTATTAATTGAACACAGGCTGTACTTTAACTCCATATCTATTTGAATGCCAGATCTGAACATGTTTAATGGCAGTCTAGAAGTTGTTCGTGGATACGCTGTGAGCTCCAGGAAAAAATCTTTATTCAGTGTTTCTCATACCTCGGTGAAACTCTACTTTCATCACGCCGACCTTCACCTCCGACCTGAGTTCACTCCCTGCTTTAAGTAAAGTAAACAGCATGTTCATCTGAAACGAGGGAAGTGTGTGATCATCTGTAACCGCAATGCCCCAGACGGAGCCATACAGGCACTTACTCCTGCCTACAAGCTGCTATAATTAGTCTCCAACAAACTTTTCTCAGGAAGGACACAACTCGCAACTCCTCGGTTTGCGAGGACCTAAGACAGCGGGTCTGCTCAACCAGTATAGTTCCCTTATAGGTGGGGGTGGTATAGTCACCGCTGTGTCGGTACGGAACCCTTGACTTTTCAAATCTTTCCTCCTTGTGATTAATCCCCTCTGCTCCTGTGTTTAAAACATGATTCATTACAGCCGCGCCCGCCTGGCTTTCCCCCTGCACCGGCTCTCCTCAGGGGAGCCATTACCGTGAGCGGGCCTCAGCTCCGATTACCTGCGTCTGACCAAAGAGCTGTTTGTTTTTACAGGTGCAGTACAGCGAACTGAGAGCCGAGCTCGGCAACCAGGGCCCGGTGAAGAAGAAACGCTTGCGCTGAAACCCGATGGACGTGTCGGATGAAAGAGACGGGCGGCGTTTCAGGACACGGTCTGTTTAAGTCATAATGCCCCAGTGCGAGTGGAGGAGAAGGAGCCCCCTTGTGCCAAGCCATCCGCATTGCCACTGAGGTGTATTCATCGACTGTGTTGTTCTGTGTGTGTGTGTGTGCTTATATTTGTATCCGTGTGTGTGTGTGTGAGAGAGGGGGGCCCCTGCTGACGGGGTCTTTGGCCCTTGCGAACTCACGGTCACAGTATCTGAGCATATGAAGGTAAAGGCGGGCTTCACCAGCCTCTGCATGTGGTCACGCTGAAATGCAATGAAATACGACACAGCCTATTCATATATTAAAGTCTTTTTAGAGACCACATTCTGGTTCATTTAACAAAGGAAAAATTAGCCACAAAACATACAGCTCATACGTGCTTCCTGTTGCTTGTGTTTACAGCAGGAAATATTTAAATGAGGGTAAAATATTTATAACTCTTAATACAATGGAAAATACTAAATGTCATTAATTATTTTTATTCATGCAAAGGCAGCCTACTGTTCAAGATGTTTTATTCTGTGATGTTTTTTTTTTTTTATATATATTAATCTTCCACGTTTTGTACATTTATGCTGCATATAAAGATGAAATGAAGAAGATAACTAAAAGTTTGACTTCTTAAATGTGTTTTTCTTCTCTCGCATCCTTAACTCCGCATTATTTGTGAAGGATGCACAGCATTATTACCCGGGCCACACTTCAGAAGAGGATGCTGGTCACTGTTGAGGAAAACATCAAAGTCTCAGTGTGTCCAGAGCAGTCAGCTAATGCACTGCTTTTGTAGTTCGCTGACAATAACAAGGTCCAGATGAGAGAGCTCATCTCTCATAAAGAGGGAGGGAGATTGAGAGAGAGGAAGAGAGAGAGTGAGTATATACACTCCATACCCCGCACTTAGCGTCTCCCATTTTCATTAAAATCACCTCCAGTGCCTAATGGCTCTCTACTAGACCCATCACTCTGTAGTGTTAGCACCAGTGATGGGGCTTCAAGTAGAGCAAATGGAGATTTCCTGCCTCATCAACTTATTTATTCATATTACAGACATATTTCAGCCTCTCCGCTATCAGAGAGTCATTTTTATAGAAAGCAACATTTCCAAAGTGGTGCATCTTGAATGTAGGCATTCAGAGTGTTGATTTGAAACAAATATTAACCGATTATTAAGATGTTAACCAAGTTAACAGTGAAGGCTGTGTTCATTTTTTTTACAATTTGGTCCTTCGACTGATTTACAGAGAAAAGTTTCTTTCAAAGAAATGTAAAACCGAACAGTACTTCCTCAGAGGGTGTCTGCTCGCTCAATAATTTAGCGAGCGAGGTAAATAACCGAGCGGACGCTTTGTAAAAATAGCCGTAGCCATACAGATGAGCCCTAGACCTCAGCTCAGGGAGTTTGTTCAGACTGATTGGAGTGCCCAGCCTGCCCCCCTCCGTCTCTCCCACCCTCCCTTCACTCCTCTGCAGTTTGGTGCTGGTGAAAGGGCATCGGTTGGTGCAGCGTGAAGAGTTTGATTGGCTCTCAGGGACCTGCCGGAGCCTGGGGCTATCTCTTTTGACAGTCTGATAGAGACATCACGGCACTCTCCCAGGAGCTGCCACCGGGGGTCCGATTCAAAGCGAGGGGGAGTGGAGGTGACCCGCGACGCTCTGATGAGAGAAATCCCACACACAAACTCCTGCACCGTCTCCGCTGGGGGGCCACAGAGAAGGGAGAGGATGGAGGGGAGGGCCAGTGTCCCTTAGCTCAGTAAATGAGACCCCATCAGATGTCTGCGTGAGGTGAAACCAATTAAACAATGCTTGCAGGAACGCTCTAGTCGTCGGGTTAGCACCAAAACTTGAAAGCGAGCCTCTAAGTGGATGTGAAGTGTTTGTGCTGGAGGAGAGAAACGGTCTTCAAAAATTCAAGACCGTCTCCAAAACGCAGATGAAATGAGAGGCTGCCGATTGGAATCTCTCATAAAGAGAGCTCAGAGAGAGCTCGTGTTGACAAGTGTTTTTGGGTAAACTGCCTTGATTAAAATCATGCTTTGATGCATAAGACATTTTAAAAAGTCAAATTGTGGACCTAACAGACAGAAATGAACACACAAAATATTAGTGCTCCCTCTAATATTCAGTTCTAACATAAATGTTAGACATGGTGTATAATTAAGAAGATACGGTTAAGCATATTTAGCTGTTTATTGCATTTTACTATTAAGTTTTTATCAAGCAAATTAAAAAAAAAATCCTGAAAATAAAGATTTGTTTACTAATCGGACATTGTTAATTATTAAATGCACTATCCATTACCCAACCATTTACAGTTTTATATGAATTTTGGGATCACAAAATACAGATAGAAACACCAAGATGCAAATAAAAAAAAACAATTTGCCCAGAGAAGTGACTATATTACTCTCTTGAAAACATAATATATTATAAGTGTTTTTACAAGCATTTTTCACAAATTGAATACACATTTAGAAACATAGGTAGTGATCGAAGACAATGGACACTCTATGTAATCTTGTTTCCCCCTCTCCTTTTGTGTTTTCTAATAAACAAAATCATGTTTAAAAATGATCAGTTTGCCTCGGTCTCTTGGGATTGGAACATCAAATCTCTATAGATTACTAAAAAGGCAATATGGTCCCCAAACTCACTAATGAACATCTCATCCACACAGCAGTTAACACTGCTTGCATCATTCTCTCTCTCTCTCTCTGTTTTCCTTCAATAGTTGTTGTTTTGTTGGGTATGAAGCTGATGTCTTCATCAGGCTGTCAGAAAGGAAGAGCCTGCAGCTGTGGCAGGTCCCCCAGAGCCTGTCGCACTCCTTGTTTCCATGGTAGTCCTTCAGGCAGCACCATGGGCAGACTGTGCGCAAGGACCCCTACAACCTGTTTTTTTTTTTTTTTTTTTTTTCTTTCCTGATATGCAGCCCCGAAGCGGGCATCAAACTACAACGCCAAATAGTGAGAGTGCTGCGATACATTCTTTGCAGGTGCCGCATTCTCTTTCAGAAGCAATGCCAACCAAGTTTCATTAGAATAAGATGCTTTCACTGTGAAACGACCTTCCCTCGACAAACCTTCATAAGCTAAAGCTTCCTGTTAATGTAAAGATGTCTCATTACTTGACTTCTGATTTGTTTTCCTTGGTAGAAAGTCAAAATAAAAAGACATCAGAGACTCGTCGTGTCGCTGTATTGAGATCGCTGAGGTCAGGCCTCAGTTCCAATAACGTGAAGGGCTTTCCTGGAATCACTAATGAGATCCAAATGACAAGACTGATTGTTTTTACTCTGCTCAGGGTGGGCCGCACCAACCGAGGACCTTAACCTACATGCATAGCCTGTCGAAGAGATTCCCGCTTCTCCTACTTTTGAAGGAAAACCACTGTGGCTCGATCCGCAACTTATGTAGATGAACAAACGCTAGCCAACGTGAGAGCAAAAGTTTACAACCAGTAGCGGGTACAAATATTAATTATATTTTAAAGTCATGACTGCAATTGAGCCTGCGGGTGCTCGCCGCTGTTCTGTTGGCATGTTATTTATACAGTGGGCGTATTACGCTCACTGACACCGAGACGTAATTTCTCACAATACATCAAGTGTGCAGGGGGTAGCCTTTAAGAGCTTAAATTAAGTTGCTGGCCTTTAAAAGCATCTCTCTCAGGGCCCTGTCTGGATTAATAAATTCAACTGATTTGGCTTTAATATTATTCGGAGTGCATTAGAATGTAGCTAACAGCTGGGGTGGTGGCCAGTCTCGGGGGCTGAGATACGGAGTGTGAGTCTGAGGGCAGCGTGGGGTCAAAGGTCCCTCCGTTACAGGTGCGGCCCTGACAGGCTCGGCTCTAGGATCAGAAAGGCCAGGCTTAGATGAAAGGAGGATGAGGAGGGCCGCCGACCGCCTCCGAAACAAAGTCACCCTTTCTGCGACTGCAGCGGACAAGCTCTCAGCACCGAGACGTTGACTTTACATCCTTTTCTTTCCCTTTTATCGTCAAAGCAATGAAATGTTAAACAATGTTAATAGAAAAGGACAGCCCTCTTGGTGACGCATTATAACAATAATCAAGAAAAAATGTAGCTTAATAAACATGGGAAATCTCTCTTTTTCCCTTCTAGAGTGAATTGCGTCGCACACCCTCGAGGTTAGACCTTGAGAACAGAGCGCCGAGGAAGTGGAAATTGGTGAAACGATAGGAAGGAAGATATGGAGACGGAAAGAAAGAGAGAAAGACACCTTTGTTAGCTATCTGCTGTCGCCTCAATGGTCTGCGTTTAGCGTGCGCACACCCCGTCAGGCAACAATACACAGAATAATTTAACCGCATATTTCATTTTAATTAACTGTGATATAATGCAATGTGACTCTCAGCCTCCAGAGGAAAGAACACAATATTGGCTTGATGAATCTACTGGAGCCACTCGCAGTTTCTCTTCTCACCTCATGGGATTCAGGTATCATTAGAGATAAGCAGAGATCTGCTTTTTGTCTCGCATTTAAAAAAAAAAGGTGCAGACACATGGGTGACTGCAGAAGTGTTCAATATTAATAGCCTTTCATCAAGGACACAATTAGGACACCTCTATTTGACACATTCCATAGGAGTCAGATGAATATGTATATCTGGTGTTCTGGAATGTGCCATTGCACAAAAAGCGACAGGGTGAAATGAGACTTGCACAAAAAGACAATGGCTGATTGTTTGTTTTACAATTCGGTCGGTTTCAAGCCGTGCAGCACAAATAGTTTTTAAGCGAAGTTGCAGTGCCGCTGCAAAAAGTGACTTTAGCGCTTTCAAACCGACAGTGACTCTAGCGTGAAAGAGAACTGCAGCTCTATACAAAATAATAATATGATTGCCTGGCTACTACGTTGAGTATTTCATTTAATAACATACACTGAATGAAACCCAAAAAGATAAACAGCTTAAATCATTTGATTTCAGTCAGATATATTGAAAATATTAAATTTGGTACTTGCGTGCTACTTGAATGAAGCAGGCCTAATGCTATAGTTAAAAAAGGTACAATAATCTACAAAAAGGGTTAACATTGAAAATGTATGTGCTTTATGTAGGAAATCTCTGAATTAAAAATGTTGTTTTAACTGACAAATAAGGTAAAACGAACAAAAGTCATTTTTAATGGATAGTAAAAACTGATTTTTTATGTAACAATTTTAGGTTACCCCCTTTTTAGTGTAGAATATAATATCTCTAAATATACAACTGAAGGCATGTTGCATGCAAAGCGTATTCTCTAATAGTGTGCTTCTGTATTCTTTAGCCTTTTTTTTTTTTTTTTTTACAATCATATAAAAACATGCATTCCCTCTTACCAATTACTGTAGGGTTTGGTCTCATTTCCGGTCTCATCTCTGGTAAAAAACTATATTGTTACATTTGTCTTTCCTTACAGTGTAAAATTGTCTGTTTTACACCAAAAATCAACTAAGAGTTATTGAAATTGGCCTACATATCAATTATAATTGGAGACTGAGGTGTACAGAGGTCTCTGCCCACTGCCACTGATAGCACAGTCAATCTCCAGGCATGCTTTGCCTCCTCTTTCATTAACAAGGCCTGCTAATTACAGCCATATGAACTATCCTCCAGATCTAAAGCGTGGCACTGCACACATCGTAATTGAGCACACCATTGATATATATATATAAAAAAGGGATTTAACTTCATTTAAAGCTCCTGACTCAGATTAATTAGATGTGGTCCTGCATTGGAACCACTTTGCTCTGTGATCATGGTTTAAAGGGTCCAGTTGTGGAGATATTGAAATGATGTTTGTTTTGCTCATGAGTCTACGATGTCAGCCACCAGGGCCCAATTAGCCAGCAAGCAGAAGCCTCTGTTAGTTTCTCCTCTTTAGCTTTGACAAGCAGTGGAGGCCCGTGTGGTTATATTTCTCTTCTTACCCCGATGCTACAACCACACTGCTCCCTTACACTGTTCAGACATGTGGTGACAGTAACGTGTAGTCAAATGATGATTCCTGGATTACAAACATACAGTATCTGTCCCTCTTCAGTTCAGAACTGCAGTGAAAAATATATATACGTATTATCTGTCTATTGCAATAACATGGCATTTTCCATGGCATTATTTGGATTTAAATGAGAATAACATTGGTGAATATGAAATTGGAATATAATTATTTATATATTTAAAAAGATATATTTTTGAATAATAAGATGCCTAGAGTGTTCCAATTTTTGTGGATATTTTGATATTTATTCAATAAAATGTTTTGTATGCCAAACTGGTGGTTAATGTAAATCAAAAAGTAAGATGATTTAGTGCTTGAAGGTTTCTCATCATCATCTTCCTTCCTCTGCGGCTGGAATACACTTTTGGTTCTTCGAGACAAATGATTTAAAGCAAACTTTGAAGAGACTGATCATTGTCCAGGTTGTTGCTCAGCGAGTACTGCATGTCGGTATGTACTTTCCATGATTTGTCATATTCTAAATGTCTACCAAGTGTATCATCTGACAACAAAGACTTTTTTTATATATAGGGATAATCCATCCATCCTACTCATCCTTACTCTGTATGACTTTCTTTCTTTCTGGCATGGAACATAAAAGGAGTTATTTAGCTTTAGTTATTTTGAGTTTAAAAGCTGCTCTTCTACATTGAAAGTGAATGGTGACCACAGCTTTCCCGGGTTTCCACAGACTTTCATTGTATGGACAAAAGGAAGCTTGAACATTTTCCTTTTGTGTTCTGTTCAAGAACAGTTTTGTACTGCAACAACAACACAAGGGTGAGTAAATAATGATTTTTTTTTTATATATATATATATATATATATTTGAGTGACTATGTCTTTAAGGACTTTGACAGACAGAAGCATGCGAGTGAGTGTCGGAGAGATACGGGGTGGATGATGGCAGGAGGAGGAGGAGTCTAGGCGTGAGACAGACAGGGGGAAACAAAGCCATCATCTCCCTGTGCTTGCCCTTCTCTCCCCTCTCCTCCACTGCACCAATTACTGCCTCCCCTGCTCACCCATCAGTATGCAGCAGGGCTCACTCTCAGCACCACTCGCCCCGGGCCATTGAATACGTTACCTCTGCTGTGGGGTGAGGGGCTCCAGGGCAGTGCGCCCCGTAACCCCGTGGATAATTTGGGATTCCTGCTCCCCACTGACGAGGAGAGAAGTTGTGGTAAAGAGAAAACAAATAAAGGAATAAGGTCTGCGCAGACACCTACCCAGAGATCTACTGATTTATTGATTCCTTCATTCTTTCATTTGATTTGTGTGAAATTGTAATTAAGCTAGCTATTTATGAGCTCTCCATGGCAAGACTCTGGCTAACACTATATTGGTACCCACAGGTAGAGCCATTAGCAATACATAATTAACTCTTATTTGTTCTCTATGGAATAATAGGAGGAAAGTACTTGGTCCAGGCTTATGCCTGCTACAGACTGTGTGATTAAACTTGGGTACGACGTGTATGTGGACTGTACTATGATGACACTTACAGTATTAACGTCATCAACATGCGCTAGTGGTAAACAAATAGAGCAAGATGAATCGCACTTTGGCAATTGTGGTTTTTGTGTGCGCTGAAAAAAAGAGGAGGAAACGAAAGAGGAGAATATGGAGGCGGTCGTGGCTAGGGAAAAGAGGCCATCTTGGCATGCCATTTTTGCAAACAGAGGTAAGTAGTTTTAAGTTTTAACGGCATGTCGTGTTGATCAATACGGCATTTCATGAAGCATTTTTATTGGCTGTCAGTAAACGTATAGGTCGTAGCAGCAAACACACTGTGAGACGATCATGCTAAATTTCTGACACTGTTAGAAAATTATCTCAGGCTATCTTTGGTCGCAAGACTGTGACATTGGCCGTCTTTGAACCTCTCTCGCTGTATGACGTAGGACCACCGGTCAGACCACGGACATCGTGATTGGTCATCTTTCTTAAAATTGTACAATGTGTATTGGGCATTATGATGATCCAGAAATGTTAATGACTTGAATTAATTATTGATGCGTTTGAAGCTTTTGGTTTGATTGACAGTGATGTGGAAGACAAAAACGATCTGAAAAGTTTAGTCTTTATAAATAACATAAACCACAGTATTATACAGTAGAATGGAAAATTAAGTTTTGGGTTACCACGGCCGTTATATATATATATATATATATATATATATATATATATATATATATATATATATATATATATATATATATATATATATATTTCATTTGGGAATTTATGAATGTAAACATCACATTCATTTGGCCAGTTCACACCAAGAATGAATCAGAAACATCACTGAGCAATGATAAACACGTGACAGCCAATCAGAATCCACCACATGCATTTAAAGCAGCAGACCACAGAACTGCAGCACATAGTAAACAGAACATTATAATGTGCTGGTGTGAACGCTATTATAGTTATCTTTATAGTTATCATTTCTGGTGTGAACAGGCTTTTAGTATATCAGATACTTATCGTAAAATTAAAGCTACTCAGGCTAATCACAAAATTTGGGTTGAAATATTTTTTCTTAATGCTTACACTGTACAAATCAGAACAGCAAGAACACACACACACACACACAAAAAGATATAATCCCCTGCACTGTTGAGTTTGTTTAGTGCAAAAACGTTTTAATCGAATGCCGTGTCCAGTTTGTTTAGGACATGGTGTGACGCGAGAGAAATGACAGTAGTGCTAGTTTCAGTTATGGCAATGGTGAATATCAGAAAATAGAGTGCAACAGGTGAAAGTAAAGGCTCTTATTTCTTTTTCTCCACAGGGAAACTGATTTTGATCGATAACTTATAAACCTTTAAAGACAGATCTACTGTGAGCTTAATCCGTGGTATTTCCTTCTGTTGAAGCTGTCAGCCTGCATTATTTAATTTTATTTTTAAAATCATCATTTTATGGACATTACCCATGATTTAAATAAAAGCAGCATGTGCCAAAATAGCTCCGCCCACTTCCATGAAGCACTGGGAATGATATAATCAAATCAATCGCTCTACGCTAACATTTAAAATACTTAAATGCTTGTATATGCATATTTTGCAATAAACTTAAAAATATATTATGTATAAATTTGTAAATGAGTAGTTTTATATTTCTCCATCATTTTTAATTCAATTATGCTGTTTGCACTAAAGCCATTAAGTACACAGTCTTGTACATTTGTCTTTTTGTCTGATTTTCAAATACTTTTTTTGCTTCAAATCAAAGACTTTTTTTAAATCCCTATCGGGAAAAGAAGAATGTAAAAATAATTCCGGAACAAGCAGCACTGAAAAAGAGGGCGGGCACTGTTGCACTCTATATCTGCAACTGACCAATCAGAATCAAGTCGCACGATTGCTCTTAAGGTGAGCGAATTTTAAAGTACTGAGGTTTTGCTAATATAGGCCTACAAAGTGGATCTACACGCAAATATGTAGTCAGATGTTTATTCATCTACTGTTATACAATGCAGACCGGTTATTTCTTTTTTAATGTATATTCATTGCACTTGTCCACTAACAATCATTAAAAGTTCATTATAACCAGCATATGGCTACCAAAATGTTATATTCTGTTCAGCATAGAAAATTCCTGGAAGACAAATTAGATGAAAAAAACATAAAAAGGGAAGCTGTTTGTTGAAGCTGCTTTGCATAGCCTCTATATGTAAGTTTGACTCCTACACACTGGCCTTCAAGCCTAGCCAGGGCTCTTCCCACTCGCCAGCCAACAGATGCATGGGAATAAATGCCGCCCCACAGAGCTACTCTTGTCATGTTGGAATAAACGGTGCAATGAAATCCTGCAAAATGGGAAAAGCGATCCAGGGAAACTTTCCACTTCATTGTGCTGCCTAACTAAGTTAGCAGCCGAACGAGCAAAGAGGAGAACGAAAGGGGAAAAATGCTAGAAGCGCTTATCATCAGACAAAGCTCACATTGCACCCAAAACATTTTAGAACCGAGAGGCTGACATAAATGCCTTTTTAATATGCCTCTTTTTCTCCCCCAAAAAACAGTTGGAATAATTGATTATTGCGTTAGTTAATGTAGCGATGAATCAATGATCAAATGTGTCAGTCCTAACTGGGGAAACGAGGGAGGACAAGAAGATGGTAGACAGTGAGTGTTATAGAGCCACGGGGAATTATGGGACTATTCAGAAGAACGCTGTATTCATTGGCTGCTGGAAGAATTGTTTCTCTCCGCGCTGCTGTGGTCCGAGTTGAGAAAGGGCGAGCCGAGGACATTAAATCAACCGGCCAAGAAATCTCACGGCATGATAGTTTCAAATAACTCTGGAACAATTAATTGATGAGGTAAAGTGAGATGAGGTAATCCACTTTGAATAATTGAGCAGCCAGCATGATATGTTTCATAAAGGCAGAACAACACTGGTTAAAACAAACACAATCATGAAATGCAGCTTCTCTAATTCATCTTTCAAACGCTCTAAATAGAAAAGTATAATAAAATGGTACGCTTCATGCCAGGTGCATACAATATAGTCTAAACTGCTTGACACAGCTAATAAATCAAGCAATAATCTAAAAAACGGACCATTAGCATTTTTAATTATTCCTATGCATAATAATCAGAATGAAATGTTAGATATCAGGCAACATTACTCATTTGTACCAGTTTAATAGTAACACTTCAATATTTAACTTAAATAAAATTCAAATCTGCAATTCTGTGGCTGGTTGGGCTCTTCAAGACAGATGATTTAAAGCAAAGCAAAAGCTTTGACATTGATCATTTTCCAGGTTGTCTCTCAGTGAGTCATAGAGCAGCATGACGGTAGGTAGTGTAAACACTGTGGGTCTGTGGTTAGACGTGTAGGGGAAGCTCTCTCCAGCAGAGGGGCACCTGCTTCTCAAAGCCCAGCCGCTTAATCACTTTCATCTGGGCCCCCTGCTGCCTCGCTAACCTGGTCTTACTTTAGAAAGCAGATCTGTCTTTCACATCCTCACACACGCCTCCCCTTCTTCTGCTTTCAGCCTCGGTTGTTTTACCTTTCTAATTCGGCCCAGATGTGAGGGCCCGCTCGCCGCCCGTTCTTCTCCCTCTCCCTCTCTCGCCCACCTGCTCGCTGACCTGCGGACCCCACACCCAGACTCTCATTTGATTTCCCTTCTCTGCAGTGAAAGGGCTGTTCTGTAGCTCATCGCAGCGCCTCTTTTTGCTTCGCCCCGTACAGTGTCGGTGCGGAGAAGCGCTGGCAGACCCCCGTCTCAGTCGCAAGCCTTCATGGCTTTTGTTACTCCTTCAACGACTCAATCAGAAGCTCCATGCCTGTGGCCTCTGAATAACCCACCTCCCATGTAGATGGCTCTAGACCAAGGACTCATACAGGCAGTCTTTGAGGACACACACACAATAGCAATGGTGTTATTTTTGACTATAAAGATGTAGAACTATTTCAATATAAAAATAAAAAAAAAAAGCACTCATACTCGGAGGAAATTACAATATTGGCCAATTACCATCTGAAGAAATTTCATTATAGGAAAGAAAGGGCTGGTTTGTGGAATCATCTTGGATTTAATTGGATCAGTCCAGTTGGACATCCCGACTTGATGGACAGCCCAGATCTCTCTAGACCAGCGCAAGTCTGCGTCTGCCTCTGTTGGACAGGCCCCAGTAAATAATCTCTCACTGCTAAATGCTCACTGTTAATTGTGTTTCCTTTTTTCCCAGATAATTACGACAACACCTCTGCGCCTCAGCTTGAAGGACGCACTCCGCCAGGGCCTAAGCAGGTGCCTCTTACTGACTGACAAGAGCTGTCAATCACCCGTAAAGAGCTCTCCACTTTCCTTCAGCTGTATGCTGCCATATTCCCTTTTGTCAGTTTATACCAAACACGAAATGAAAAAGCCAGGGCTTAACCAGGTAGCAAACAGGCCCCAGACTGTCAAAGGGAATTAGAGCGAGCATGTCTGCTTCTCTCCACTCTATCTATGAGGCACTCGCAGTGCTATTCCTCGCATATGATAAGGGCTTTTACTTATGGGACCTGCCGTGATTAAGAGTCCCTGGGTAATAGAGCCTTGCTGCCGCTGCCGCTGTTACAACAGTCGATAAAATTACCAACATCTTTTCAGTTACAGACCGGTTTTTCTTATCCAAGAAGGATAACCATGTATTTAAAGGGACAGCTCATCCAAAAATGAAATTCTGTCATTTACTCACCCTCAAACCTGTATGACTTTCCTACTTCTGTTTTTCATCTATGCAATGAAAGCCAATGTTGTTTGGAACCCAGCAGTCTTAAAATAAAGTAGAAAGATTTGCAAATGACATGAGGGTGAGTAAATTAATATTCATTTTTGTGAGAAATAACCATACTGTAACATGGTCAAAAACATCAGAACTCTCCAGTGTGCCTTTTAAAGAAACAGGATTATTTATAGCAAAATGTCCATACTAGCCTTTTCAATTCAAGTGAATAGTGACAACTGTCAAATTTTCCATGGGAGAATTTACTCAAATTTCATCTCCACACAGAGCTGTCACATCACTTCAGAAGACATGGAATATAGCGAACGAGTCATTCGGCTTGACAGCTCCTGGTCCTCATCAACTTTTATTATATGCAGTAGATCAGTTCAGACTTTTTCCTGAACAAGAAGGCGAGTAAATAATGACAGGATTTTAATGTTCCTCTAATCAACCAAGTCTTGTTCGCCATTTCAGAACACAAAACACTGGTCAGAGGGAAGCAAGCAGTACAATTAATAATAATAATAATAATAATAATAAAGCATCTCTCATTTGCTCACTCTCCACATCTTCCACTCGGACCATTTGCATGGCCACAATTAAGAATGCTAATAGAACAATCCAGACCCGCCTCTAAGGAGTATGGAAAGAGGCAGCCCTATTGTTATTCTTATACCTGACCTGGAGGGCGCTGTCACACTGTGCTGAAACAGCCGGCCTCTCAGGAGAGCATAATAAACTAACCGAATCAAAGATGGGCACGCTGGTGTGGCCTGGCACTCCTAACACCGGTCCTTGATCAGTTAGACGAGCCGGAGAGATGGAGAGCCGGCGGCCATTCGTGCAGAAGTGGCTGAGGCTGAGCGGGAAAGCAGGTCAGAGAGTCAGGGTCGCTAAGCACCAGTGTGTTATAGAGCGTCTCTGACAGGACAGGGCCAGCAACAGGGAACGGAGTGAGGTTTAGGGGATGGGAGGCCAAGAGCACCACTACAGTTTTTTATTTAGTACTGGACGAGGGTTACGGGTGTAACATGTTACAGTGTGTGTTCAGAATATGAGTGCAATAAAGCGAATCTTACGGTATAGTAAAAAAAACATGAAATACATATGCGGTGAAAACCAAACAGATGTCACAATATGTTTCATCATTTGCCATGCCATCTTTTAGCCTGAAATAGACAAGCTAACCTTTTTTTAATTCATTAATTACTAGTAATTTAGCTCACAACATTGTGAAGTACAATTAGAAACACTTGAGCATTTCCGGCCCGTATGTGCACCATATGTGCAGCTCTCAGTAAATCATATAAAATTTGCTTCTATTTAAGTGGTCAGCTCTTTAGATCCGGGACCTCATCAGTGAGATGTGTCCTGGTATCGATAACCCATTAATTCAACTTTCGCGAGACATTTTCCATTGAGAAGCCGTTTTTGACACACATCACAGTGCTGGAGAGATTCCGAACTCTCTCTGCAACCTAGCAACCCGTCACACATAGACAGGATCTAGACAGGCACTTTAGGGGAATTCAATTCACTTGTCCTCAGTGAATAAGATTGAATCACTTAGACATCTGAGGTGATTTAATAGTGTTAACATACGTAGCGCCTCAGCACAATGACACAAGGAAAAAAGGGGCTCTTAGGATTATTACATTCACTGAAAAATAAGTCACTTTCCTGGGTTCGCAAATATCATTTTTCTTCAAGATATTTCCCGGATAATAGCAGATAACTTGAGAAATTTCCATATTATTCATGTCAAAGTGGTCCTATTGGACATATAATGCACGTTAAACAAAGCACATACTGTACAGCAAACGTACTTACACCTGTTACCAAATCATATATGGAAGAATATCAAAGAATATGGAAACACGTCAAGCAGAGATTGAGTATTGACTTCATATGCAGAGTGCAATTCTGAACACTAGTCACAATGTATTCAGTACACCCAGCAAATGTTTCTTGTGATGCTTAGTTTTGCCCATCAAGTACAACACACACACACACACTCAAACACATATTAATATAAAAAAGTCTTCAAAACAAACAAACAAAAATAATAATAACCTAGTGTACTTTCTTGGAATATGTTTCCAATACTTCACCAGATTGCAATTGCCTTTTTAGATGTTATGCAGAACAGTGGAAAAACAAAAACTAATATTTTTTCAAATGAAGCCCTCAAAAGTTTGACAGTTCCTTAAACACCTGGAAAGCGGGACAGCAGCCGCAGGACGTCTGTAAAACAGACGAATGAATAAACAAATGATGGAGAAACAGCGGCAGAGATGAGAGGATGTGAAGAGCGTAGGTGGCCTGGCCAAGACTTCCTCACAGTCACTCTTCTGACCGTGGGAGGATAAAAATCTGGAAACATACTTTGGCTTTTTTTTTCTTCTATTTTATCATCATCTCTCTCGCTCAGTCTCTCTCTTGTTCTTGCTCTCTCTCTTTTTTTTTTTTTTTTTTACTGCTCATGCCATTATAGGCCTGACCACAGACATATTCTTGGAAGATAAATGAAGTCTCAATAACTGCACCCTTCTGCAGCTGCTCTCCTCTTATGATATCCTTTATTTTAGAGATAAGGAGAGGCTCATCTCAAATGAATGATGTATAGAATTGACAAAAAGATTATTATTTTTTACTATTACTATTTTAATGCTTGCACAAGAATGCAATGAAAAAAATAAAACTTAAAATATTTGCTTGTTTTGTGGATATAATTTCATATTTATGAAGCATTTATTTCTGTAAGTAAACGCAATGATAGCCACCCTGTTGGGACTGGCGTTTTTATTTTTGTGCCCATAGGTGGCAGTATGCCACCACAAAAAGAGCTGCAAGCACATCTCTGCACCACATGGCAGAAGCAAAGTCTGAGCCTCCTTCACAGATTTAATTAGACAGAAACAGATACGTACATGTTCAGTCTTCAGCTGCCATTCCTCATTATTTTTTCATCGTCTGTTAAGAGGAGAAAAAAAAAAAAGGCTAATCCTCTTTTGGTAACTTTTACAGCAATCATAAAAATGAAGTTGAGCTTTTCAGTACGGAAAGTCAAGTGTTAAAATTTTTTGCTTCACACCTCTGAATGATCAAGATGATTGTGGTCAAAAATGGCAAGTTAAAGCAAAAGACTGTGATAAAATTATTAATCTTTTTTTCTTTTGAAAATTATTTAAAAGAAGTGTATTCAGCTACCGCAGACCAAGAAACCCATATAGAATAAGCGAACATACATAGACGATTGATAAAAAAAATAACATTTTAAACGCTTAAAACTGTCTAAAGTAATTACTTGCTGCAACATTGGGATTATTTGTCGGTTACATTGCTCAAGAGGGACTTCTGGATTGGTTTTAAATAATGTATTATTAGTTTTCATAGGACACAACACAGCAAGCAAATGGCTAGATTTTCAACAGCAAGTAATTTGATATTCACATATGCCTTTTTGAGTGGAAGGACGTAAAAGCAAAAAAAAAAAAGGTATCAGAAAGAAAATAACTCAGTGTAATATCCCACACACCATGATACGAATCGTACGGCAAAAGCTTTTAAATGAAAACGGCCTGGTTAATGAACCCAGACAACCTCCAGTATGGTTTTGCAAAGAAGTGCACCAAAAATAGTCCACCTGTCTACAAGGCGCAGCACGCAGAGAGCTTACAAACTTTGGATACTGTTATGACAGACAGAGAGGACGAGTGAACAGGACAGAGATACGGCCTTCCTCTTTTCACATTAATTAAAAAAAGGATCAATTAACAGCGATGAAACCCACTGCAGAATACTGACTAGCTGCTAGTCCAATCAAGCCTTGAAATGCAGAGCAGTTGGCATGTCTGGTGTTTCTTTCCTTTATTATCTATTCAAACTTAATTGCAATTTTCCAGCGTAGAATGACGTGATGGAAATGACCGGGTAAAATTAGCATCATATGAATAACTATTTACAAGCTATTGACAAAACACTTACATTTGCTCATTTGTGATTTGGACATTAAAGTGTGTCCAACACTGGGCTTCATGCTTACGAAAGGAAATATTATGCGGATTGAAAAGGGCCTCTTCATTTCTGTGACTATTCTTCTTCCCCCTTTTCCATCTTTCTGTCCACCTTTATCATGGAAATTCAGAGCAAAGCCGGGCTATTACCGACATCAGCTTTAGCTTTTGCTGACTCGCAAAACGTCTCGAGCTGGGGACGATTTTGCCCTTGCAGTCGTGCTGGATAAACACAATACGGTCACAATATGGAAAATGGATTTAAGACTTGATATTGATGGCTCTTATAAAACTTCCAGCTATAGATGAAATAAAAAATGATGACTTTTCAGAAGTATATTTATCATACCATCAATGCACAGCATGTGGGAATAAACAATTAAAGAGAAAAAAAAAATGTGCCATTATACTGTACTTCTCACAATATAGTGTGATATCAAATATGATACCAAACTAAAGTTCAAAATTCAGATCAGCCCTAATGACATAAATATAGTTTTACTGCTAACTGTTTGCACTATTAGACCATAAACAATTGCAATCTGAATTAAGCTCAAGTCACACAGATACACACTATTTGAAAACTAGTTAGTGCAATATTCACAAAGCCCTCTGCACACTGGTGGTTTTAGGATTATGTAGTCATATATTTGCTTGTTTTTAATAATTCATCCAGTTATTATAACAATATTAGCAAAGATTAAACACAGGGGCGTTGCTCATTACGTTGGGAACACAGCACACCAAAAGCTCATTTCCTGTGGAGGAAGCCCGACTAACCCTGCCTGACCCCTAGATATTCCTATTACCATGTTCCAATGTTTAAGGCTAACAGAGCTACAGCTCTAAGAAATGTGCAACCATTCTTTCTCTCTTTCTTTCTCTCTTTCTTTCTTTCTCTCTTTCTTTCTCTCTTTCTTTCTCTCTCTCTTTCTCTCTCTCTCGCTTTCTTTCTTTCTCTTTAACATCTGCAAGAAGGTTAGGAGAAGCGTTGCATCAGACATTATATAATTACTAATTGAAGCGATGAACCTTTTGAGTCTATGAATTTCATCCAAACAGATGGGAGGGACCAAAGCATTAGTAAAATCCTTTTAGCAGAGTTTTGAGGAAAGTGCTTATCTTCTGAGGGATTTGTATCATCTGTGTCTTGATGAAAATTTGGTGCAGATCATGCTTACAAAGCAGTGTCAAAAAGGTAGCTTCACTTTGAGGTATGTGACTCATTTATTTAATCTGTTTTTCTTTGAAAGCTCATCCCGGGGGAATATTTATATCCACCTGTCAATACAGCTCGGCAACGAAAGTATGGGACATTATCCGTCCGCATGGGCTTTAAAATAATGTTTTCTTCCAAAAATGAGGCTCCATAATGACCAATTTAAGACACGTAAATCTTGATATACTTCCATCCGCCAAAATCAAACATCAAAAATCAACCATTAGTGACTGAAGCGTACAAACACCGTACTGAAGATCTTTCATCTCGATCGGTGGTGGCTGTAAAAATGTGTTTAGTCTCACAAGATCTCCAAACAGAGCGCTTGTGGAAAGCCAGAATAATATCTATGCAGTATGTAAATTTTCAAATTTGTAAGATGACAGTGAAAGCTGAAGTCTCTGTATCAGGGGGATACTTGAAAGCAGAATCCACTATTAGACCTATTTTTCCCGTCTTTATTCGCGCTCTACGTCTGTCCTCCTTGAAACTGTTGACAGTTGTGGCAGAAGCAGGATGTACGCTAAAAATATAACAAATAATCGCCAGAATTTATAAATAGGGCCCATCACATTATGACAAGGAAGGAACAGATTTGATCCAGCCATATAAATACAACTACTGTAACGCTTCACCAATATGTGTCTTCTCCAAACATATACAGACATGACTGTGATAATTACCTCATGTCATCGAGACACCTGAGACAGACAAGCACGATGACAGGAACGATGACTCTAATGGCTCTGTCCGAGCTAGAGCTACTAGCCCGAACCAGAATGCAGTCATTTATTTCAAAATGGTAACATAATGCAATAATGGTAAGCAGCGGTTGTTTTGATTGGGGAAAGGATACCCACTAAAACTGCAGTTACAGCGTGAGAACATAATATTAGCGTCTGTCATCGAAAGGAGCTAACAGGGTTTCGGTTTCAGCTCTTTCGGAAATCAAATTAGTCAGCCAGACATCCAATTAGTGTTTTTGTTTAGTTACATGTCGGAGCTGCTCAGTAGACTGTTAAGGGGTGTGGTGGTAGTTGGGTGGGGGGTTACAGTGCGCTACCCTCTAAACCAAGCTTTTGGAGTTACGTAAACTTCAAGCATAAAGCGTCTTACAAAAAGCGCAGCAACAACAAACCGTGAAGGTTTTGAATGCAAGGCACCATTACAGCCCTCGGTAAGTGTTCGCTAAAGCCATCAGGCGTGAGGCAGAGAATAGATGTAGTTTGTAGGGAGATTTGAATCCACAATTAAGGCGAGTCCCTAGTTTCTTAAGGGCTAAATCATATCAGATAGACTATCGACAGCCTCCTGTCAGTGAGTGAGCCCTCTGAGAGCTAGCTATTTACACATTGACTGATTGACTGCTTTTTAATAGACACATAATTGGTGACAAAGACCTTCAAATGGAGTGTCATTTGCCAGAACATTTGCGATAATTCACAGTCAGTCTAATTTTCCATTGGACACAGTCCCAATGACAGGGCTGCAGAGACGGCTTTATAGCAGTGCCCAGGGAAGTGTTAAAGCTGGGATGTTGGAGGCTGGAAAAAGTTTGTATGAATATATAATATATATATAACACACACATTTATACAACTTACATAACATAACAAATATGAAAATACAATTTATATTGTTTATAAGTGTTATTTTAGTATTATTTACATACTTTTTATTAAAATGTTGAATTAGCATTGATACATATTTAACTATTTACATTACTCACATAAGATAAATCTTAGTTTAATACATTTGAAAAATCAGATGGACAAATAAAAAATTTCTAACCCTCCCAAATCAAAAATTTCAAGTGACCGATAACATCTACATTTTTCAATTGGCCCAAGTGAAATTCTTGTTGCAATAGTCTGTTAACATTGGCTCAATGAGAAATAATACGTCAGACTAATTGAAAAATTTAGATGTTATCGGTCACTTGAAATTTTTGACTTGGGGATGTATTTTTTTTTTTACAGTGTACTGTAATCCCCATAATTTCAGAGAGATTGCACATAAACGCAGCTTTATGTTATCATAATAATATTACAACATAACATTATGTACTATCCCTTTACCATTATGAGACGGAGCAAAGAATAATCATGTAAATGTTACAGTTGTTTTTCTGTAGTGCACGACAGGTGACCTTCACATCACCTTGAGCTGCCAGCACTGCCACATGCTTGATATCATCAGTAGTCATGGCACAAAACGAAAACACAAGGGAAGAAATAAACACGCTACAGATCTCGGAGCATTTCAAATAGGCTTGGCTTTTCGTAGCAGCTGCTCGGAGGATGTTTTTAACATCTATTAATGCTGAATTACTCCAATTACAAGCTTTCTTTACACCCAGGCCCCCTTGCCTAGCCCATGCGAGATGGCATCCACCTCCAGGAGCCAATCACAGTCGGCCCCAACCACCAGCAGCAGATGTAAGCAATTTACTTCTGATTTCTTCATATTCAGTGTGAGACGAGCTCCTGATGACCTGCGACCCTGGAGCCTGCAGGATTCTAACCCTATCAAATTAAAGCTCTCTGCTCACTTATCCCCCAGCGCTCCTCTGCTGCTAAGCAGCCATCTCGCTGCATAGCAACGCGGGGCCGGGCGTGCTGGCTCATACGCCCTGCCTCATCAGCCGCTATTAGGGAAAATATACAGTGGTCTAATTGGATGAGATTCAGCTAAGGAAGTGCAGTTAAAGGTCATGAAGCTGCCGTGTGTCTTCTGCTCTTCAGAATAATTTTCAGTGTCCTCCGCTGTTAAACAATAGGGCCAAAGTTGCAATCTCTCTCGTTCTCTCCATCTCTCTGAGCTCCTGTAGGAGGAGTGTCGGCCGCCGTGATGAAAGGAGAGACCTGAGAATCATGTAAACAAGATGGCGGGGCCTTGACTGATGTGCCTGGCGCCACCTGCGCATTCGCCCACTCCGAGCATCCGGGCGCCCATGCCGCGGCCTTGACATTAGCCAATTTCATACATTTAGAATGATTCGTAAGGCCACATCCTTTCTCTAATCAGTCCTTCTTTTGTTGCAAATCCTTCATCCATGGTGCTAATTCTCAAGGCTAGGTGCTCCCTAAGATATTTTCATTCAATTTCTGATTAAGGCAGTAACTCCGCTGGGCACAGAGGAGCTCTGTTTATAAGAGCACCCCAAAACCCAAACAAAACAAACACAGTAGAGGTTAATGGCATTTTTATGCTCACATACGTTTAACTGGAAGAATTCTAACCAGATCATTTCAATTTTAACAAGCGATTTTGAGAGTTCATTTCTCACTATTAGGGCAATTGTTTTTCCATACAAGTAAACGTATATGTGTTTTCAAGACAGTGACACATCTTTTGCAAAAATCATATTTAACTTAAGTCCAAGTCTAAGAATTTAATAATATTTTTTAAGAGTGTTAAACACACAAGCTTCTTATACACACAAGCATGTATTTATTCGACATATCTTTGGTTAAAGTGGACCTATATCTTGACCAATAATCTATTAAACATTTCCGAAAGAGCACTAAACTCAAGAAAATCATTTACTCACCCTCACATACTTTCTTCTATGAAACAAAATGTTATTTGGACCAGTGCTATTTTAATATTTTAAATGAGTTTTTATGATGATTGGCAACTATAGCAGAAATAAAAGTGAAATAAGGTGAAATAAATAAATAAAATAAATATATATATATACTTATACATGTTATTTTATTTTAAGTAATCATTTATTTCTTTATTTTTTAATGGTGCAAGTAATTTGTCATTTTAATCTGAGTTAACTTTGATTACCCTGGTTTGGACCCCATTGACTTTCATTGCATGGACAAAGACATGTTTTTTTTGTTTTTTTTACAAAAAAGTTGAATAAAAATTAAGAAAATAAGAAAAAATAATCAAACTACAAGCAACAGCACAAATATATACAATAGAACAAAGGGTTAGGGTTAGGGTTAGGCTTTTCGGGTTATTTGAGTATCTAACAGTAGTGTTCAGGTAGAGAAATTGAATAAATCAAATGTAAAATAACATTTCATATAATCTCCACTATATAAATGAAATAAAGATGAATTATTATTAAAGTTACAAAACTTTCCTTGTCACACAGACAGCAGGAATATTAGGCTGTTGTCACTTAAAGACAATGCACGGATCCAAAATACTGATAGACGTGTGTTGTCTTTCTCGACTGTTTAAGTTCACTTAAGACATAACCTACTATGTTTGCTAGGATACTCGCCAAGACGGCATGTTAACAATTTTTGTGTGAATTTGTCTGACCAAGCGCAAGACTTGAAAGAGAACTCAATATTTGAGCGCTGTCTGAGACGCGTCTTTCTGTGTGCGCGCTTTGGAAGAATGCGCACACAAATCTTCTCACAAGGCTTAAATGAGTTTAGTTTAAACCCAGATTGCAATGTGTGCTGTTCAGGTCTCACCTGTGCTCGCGCTATCAACACCCGGGTGACATGCAGTAGTCGAACTCTGTCTGTTTTACGCGTTGTTATTTTCAACAAACCATATTACAGATGTGTCGTCAGATTTAAGATGAACCGCGGTGCAAGTGCGTGCCAAACCGTGTGTGGAGAATGGTATGGTTCGATTTTACGGTACGGTTCGATCAAAAATGTGTGATAACGGTTGTGGTTTGGGGAAAAGGCATGCTTGCTTAAGGGGGCAATCAGGCCTGGTAAATGCTGCAGTTGAGTGTGTACCCTTCTAAGAGAACAGGGCTTTAGAGTCTCGCTGTCAGCCAATTTTACAGCTGGAAAGGCAGGGGATTCTGGAGCCAGCCAGCTGAACCGAGTGGCATAGAGAAACCCGGCAGAGTGGGCCGCACACACCCTCCAACACCGTCTCCCTATCTTTTATTCCCCAGAGAAAAGCTCCTCCACCCCACAATGCTTCAATAACCACGATGTGTTTGCTGTTGGAAAAACCTGATTAAAGTGGGCAAGACACACACACACCGTTGAAAATACACATGCCTCCGACACAAACATGGACTAAGCCCATCAATGTCTCCCACCTTCCCCCTGTTCGTTCCCCACTCCCAGAAGACCCGGTATTGGTCCTGGCAGCACGGGAGCTCCAGGAGAATGCCGCCATCCATTGATCTGTGCCTGATAAAGTCCTCGGCATGGTGTGCACGCTGCTTCATGGGCTTCATTCCGCTCAGCCGAGTCCATTTCAGGGAGCTGTGCGGGAGCTAATGTGGGCTAGGCCGCACTAGGCACGGCCTTTGGGATTTGGCCTAAGTGCTGTTTGCTCTAACACTTTGCTATGAGAGTCTGAGGGACAGTGCAGGAGTACTTTCACACTTCCCCCCGGGCTCCTCCACTCTTTAAGATGTCTGCACTGAGCTGAGAGAACAAAATATGAAAGGAGAATTAGAATCAGACAAAACGCACATTTGCTTACTTGATACTAGCTACAAACATCAGATACACAGGTGGCTCAGCTTAGAGACAAAAAAAGATTTTGTGGTTTGTAGTCATGTCTATTAGCTTTGGTCATCTATATCTCCTAGTGTACACCTGAAAGTTCACAAAATTAACTTTTAGCAGATTTAAAATCTAAATCACATTTTCGTCTAATCAAATGCTATCTACAGTGAGAATGCCCCAACTTCTAATACCACCTGCCAAAGACTAGCAAGTAGCATATCACGATTCATGGCTTTGACATACAGTACAGTTTAAAAGTTTTTTTTTTTTTTTTTTTAATAACTGCTTTCTATTTTAGTATATTTTAAAAAGTATTTATTTCTGTGATGGATGTCGCACATGATCTTCCGTATGTTAATATGCTGATTTGATGCTCAACAATACTTAATATTTTTGTGGAAACCGTTTACAAATGTTTTTCAGAAACCTTTGATAAATACAAAGTTCTAAATGACCAGCACTTTTGATAAATTATCATAATCTTACTGACTGACCCCAAACTTTTGAACTGTAATCCTTTCAATGTGGTATTTGTTAAATATAACAACAAAACATACATTAAACACTATATACAGTATATATATATATATATATATATATATATATATATATATATATATATATAAAGGTCACAGTGTGATCCAGTCCCTGTAACCTACATCCAAGTATCTTTAAGACATGATCTACTCTACGACTGCTGAGCAAACAGTCTTGTCTGGCTGATGTGACAGATGCTCAGTGGTCCCTATTGGCTCTGCTCTGGCTGCCTGTCACCTTTCACATTTTTGTGCTTACAGAGGTGACCCTCAGAGCGCCCTCCGGCTCCATACGTTATCGGCACTAACCCAATCGAACACAGATTTCTGCTGAGGGGGTGGAAGAAGAGGCCAAGACCCAAAGCACAAAGAGAGCCAACCAGCACAACCCCTGTGACCTCCCACCACCTGAAGCGTGACCCTCATTTACAAGTGGGTCACCTTTGCTACAACTGCATTTGCACAGGGTCAGCTTAAGATATGTGTCCTCAAAGGAGGCCTGACCAGAGGAGAGGTCTTAATTATGAAGGGTTCCCTGAGAGGCAGGCCTGGCCTGCATATGGGCACTCTGAGAGAGCTAGTGCATGACCCTGACTAAGGCAAAATTATAGTTATTTACAGCCGAGCTCAACTCGAGGTACCTGAGGGTGCATTGTTGCAACTCATTGAGGTATCACTGCCGATCTTCCACTAATGCCATGTGGTCATACAAATGTTTGAAGAGCAATAATCTAATTGGACAGCACACACACTGTGCGTTTTCCTCTTAGCCCAATAATTTGTCTCTGTCTGATTGATGCTTTCATTTTTAAGGATGAGAAATGTCTAGATACAAATGAAAAAAATAAAATAATCTACCAACTGTGAGCCAAACATCATCAATCTGTTCACAAATCAACAGTGTATCATGACTCATGTCAAAATTACTATAAAAACATCAGCGATCCAACACAAATCAAAGTTCTCCTCAACAAAGTACACGATTTTAGCTTCAGCCAACATTCCTCTCTTTTCTGAGCACGGGCACATCACAGGCTCCTCTGACCGCAGTGCAATGGGAGAGATGAAAGACGTGCATAGAGGTTCATTGTGATGAAGCCTCTCCTGGAATACAGCTGTTCTGAAACAGAGCCCTTTTTGCTGAGATGTCTCAATAAAAGTGAAGATGAGGTCTCTTTTTGTGCTGACCTTCTGGCAACACTAAATGGCCCTAATAGGGGTGACATAATGCACCATTTTATGGTTAATCAAATTCCCACGGAGCTCAAAAGCTGCAAATCAGCCTACAGTTGGAACTTAACAGATGTTGGCCAGTGTTCATCTGCTTCACATTAAATAGATACTGACTCATTATGCCAAAGAATCCGAATGTTCATTTCCACTGACACTGCAGTACCATAAGTCTTGAATGGAGAAATTAAGGAATATTGTTCCAGCTCTATTAAGAGTTTGAATCAGCTTTGCTATAGTGAATGTGTTTCCAACAAAAGATTTAAGCATTGTCTGTTTAATAGCCGGCCTCAACATATTTATTTTTTTCTTCTGTTTGTCAGTATTTATTTCAATGCTATACATATGAAGAGTTCAGATGCAAAAGCCTCTAAGTGCCATCTGAAATTTTCTTCTAGAATGATCATTTTTATCAAGCTCGTATATTTAAGTTCAGTAATTTCACTTAAATGGCAATGAAAATGACCTATTAATTGTCATTTAAGTGAAATTACTGAACTTAAATATACGAGCTTGATAAAAATGATCATTCTAGAAGAAATTTTCAAATGGCACTTAGAGGCTTTTGCATCTGAACTCTTCATATAATATTTTTAACTATTTAAATGTCTGTGTAATAGCAGGCCTTAACAATAAAGATTTTTTTCCTGTTGATCAGTATTATTTTTGATACTATATATTTTTGATACTATATATATACACACACATACACATATATTATATGTGTAATATACATATATACAAAAGTTTGGGGTCAGTCTTTTTTTTTATAACCAATAAATGCTGTTGAATCCTGTTGACTTCCTAGACTAAATTTTTCACAAAACTATGTTGGTCAGAATTTTATTTTGGTGACATATGTAAATCAACAGAATTCATAACAAAAATTTTCAATTTAGAAAAACCAAACGATTATGTTGGAAACCATAAAAACACATGTACATGATTAACGAATGTAAAACAGTGGCAGCACAGACACATCTATTGTTGATAATGTATACATGGATTTATGGTTGAGCCCTGAGTGTAAAGGATAACAGACATGACAAAATAAACAAGTTAACAAGTCTATAGCTAAAAATGTTCAAATTTGGCACTGGACATACACAGAGGTATTTGATTTGTTTGATTTCATGCAACAATCTTTATCCTGAAGCCAATGTTGCAAAATAAAACTAATGATAAAACATTTTTAAATAAAAAAGACAGTCAACTTCAAATGCAAAAGTGAGACCAACACACATACGCATGTGCAAACACAGACAGTGAGTGAGTGAGAGCGAACAGAACAGACAGAGACAGAGACAGAGAGAGAGAGAAAGAAAAGGGGTCACGTCGACCGTGTGATGGTGGCTGACACAGAAGTTCACAGTGCGGTCAGGGTACACAGTTGAGGCTGGAGCTGGAGGCACAGGCTAGGCTCTGTGTGCAGGTGCCCTCTCACTGCCCCGCTCACTTTCATCCCTCCTCCACTCCCACACTGCCCCAGCCGCCCCAGCCGCCCCGCCTGCCGTCAGCCAATCGGATTGCGAGGGGGTGGCGGCACAGCGGGGCTACATCAAAGGCCCGGAGCGGTGAGAGGCTCAGGGCCTGATGCTGGCACACAACAAAGTCTCAAACAAGAGAGAGACAGAGAGGGAGCAGAGACGGACAGTTTTAAAAAAGCAGTCCAAACTCACCCCTTCTCAGAGAAGGGCATCAGCAGAACAAAACAATTCATTCTCCTCCCCAAACCAGCATTATGCCAGCCTCGCATCCAACAACCCAGACGAGATTCTTTTCCCCCCTTGCTCGCTTTTCTCGCTCCCCTCGTCTCCTTCTTTCAGCGCCTACAGCCAATGGCCCCCTTGAGTGTGTGAACAAGAGAGATAATTTAATAAAGAAAATCCAATCTTCCAGTTTGGGGAACAAAGTTAGATTTGAATGGGTGCAATATGCCCCCCCTCCCCTTCCTAGCACCCTCCCCCCACCCCCATCTCAAATTATAATTTAATTTTGAACATATCAAAGAAATGTTGAGGCTCCTTCATCTTTTGAAAGACTAACCTGAAAACGCACCACATTCCCTGGCTTTTCTCTCATAATATGTATTCAAAATCCTGGAGGGCCCCGGGGCCAGTTTATGTGTCCGTTTATTGAATATAAGCCTAACTGTGATGAGTCATACATAAATGCATTCGCTTCACATAATGAAATTCTCACATTATTAACTGTATATTATCATTCGATAATATATGTTGGATCACATTTCAGGTTCAATATTGAATGGACTCCTTGCATTGTGCAATATTAACTATGTGTGTTTGTCTTCTAAAAATAGAGAAATTATTTTTTACATCTCTGACAAACCTAATTGAAAATTTAAGATTAATGAGACTGCAGTTTATTACTTATAGTCCTGTAAACGGGCTGCCAGCTATTCAAATTACCAACTGACTCACTTATGATGTTTTCCTCTTCTCCTGAGACTACCTCCTCGGCAAACTCTGAATGACTTTAAATGTAAATCATTTCAGAAAAACTTTCAAAGTATGAAGCACCCTCACACATGCCGGTTAGCAGCCAAACAGAGTCATAAGAAGTGGGCTGCTGAACGAAAGTGTGTCAAGTCCCGAATTGATTATGCTGTAAAATCTGGTGCTCTCTTATATATGTAAGCATAATAATGGGCTCCTATGGGGAACATGGACAAAAGCCTGAAACTGAGTTTTGACTTCAGAGGGAGACATGAATCAGACATTGCAACAGTCACGACAGACTCAAAGAACAGAGTAAAATGAAACAACACATGGCCAATTACATGACACATTGATGTTGCTATATTAACAATTTCAACTCTAGAAGGAATGAACACAAAACTAGCACTTCAGTAAGTGAGAAGGTCAAAAAATAAATATTATTTTTAAGAGAGCATTTATAGGGGAAGTTCATTCAACAATTTAAATTCTGTCCCCATTTACTAACCATCATGCCATGGCAAAAGTCACCATGTCATTGCTTTACTTTATTCTGTGGATCACAAAATATATATATTTTTTCTCTCCATATAACACTCCATAGAACCTTTCCACAGCACAACTTTTTTTCTTTTTTTTTTATAGTGGAAAAAGGTTATTTAGATTATTAAAATGTTATTTACACTGAGAAAAGAATGGTTATTTTAAGAACTGTTCACTCAAAGTTTCTTCTGTGGCAGGGGTTCTCAACTCTGGCCCTCGAGAATCGAGATCCACTTTCAACTTCCTGTCCTCTGAGATACCTTCATCTGATCGATTTTTGAAGGCAGCATACAGTAGATGTATCCTTCGCTGCCTTTGATATCCCACAATCCTGTGCTTTCCATTCTGTGACAGTTGAGCTAAACAATAAATTGCCATTTGAATGTTGCGGTTGGTGGTCAATTTGTGTGTAAATATACGTTTTTGACCAAAGGTTTCCACTTCTGATGTAATTTCTAGTGTGCAAATACTATTGTAGTAATTAATTATTTGCTTAGTTATCACCAAAGCTTGCTCTATTTGGCCTGTAGATCATTAAACGTTACGCTGCCTCAGAAGTCTGTCCAAAATTAGTTTTGTGAGATACCTTCGTGCGTAAACGCCACTATGGATGGAGAGCACATACAACAGATCAATAAAGAAGCCAAACAGTACAAACCAGCGCTCTTGTAACTGGAAATAGGTGAGATGGCAAAGTGTTGCTGTCTGTGTTCTCTAGTATACTCGAACAAACGCTGCATGGTCTAAAATAGCCCCTCCGCATTGCTCCATGAGTCAGCCAAGCATGATGGACTCAAGGGTCACCGTGAACATTAAAACCACCTAATGTCAGAAAACCAAACAAACAAAAACAGCCAGAAAGGTGTTAAGCCCCAGATGAACACAAACTAGTGGGTGGCCATAGTTGCTCATTAGCCCTATATGAACTCTATCTGCCAAGGCAGCACTTGAGGTGCTAAACCTACAAGAGAGGAAAAGTCCTTATTGATGGATGTCAAAAATATGAGACAGCAGCAGAAAGCTCTCAAATAGTGCTGCTTCATAATGGTGCTGCTGGGCACCACATGCGGGCTAATATAGACAGAGCAGTGCATCATAATGAAGACTTATTGATAGCCTGTGCTGTTGTAATGATGCTATTGACTAAGTGTACACACCTATTATTTGAGTTTCTTGAACAGCTGTAGGTGTGAATATAGAACGAGTCGTCGTCTTGACACGTGTCAATCATGCAGAACAAGAGGATATTGCTGGATGCTGAAGGTTTTTTTCTTTTTCTTCTTTGTCTGACTCTGGTGGAAATCACAGTTGAGTGTTTCACAGTTCTTAATATTTTTAGGGCTGTTAACATGCTAACATATGCAATTCATTATATGTTAATTGGTGTTAAATTTTTCTAACACTGTTAACGCATTTATTCAATTTACATTCTTTGCATTGTGAAATTTAATTATCATCAAAGTTTAACGAGTGAAATATCACCCACAAATGAAACATTGTCATTTATGGAATCAGCAGAAGCCTGCATGTTTACACATGTAATGTCCATACATCAATAAAGTGTTTCTATTTCTCATGCATTTTAATGCAGTGAAACGAGTAAACTGTTACATAAATTTACAATACAAGTGTCACTGACACAAATCACTGAACTTAATAATTACACACTGGCGTATTCTATTCTTTTTTAGGAAAGAAAATTAAAGTGTTAACATGTTTACTATAGACAAAAAAAAAAAGGATGAGATTTAATGCGTTTAATTATTTTTAACCAATTGACAGTCCATTTTTAGTTCTTTATATAGCATACCATGCTTATTGCTTAAGATTAAGGTATAGTTGTTAGGTATCACAAGTATGTAAATTTCACATATGACATTACAGTAATATCACCATAAAATGAGTTTCCTTAAATAACAATTTTTACAATATGTTACCTATAAATATGAAACAGTTATTATTCTGTTAATTTATAAATATTATATTGTCCGTTGTTAATACAGTACATACATTACCTATTCATTTATACAACTTACATTTTTAAAATGTATTAGTATATGAACATATTTGTGGTCAGCATTTATGGTCAGTAATATTTATATGTAATGTAATACAATATTTAACTAGTTTTGAAATTGATGTTAAAGTAATGTCACGTATATGTGATTTTCTTACCACTTAAAGTACTTTAAAAGAGAGACTCGAGGTTGTTTAAAGCATGTTTAAGCAAAAGGAAAATCAATCAGTATAAACTTAACAGAATATTATGTTGGCAACTGTGTGTTTGGTTCATGATGAGACTTGGCATGCTATACGTACAGCAAGTGTGCACTTTACTGCACCAACCACAAGAGGAAGAAGCCATGACTGTATCGCAAGCTGTTTAGTACTGTGAACTTGTTCTGAAGCTGCTGACTTGCATTGATGCTTGACTGTGTTCATTGGGCCAGGCCCAATTTGCTCCTCCTCTTGAACATATTTGCGCCTACAGTCTCTCTTGTCAATGGTTGCATGCACCCTATCCGTCTTCCCTTATTGTGCATGGAGGTGACAGCTGGCATTCAGCTGTTTGTAAAAAGCCCTTTAAAAACACACACAGGGGCCTTCGTCCTCGGCTACATTAAAGTAATTAGCTGCCAAGCAAGTCCAAAGCACCCCCTGCCAAGTGCCAGCAAGACAGCCGATTGAAGCAGGCATCCTGTTTGACACATCTGGGCAAGGGAGAGTAATGAAAACAGCTGCTTCTGCCCATATGGCATCCAAAGGCTGGCAGAGTGGCGGAGCGCCGTGCCAACCATAGGCAAATTATCCATCATTAATCCCGGGATCTGACCAGCATACGAGTCGCTGCTAATCAAAACATCTGGGGGTGGAGGCATAAGAAGGGGGACGTCTCACTTGAAAGGGCTATATTTTGCAGCTGAAGGGGATGCAAGTTGACTGCTCAAACAAAAGTGTTGAGAAATATTAAATGCAGGAGCTTGTGAAATCCCTGCAAAACTTCCAGACACACGTGCGAGGGAGAAAGCAGGTTTGAGAGTGGATTCAGCTCTTGGCTATTGATCATTGGCAGTAACTGCTACCCAAATTACCGTGAGGACTTTGAGTGATAAAGCCAATAATAAAAGAAACTCTTACAAGCAAACTAATGCATCCAGCAAAATAAGTCAATTAAGTCCAGACTACAGGTAGCATAACCAACAAGTGCAACAAATGCATTTGATATGGGAAGTAAAGCCAAGTTGTGTGTAAAATCGTATTCCAAAACGTCATATCTAGCTCCGACTTTGTCCGTATCAGCTCCATCGCGAGCACTCCGAGTCATGAATAATAGCTCACCCCTCCTTTGCCCACCCTGCACAGTTTACAGGATTAACCATGGGAACATAACATTTGACTTTTAAATGCCGTCAGCTTTTGAAATCCATGCATGGTAAACTTTTACATATAGAGAAATCAATGCTCGGACACAATTTGATTAGCTGCAAATTGCCCTCGCATTTGTCTATTGCGTGTCCTTTTCGCTCATAGGCTGGCCTGTTCAAACCTGGGCTTCAAATTCCCTCAGAAAGTCGGTGACATTAAAATGTCCTTTGATGTGCCTTTCCTAAGCAGGGAATATGAACAGTAATAGTGATTCTTTAACTTAATGCTTTTCCGGGGATCAATAGCTCTTAAATGCTACAGAGGGACAATTAAAAATAAAAGGGGGGTTGCAGGAGTTGGAATCAGATTATATGCCGTTGCCCCTAGCTGGCCCTCAAAAGCACAGTATGGTTTCATCACTAGTCACCCGCACAGCACTCCTGGTTTGTGTGCTGCACATGCATATGCAAGTGAGGCTGCCTTTAAGAGCTCTCAGATCCCTCATATGCCTTGGCCTCACATCTGAAGGGGTTTTACAGTCTCAAACATACAGACTACAGTTAGCCACTTCCTGCGTCTTGATCGATTTGATTGCTCTCTGACTGGGTACACACATTCCATTTACATCTACATAAATGTGTCTCTACAAAACAGATATAAATTCATTATGCTAATCCCACGCTATATGCAACTATAGAACAGTTCACATCTCGCATTATGCTAATGCTATCCGGCTAAAATATGTCTTGAAAGGCATTAACACTCAGTGATCAGATATCGATCTAATCAGTCAAATTTAATAACGTGACCAAGTGTAAATAACCCAAGACCTAAATAGAGACACTGCAGACAGAGGGCATCGTTCACTTTACTGTAATTGCTTAAAAATTCAAGCAGAAAAGGCTCTCTCACAAAATGTAGGCTGGATTCACACATTGACATATTTGTGCAAACATTAGTTTTGAAGCTTGTTGATAAATCCAGACTAAATGCATGCTATTCTCAAAACCAACTGATACACAAACACTTACATAGGCCTGGACTGAGATAGTAGTAGTGATAATAATAATAATAATAATTATTGTTATTATTGATATCATTATTAATAAGAATAATTATTATTAATAATAATAATAATACTTAATAATAATAATAATAATAATATTACTTTTAGAAGTAGCAGTAGAAGTAGCAGCACTACTATTCAAAAGTTTGAGGTTGGTAACGCTTTTGAAAGAAGTCTTATGTTCACAAAGGCTGCATTTATTTGATCAAAATACAGCAAAACAATAATATTTAAACTGTTTTCTATTTTAATATATTTTCAGTCAGATTGTCCCTCAGAAAATCAGTATAATTTTCTGATTTTAGTGCTCAAGAAATTTTCTTACCATTATCAATCTTAAACAAAGTTGTGCCGCTTAATATTTTTGTGGAAACCATGATAGATTTTTCAGGATTCTTCAAGAAAGTTCAAAAGAACATTTATTTGAAATTGTTTCATTGTCACTTTTAATAAATTTAATTCCAGTTTTAATATAAACTGACAGTTTGAACTGAAAACTTTTGAACAGTAGCTATACACGATGTGCAAAGTTGACTAACTCGACTTTCTCTGTGCCTTGTTGTTCCTGGTGTTTTCTCGGCATAACATCACCAAATCCCACTTTAAACTTGCTCTGTTTATGTGCTGATATAAATGTCTCCCTCATTCTTCTCCACCGCAGGCTTTTTGGAAGCAGATCTGTCTGGAAAGGTGGTGGAAAGGGTCGTGAGGTGGCCAGTCCCCCCCCCCCCAAGCGACTCCTGCTGTAATGTCAAACTAGGGTAATAATACAGCTGTAACTGGAGGCTGGAGCATGATGAGCGCCAGCTCCTGACAGACACGGGCAAATCCAACACAATTAGCCTGGCGACAGCAGGTGCTGCCTGCCTCTGCCGCGTTAGCACGTCTCAAGTTTCCTCCTTTAATGGCCACAAAGTGATCCTAACTTTCAATTAACACATTACCCCTGCCTACATGGCCCCCGCCTGCCTCTCATTTCCCAACCTAAACCATTACCTTACATGCATGGAGAGGAGTTATGTAGAAAGGCCTAGTGCAGAGTGTGCGATCTTTCATCTCATCTTGGGACGTAAGCTGTCACAACACTATTAATGACCAGAGTTAAAATGACCTCTATGAGGTTTAACAGCTGAACACATAGAAAATTATAGTAAACCTGTTATGTAAATTGGGATAAACGATTGATGAGATTAGATGTTTTTTTAGAGAAAAAAAAAAGTATGTTAATTGTGAATGGACCTATTCAGAAGATTCTATAGGACATGGCAAAACGTATCTTAATCATAGTTATTCTTTACACGAGAGAGCATTAAACAAGTTAATTATTATATGTGGCTAATTATGACATGGTTATCAACTTTGGCTGTGTTAAGAAAAGTTCAAGCAATGCTGTGGCATAACTAAAAAGAATGAAAAAACAAATAGTTTAAATCCATAAAAAATATATATAAAATATAGTAAAAAAAAATGAGGGGCTACGTGTTAAGACAATACTTTTGAAGAACTTCATCCACATTATTTTGAGCTATTACTTAGCCATTCAACCGTGCCAACATTTCAGAACAATACTTCAAATGAACTCTTAGTCAAGTTAGAACAACCAAAATCTCTCACTAGCCTGTCAGCGATGGAGGCACTCCAGTGCTGGACCCAAGGGATGACAAAGAACCAACATCTACAAAAACCCAGACTAAAGCTTAATGTCAAAATATGGTCACTACGATGATGATAAATATTCTGTTTTGTTTTCCACAACACCACAATGTGCAGACTGATCCCAAGTGCTCTCCAAAGACTTTTCAAGCTGATCAAGTGTTTGTAGTCAAAACAAGACAAAGACAAAACCAGGTCATTACTTGACCAAATGAACTTCATATTGAAAAAAAGCAAACAACTGATGCTAAGAAACACAAATTCCAAGGCCTCATTTTACTAGAGAAACACTGATTTGTAACGAGCAATGGGGGTCATAAGGGTATTATTTGGACAAAGTCCAAACTATTAGACAAAATATTGCTACCAAATGATACTGTCAAACAACACTTTCGGTCAGATAACAATAAAAGTACAGCATGCCATTCAACTTTGCGACAATAACTTCATTCAGACTATCCAACAGACCATATATACAAAGTATATGTACTTTTCCATCAAAAGCAAAGTACTTTAGGTGTGTAACAGAAGTATGCATATATGGCAGGCTAGCAATGCTAATTAGCAGCTAACTGCAAAATCAGTGTTAAAACAGATTGTCTATACAACTACAGTGAGGTGTTGTGCCGTTTTTGTCACTGCTTTCCACATTCTGATTATTTGATAACACACGTACAGAAAGACTCTGAATGTTGCAGTAATGTATTTCAATAATATTCCTATGTAGTGTAAAAGAACAACAGTTTGAACAAACAAGTTGACAGGGGTGTGATACAGTTCCTCAGGCTGAGCCAAGCAACAGAGTCCGTTAGCGATTTAATAAGCAACATAAGTGCAATTAAGCCTTCTTTTTATTGACCATGCTGTATGATCTTATACATCCTGGTTCTTTAAAATAAGCCCATTTAAAACAATACAAGATGGCAAGCAAGACTCATCTAAGAATCTTGTTCTTTCATTAGACTGAGACACAAAAGCTGTGAAATAATTGTTGAAAGGACTGAAAGCTATTCAGCTAATTCTGTGAAATTACCTGCACATCTTCATATCGCCTACCTGTATCTTTATAAGCCTATGTCTCTTCCGCTTCAGGTGGTTATTAAAAAACACGCCAGAAAGGACTGTCTAGTAGTTATGAGAGCTTATTCAAATTATCTCCAGTATTTATAAATTTCATCACTGCTGCGATAGTCTTTATGAGAGCAGATACTAATAATCAAAAGGTGAAATCAATGACCCTCCAAGGCCCTGCAGAGAAAACTGACTAGCCACATATATTACACACTCCATATCTCCTCCCACAAATTGAGTTTCTATGTTTGCTATGTAATCAGAGAAAGAATAATCTGGCTTTCCTCAGCGCAGAGCACTTTTATGACGTGGCCTGCTCTAGCCAGCACACACTGCACACTGAAAATGCTCCGTTCTCTAGGAATACCAAGTCACGAGTAACTCCTGTTTCTGTCTCTCTCCTGACCTTGTATGTGGGGCAATGATAGTGCTGGATCCCTTTTCTCGTTTCCTGGGAGCAGGATAAAAATTACAGGTCCCTACAGTGCCTGGGTAAACATGTGCTTTAATGAAAGTTGGGTGTAATTTGCTCTTTGCCATCTTAACTGTAGTTATTACTGTTTTGAATGGATACATCTGTCTGTGTGAAGTCTTTCATTACCTTCACTCATTACGGGGAACAGCGCATGTCTCCCCAAGGACACGCCTTTTACGTGCTCATCTGCCGGAATGCACATTAATGTAGCAGCCTACCTCAAAACAAATTTGTGTGAAGCAATTAAAAATATCACTATAGGATACAACTGCTCATAAAGCATGTTTTAGAAAATCTATTCTTCCACCCCCTTCTCTCACTCTCTTCGCAGATGGTATTTGCATGAATGGCACAATGAGCAAGAATTAAGATGGCCTACCTGTGTTCTCACTTGTGTATTGCACTAATTTGACAGTAACAACAACAAAGCTTAAACTAGACTTAAGATTAAACTAACTATACAGACACGGTAGAAGCTTTTATCAAATGCATATAAGACAACTTTAGTATCTGAAAATGACACATTTACACATTTAGCAGATACTTTTATGCAAAGACATTTAGGGTAGACATATTACAGCAAATCTGATTGGCTGAATGACATTCCAAATGCAGTGATAGGTCAGACTTGCAGTTTTGGCCACTTGAGAGCATGTGTACGCGACAGGATGTGTGCAACACTGTCCCAGGTTGGAAAAATGCCACAGCTCGGTGCCATTAATGAACACTAAATCCACACTCTCTCCCATCTCCAATACCACTTTGGAAGGATATTTGAAGCCAATCATATCCCATCTTTCATTACATTCAGGAACTCACATGCCCCAAAAACTTCCAGTTTAAGTCAAAGTAATTATATATTACAAATGATTTGGTAGTAAAACACGGTGTTGCACATTTTATTGGTGCAAAGATGAGTATGTGTATTTTGTAAACATTTGAAACTGCTTTTTATCACTTAATTAGAAGGATCACAATTACTTGAAAGGTACACTATGTAACTTTTTTTGTTAAAAAAAAAAAATGTGTCAATACCTCAATCTTGCTTCCAAGTCTTTTTGTAATACCCTGATTCACTAAGTCTCTTATAAGTGTTTATTTTTTAGACCTGTTGGGATGGTTTTCTTGGGAAATTGTGTACATGCGGCACTCACCTGTAAATTTTAGAACAGATATACTGCATATGTAGCTGTCTATGAGAGTTCATTGTGAAGTATTATCTATTGTGAAGGGTAATATTCATCCGCAGAGTCACGCAGAGCTGAAGCACAACCAAAACAATGTTCTTCCACAAAATGTATGCAGTTTTGTTTTTAACTGCTAGAGGGCCAAAAGTTAGTGTAGTTATCTGTTACATACTGTAAGAACTACTGAACATACATTTAGAAGTTTAAAGTGCAAATTGTTGAAATTCAAAATGTGTAAATAAAGCTCATAAATGTAGGCTACTTGCAATTTTACAACACTATGTACTGTGTCCCATCAGGTAATTAAAACTTCTTCACACAATTGCAGTCTTAAGGCCCACATGAACACAAAGTCATTCAGTCAACCGATTCGTTCAAAACACTGATTGATTCAAGAACTAAAGTGACTGTCTTTACAAGGAAGTCTCCAAATCATTCACTCAAACAACTTGTTCAAAATGCTAATTCATTCAGGAACTAATTGCTCTGAGACACATAAAGGTTCTTCTGCGGCTTTGTTTGTAGCTATTTTTGTTGGTGGAGCAAAAATAGACAACATAACTGCCAATATTGTGTCTACAATGCAAGTTACTCAATTGTAACTCTTGCATGAAAACATTATAAGTCTTACAATTGTACTGTTGATCTGAACATCATCAATAGAAAGTGAATTCCACATTAGAAAGAGAAAATACAATCTAATGGTTAAAGGAACTGCAACTTTGGTGGAAAGAAGTCATCTGTAATGTCCTGCATGCCAAAATAAAGTGTGAGAATGACATGTAGAGGGGTTTTAGATGACTGAAAGGTATCTGTGAGGGTCTCCCATGTCTGAGGGCTGTGGTTAGGTTCACTTTCACTTCTGATCAGAGGCGATGGCCCACTGACATTTGCTTTTACTTGTGATCGCTTCATGACATCACAAGCTAAATGCTTAGTGAGTTTCTGTGAGTTTTTGACATGGACTTTTCTTCATGTTCAATGGAATCCAGGTGAACCGAAGACCACTAGAGACAGTGAGGATAATAATAGCATTACAAAGAAATGAAACCTATCATGAATGAAACTATTCAGCAGTCATGAGCAATTGTAATGATGAAGGCATCACTTTGTTCCTGACCTCAGTTAGAGTTCAAAGTTCACTGCAATGGTAGTTCTACTGAACGGACTCAAAATTCAACACATGCCTACACTTATGGTAATTAGGCTTAATGCTCATTTCACTGTATCCATGTTTGTGTCTGAAAGAGCCGAGTGAGCACAGGGCCAAAGCAACTGCAATTAAAAAACCTGCCCGAAACAGAATGCTGGAAGTAATCTGGGGAAGGTCATTTATGACCTGTGTCTTCCCTTCAAACCTTTTTCCCCTCCATTATTTCACTGAATTATTAGCTTCCTTTTGAAAATATTGGCCAAATTTATTTAATAATGTTTGTACAGCTGTGCGGTTAAGCTGTGCACACTCGCTGACCGACCCGTGCTTCCATATCCAGGCTGATCTGCGGGACCCTGGAAGCCAGTCACGTAGATGTAGCTTTGATCTGTGATCTGAGATACACATGCAGTCACACACATGAAAACACACCAAAACAGCTTCAAAAGAGACGATCTGTATTCCCATATTTACGACCCACTTTACTACTGACATCATTTTGTAAACAGCGATAGGTGTTTCAGGGATAAGACAAGGAAGAAAGAAAACATATCCTGTAATACGTAAAAAAAATTTTTTTAGGTTTATGACAAATAAAACCTCATAACCACAAAAACAGATAAAAGTTTAAAACTATTGGTGGAAAAAGAAAAAAAAAGAATATGCATACTTTATACAGTGGATGTGAAACTTCTTTGACTCATTTCACCTGGTGTATCACAACCCATTTGATGAAGGCAGTTTTCTCCACTGATTAATTTTATTTTTATGATTTTTTTGTGTGTGTAAATTTCCAAAACCACTGATTATATTTTATGATCATTTGTAAAAAGAGAGTAGAAAATATTCTGGAATAAAAATAATAACTACAAGAGTTTGGTTTGGTATTCCAATAAAAACACTAAGTATCAATTTGTGGTGCACATTTCATTTTTCATATTTAAACTTTTTTAAACCCTCTTAACTTCCCCTTAATGTCATTAATTTACTTGTCCTATTCATTTGCGCTCATTAAAGTTTCTCCCTTTTCTCTCTTTTTTTTTTAAGATGGCTTAATTCCGATTCACGCAGAATGGATTAAAGTGTCCAGAGGGCAGCCGTGACGTATCCGGCTGCAATCTTTCCCTGTCAGGAGACCGGAGCTCATTGGCGAGCCTGATGAAATAAACGCTGGCTGCTGACTCCTCCAATTTCACGGCACTCCTCAGTGTCACCCCGCGTGCCTTCCCGCAGATTGAGATATTTGCAAACTGTCATCTCCCATAAATAGCTGTCTGTGGTGACAGTGCTTACGGGGGCCCGAGGTCTGGGTTTAAGAAGGTTTTTGCCTACGCTTCCTTATCTCCTCTGTCAAGCCTTTTAGAGATTTCTCAGCACTGTGACAAGGAAGTGCCAGCTGAGCGCCAACCCCACTGCCCACAAGAACTTATCCCATTCTATCTATTTTTTAACACCCTCATCCGTTCGGTCGCTCAGAGCGTACCGGCGCACACACGTGCTCCTTATGGTTATTAGTTATCTGACATGCTGCAATCATTGAACTCCATTAGGCAAGGCAAATCCCTCTTCCCTGTCTCTGGGATGAAATGGGCTTTGCCATTCTTTCCCATGATGAAATTAAAATGTGTCATGTCTGCTGTGGCTACAGAAGCGGGACGTGTCCGGATGGTCCCAGTGAATCATTTCTGGCAGCCTCTTATTCCGTGTACGTTCCTATTAGCATCACAGACACCAGTCAGGTACTTATCAGTCTTTTCATCACTGAATGTCCTGCAGACCTTGAGAGTATACCAGTGTAAGTGGCAGCCAACTATAGTAATTATGCCTTTTCAGCTAGCTGAATATCAAAATGAACAGCTGCTTTTGATGTTCAGCAATTACAGATACACTACATCTTTCCCCTTCTTTAGCGAAATCGCTTTCGATTACACAGAACAGACAGCGTTCTGATGAGAGGGCACTGCTGCGTTTGAAGCATTTCTGGCTTGTGTTACAGGGCTCGCGCAACTCCCCCAGGTAACGGTACGCACTTCGCAGAGTCCCAGGTGTAAAATTAAGCTACAATATTACTAACAAAGTAGGTTGGAACTGCACTGTATATATTTAACTTCCACTTTAAACATGAAATTAACAATTCCCATGTGCCACTTGTTTAAGACGACCAAAACCATCTCCATAAACATTTCTTTTTTAAAGAAACTTTAAAGACCAATAATCAAAATGTATCTTGCATAATTTAAATTGAAAATGAAGTATATGAAGCCTGTGTGCACTACGGTCTCATTTTCGACTCACAAGCGTATGGCTGCCCTCTTTAAGCACCGCTAATGGTGGCCAGAGTTTGATATCAGATGCCAAGGAGGAAGTTTAAGGAGGCTAATGAGGGATTTAACCGTGGAAAATGAAGCCATGAAGGAAAAGAGAAAATAAACAAACTTTATGTCTGCCTCCTTAAAAAGCAACCGTTATTTCCTGCCTTTCTAGCTGATCTTTCTCGGTTACAACAGGAAATGTTGTGAGGCTGTAAGCAAGAGTCTCTGCGATTTATAAACTGGGTTATTACCACTGCTTCCCCACACTTAATAGCCACCCGATACACCCAGAGCACAATCAGCCCGGTCACGATAATATCATAACCAAGTATTCACCAAGGAGGCGTTTAAGATTTCCCAGATAAAGCCGAAACACTAGAGGGCCAAATTTGTTAATATCATCAAATGATATTACCAGGAACCAGAGCTGACAGAATACGATCCCCCAAAGCCCAGGAGTCTGTGGAAATAATTTATGATGCAACAGCTATCAAACATGTAAAAGTTATCAGGTTCAAGACCTGTGCCAGTATCTGAGCTCTCCGGTTACAGTGGTGATAGACTGAGCCAAATTATTTAGAGTATCTGTGGAGAAAATTTCATACTACCTGCAAATTTAAAGATTTGTTCAAAGTTTTAGATTTAGATATCTAATAATGCTATAGACTGGGAATAGGTCTAGCACTTATAAAAATATGAAAGTGCAGCAGTGCTAGGTGACCCAATTTAAAGTCGCGTATCAAGGTCCATTGCCGATTCCATTCCCTCTTCTCTCCCATCACTTCCTGTCCATCCTCATACCGTCCTGTGAAAAAGGCAAAATTCTAAATACAAAATATAATGTACCTCACAGCCTAAAGGAAGCTTCTCAGCAATATAAAACAAACGTAAGCTTAACAAATATGCTTACAAAATCAATGTTCAACATGTAAGAAAAACGCTTAAAATGGCAAGTTGTATTTTTCTGACACTCCTTATTGACCCTTGTTTATAAACTTTCCAGACAGACAGACAGACTCTAATAGTTTTAGCTTCTGGGAATTGAGTGTGTGTGTGTGGGGTGGTAAAAAAAAAAAAAAAAAAAAAAAAATAGAAAGGATAATGGACCTCATAGACAGACTACCATAATAACTTGCTGCCAGCTATTCCAATTTGTCTTACGCTTGTATTATAGAAACAGAGATTTGTATTCTGTCGTGTTGTCCACACGATTCCTACAATGTCACTTATGCTTACGACAATCCTTATACAGTGTGTGTGTGTATCACTGTGAAGTGTGTATTTATACTCCAAGGTGACAGTTGGGCGGGTGGAGGGGGCCGACAACTTATCAGCATCAGCAAATGGACCATAATAGTCCCTCAGGAGAGAGAGAAAAGAATGGCTTCACTTGACTGCCACAGTGTTCCATATTGGCTTTATTTTATTCACAGTGGTAATGCGATATGTCACAGTGTTGCTAATACACTTCTGTGTGCTGTCATCTGGCTGTAATGCTTATCAGATCCCTGTGCTGATGATTTGCCCTGCTGTCGGGGGCAATTATAGCTGAATGTGGCGGGGTTGAAGACTCGGCAACTGTTATTACTGCAAGAGAGGCATGGCGTGAGCACCGCATCTCTCCTTTCAGCTCAGGGCCAGCAGGTTCTAAAGGTGCCCCTCCATTGCCAGGTTCAGTCATGACCAAGTGAAGGACCCCATTTGTGCGGAAAACTTACCTTCAATAGCTGAAGTGTTGCACCTGCTACTGAAAAGGTACAAAAGGATGCAATGCATTCAAAATGTCGGCGAGGGTTGAAAAAGTCAATTAAAACGGCAGGAACGCAGAAAGAGGCTATTGTTTGCAATCTGCTCTAGAGGGTACAGTGCTTAACTACCACTGTTTCATCCATGTGCTAAAGTAGCGGTAGATGATTGAGGCATTGCTGTCCTCCGTTCAGATTTACATTATTGATCTTGCGGGTTTTAAAAACACAAGCTTTAAATTTGACCTTGAACAACTCGAGTCATGCACAAAAAAACCCAAAAGATTTTCACTGGATTTCTCTACAATGCTTAACTGAAGTAGTACCATTTTGAAATGGTCAAAACCTGTCTTTTAGATGTCAAATGTATATGTGCTTAAACTCAGGTCAGAGGTGCTCTAACGTGCCTTTCGTTCTTGATAAAATTATTGAGGGGCTGTAAAAAGGCACTAAGCGATTTCATCTTCAAACTGTCAAAGGTAAAGTCAGCCTCTAAGGTCACATCCTCATCAGTATGGTGTGTAGTTTCGAACGGTAACCATGTCTAGGACTGCATTCTTTGGAACATACCCCTTCGTGATTTTTTTTTTTTTCGCCATCAACATTTCTTCCCTCCTAAAATAAAAAGTTGTCTCTGCGACCTTCTTGTCTCACTGAAGAGTACAAATCCCTGTTCCCTCTGCCAGAACTCTCTCATTACTCCCTGTTTTAAAGTGAAACTCTCTAGTCCTGGAGGCCTCATTACTGCTGGAAAAGACACCCATGGGACGGGCAGAGTAAACCTCAGAGGGGACCCCCTCCTCAGACAAACTGAACTTCCTGAAGTCCTACTCAAGAATGTAAAGAAAAGCCCCCAGCTTGCTGCTCTCCCCGAAGGCAGGACGTCTTTGAGGTACATCAGCTTCATGGCTCAGGCACCCTTCATTAATAAAGTCTGGCACCAGTTTGAGCAAGTGCCAGCTAATTGAAGCACATATGCATAGTAAAAAGACATGGCGCTGAGCAAAAAGAAACTTCAGGAACAAGACTAGCATTTTTTAAATTCCATTAAGAGTTTTCCCACTTTAACTAATAGCCGATTTGTTTTTTTGGAGGATAACATGGAGTACCTAATAGCCGAAGCATCTTTTTGCAGAAAACCGGAGGGTAAATGGCATCATAATTATTAACAGAGTGTCTTTCATATCAGGATATTTATAGCAAATTCTTATTTAGTGACCTTGAGGGGAGAACAGAAAACACAGCTGTGCCTTTAGTTTGACTTAAAATGTTATCTGAACTAACAAACTTTGGACCTATGGCTTTCTTAAGAGAAACAGGGTAAGGGAGCCAAAAGAACCCCACACAATTAAATTTTCCCACAAAAATCTGACAGACGGTTTTGTTTTAAAATTGCTGCAAGCTGTGATTCCCACGTGAAACAGCTCGAGTGAGCTTCCTCCCCCTGTCAGTCACTTGTAAGGTTGGAGGATTGGTATGTTAAAGTCACGACCTGCTGCTTCAGGGCAAGTGTTGCTATTCTCCACTATCTCTACTGTCTCATTGACACAAGCTGCATTGCAAGCAAGGAAATGTTAGTTTAATTCAGTAATTAATGAATAAATCAACAATTCATACAAATCTCGACAACCTGCAGACCTGTAAATCGAAGAATGTTCTCATTTTGTTTAGCCAAAACTATTACCCAGTTAATATTGAATGTTCCACACAATGGAAGAGTCCAGCGAGCTATAGTGTAAATGGCCTGAAGCAGTGCCCTCACTTTAGCGTAGGAGTCTATATAGAATGACCTTATGGTCTCTCACTCATGTCCTGAGAGCTGCCCTGGACCCTGAGGTGTCAAATCTATTTGCTCTCTGATACATGCATTTTAACACTCAAATATACAGAAATAAATGTGGAGAAATGCCCATGTAAATGTATGAAGTGAATAAAGTGGCATGGTGGAAAGTATGTTGAAAAATGTATAAAGCTCAAAGTAAATAAGCATTTATTTATTTGGTTCGTTGTTCATAAGGCATGCAATTTTCATTGCAAGAACAGGGAAAAAACGGTAAAAATAGGTAAATAAATGATTGAACATTTAAAAGGAGATAATTGCTCATTGTTAGGTCATGTTAGCTACAGTGATGCATGAACTAATGTTAACAAACGAGACCTTAAATGTAAAGTTTTTATATTAATTATATATATATATATATATATGAAGAGTTCAGATGCAAAAGCCTCTAAGTGCCATCTGAAATTTTCTTCTAGAATTATCATTTTTATCAAGCTCATATAATTAAGTTCAGTAATTTCACTTAAATGACAATTAATAGGTAATTTTCATTGCCATTTAAGTGCAATTGCAGAACTTAAATATACAAACTTGATAAAAATTATGATTCTAGAAGAAAATTTCAGATGGCACTTTTGCATCTGAACTCTTCATTCATATATACATTTTTTAGATGTACTGGAAGTAAAAATTCTATAAGCTTTCCAAGCAACACTTCCTAAACATCCTTAACCCTCTGGTGCTCTTCAGTACTTTTTGACCAAAAGTGCAAAAAAAAAGTGAATAAGTGGATTACAACTACTACATAAACATAATTTAGAATTAGAATCATAAAATTAAAAAAAAACCAAAAAAAAAAAACCATTATCAAACTAAAATATAGTACATTTATTTAATTAATTAAAAAAATAGATTTGTTCATTTTTGACCACCACACAAAGAGCACCAGAGGTTTAAATATGCATTCAGAATAAGGAAAATAGATGACGGATAAATAAGCATGATATTCGAAAGACACTCTTAATCAACGCATGTGAGCAAAGAAATAAAACATCAAATGGATAAAAATAGTGAGATTTGAAGCCCAAAATGGCCAATTTATTAGACCCTATAGCTATCAAAGGGTTTAAGACCTCTCTCAGGTTATGGTGGATAAAATGTTTATATATGTAGTAACTTTTGGAATGCAGATCTATTTCATCCATGGTGGAATGTAACACAAGGTCAATATTAGCTCTGGGTGACCTTAATGCCAACAGAGGTCACAGCTTCTAACAGCTTGCACGCTGGCAGATGGCATCTCTGAAAGATTTAGTAACACATGTCTAGTGAGGTTCCCTTTGGGGAGCACCTTAGCCCATTTATAGCCTGTTCTTTTAGCACATTCTTCCCAGCCGTGTACTGAATACAGCTCACATTGCAGCAGTAAAACTTATTAAGCCATTGACAGCATCAGTGTAAATCCATAAAAAAATGTGTCATAAATCATAATTGTCCACTGGGAGCTTGTCATTGTGTCATTTTTAATCCGTGAGTGGTGTCGAATCTACATTAGTCTTAGCGAGTTTGTATGGGGATGAATGAAGAAATGTGCGTCTTTACAATCTCACACCCTCCCCCAAGCTGTCTTTTCAGATTTTAGACAATTTAGTCACTTGGAAATGAACACCCTTTAATTTTGCATCCATCACACCATCCTGCAGTGACTTCCTGTTCAGTGCTCCTGTTTTTTAAACCCTAGGGTTATATTTGAAGTTTCTAAATGAGTAGAGGCGTTACTCTAAAACCAACTTTCAATTTGCATCCATTCTTGATGAGATAAGCCCGGCAACAGTCTCAGAGGTGTGAACGGAGGCGCTGTGAAAGTAAATCAACATTTAGCTCTCGTCACATCGATCGCTGGCTGTGAATTTGCTTTGTTTATGACATTGAAGCCCATTGATTGCAAACAACCGACTCCACGCATGCAGCCCAAAACCCTCCAGTACAGCGTAGGCAAGAACTGTTGAGCCAGAGGGGAGCACTTATTGATGGGCCGGCAAATGCTAAAGTCATTTTAATTGATCAGCCTCGGAGCCGAGCAGCCCATCCTTCGTCGGGAGATTTGTTGGTCCGGGGGGTGGAACTTGAGAGCCATTAGGGTCTAAGCGAGTGTGAACAGATTACTGTGGCTGGTTAAGCTTTAAAAGAACACTGATCGCTGTGATTAGCTCTTCACTGGGAACACTGCAAGATCACTGGCACTTGTCAAAGTCTTGGTAGGGTGAAACGCCACACTCCCAGTATCTCCGAGCACAACGGATCAATGCGCCACTGTCTGTTTCCTGTAATGTGGCTTGTTGTGCCAACAAGAAGTCATGAGACTGCAATTTTGCTAATAGTCTGAGTTTATCGCAATAGGCTTCAACAAGTCTGGAATTGCATTTCCATCTAGCATCACCATATTGATACTGACTGTATGAATGTAGCCCATACTTAGCGTGTGACAACCATCAAATATTTATTTTCGTGTCCAGTGTCTGACAAATTCAAGAATTGTTAGACATACTTAAAATATTAACATGTAGCACATAAGTCTAATTTCTGACTCCGCAAGCTTGTTTCCCCCTGTCATTTACATTAGCAGGAGCAAATCAGATATTGTCTGTATGGACAAGATAGGTAACTGAAGTCGATATCCTTATTGAGTAATGCATGTAACCATAGTGACAAATAATTAATGTAAATACAGTCTTTAAGGTGGTAATTTTTCATACTGCTTTAATGAAGTGAAAATTCACACTATTTTATAAATGTGTGATACTGATTTTAGTGAAAGATTCAGCCATATTTTTTTAATAAAAAATAAATAAAAATAAAAACGTACCTCGCATTTTCTTTACTCAAAATGTCTCAAATTATTTTGTACATAGAAATCCCTCTTACAATCGACTCGCAGTTTTACTCAAATGTATATCAATACGGTAGAAAAGATCTGTCGCTTGCTTTACATTACAGTTCTTTCAATATTAACTCACCGCATCATGTCTTTCGAAACCTATATGACTTACTTTCTTCTGTGGAACACAAAAGCAGAAGTTTACAGCAAAATGTCCAATGCACTTTTAAGTTAATGGTGGCCACAGTCGTCAAGTTAAGATTTTCACTAAATAGCACATTTTACTTTATGCCTTGAGGAGTCTCTTCAGAAAACCTTTTTGGAGTTTAAGAGCTCCACTTTCATTTTATTAAAGAGAGCAGTTTAGACATCCTGCTAAACATACAGGTGATGCCAAGCAAATAATGACAGAATTTCCATTTCATCAAAGGTCAACTACACAAACAGGCCCGGAAACTGCATTCTAAGGCTGTGAATATAGCCAAAGTCAGAAAAAGAAGCTTTTCTAGTGAACAGAAAGAACCGTTTGAGTCTGATAATTCTGATGTTATTTATGGAAAACTAAATAATTAGGAAAACTGTCATGCTGTACACCTCTTTATTTTTTTTCCAATGCATTTCATTCCTTGTAATGCTTCATGAATGACAGATTGTTACCAAATGCCCAAGCTGGAAAGGCTTTTCAAGTAAGACTGACTGAAATGCCAAACAGTTACCTTCAGTAACAATGTGAGTGACTCACTTTGAAGTAGTTGTTGAAAGAGCAAATGGATATGAGAGAGAACAAAAATAATGTTTCATCTAATTTCCTGTCCTCTGCCTTTATAACTGAAGCTTCCTGCTCTCTCACTCTTTTAATAACGAGCTCACCTTGATATACTGCCATTGGATCACAATAGTACATGAAATAAACAAAAGCCAAACTAAGTTTGCATGTGACAAAGAGAAAAAGCTCATGTCTACGGCTCTCTGAGATTCTGAGCTGTCTAACAGTTGTCAGGATACAATTGATTCATGTGCAAATGTCCTCCATTCCCCAGTTCAGTCAGAGTATATAAAACTCACATTTCCCTCGTCGAGAGTGACAGTGTGCAGTATTGCAAAAGCAACAAAGCTGTCAAGTACAGCTGTCTGCACAGTGCAGGATCATATTTATTTACTGACAATAAGTTAACAGACTAAACACTGGGGTATCCAGTCAGTTTGGAGAGATGATGCTAATGAAGTTATGTGAGATACTCAGCAGGAGTAATCGTTTATTGCCTGTGAGCACTTACTCAATTAAAACAGTTACATAACTCCTAAAGGGAAATTGAGAATCGTGTTTTGAAAGAAAGAAAGAAAGAAAGAAAGAAAGAAAGAAAGAAAGAAAGAAAGAAAGAAAGAAAGAAAGAAAGAAAGAAAGAAAGAAAGAAAGAAAGAAAGAAAGAAAGAAAGAAAGAAAGAAAGAAAGAAAGAAAGAAAGAAAGAAAGACAGACAGACCACAGGCCTGTGTAAGACACTTGCCATCTCAGAAGCTGGGGCAACAGCTTGGATGATCTTCGAACACAGAGTGCACAACCCCTAGAGTGACAACTATCCTCCCGGATAGAAAACTAGTGCCCTGTGGTTAATGTAATAATCTCTCCGGATCAGGCCTCTTAAATGGTGGGAGTAATAACACTTGTAACCGTACTCGAGCACTGAAAAGCAGGAACAGCGTGACGCTTGGCATTTGAGAAGCACAAGAGTTTAATCTTACTCTAAAAGAAAAAAAGAAAAAAAAAAAGAAAAAAAAAACCATAATCTCCTATCTTCTTCAAATCATCCTGAATTAGTGTACTTCCCCACTGGCATCCATTAGAGAAGGTGACCACAGTGTTTGTTCCAGGCTATTAGATCTTATCCATTTAGCGGACCCTACCGGGAGGAGTCCGTTTGGAGATGAGGATACACACAGAGAGGTGGCCGCTCCCCTGCTCTGATCGAGGCGGAGAGGACAAGAGACCACCAGCTGGCATGGGTAACAGCTTTCACAGAACAGCTTACACTGTGTATAGACTTAGATATAATGAGAATGGTGAGGGGTAGGGCTGCACGATATTGAAGAAAACTGTGATATACGATAATGCTTAAAGTGTGTCAAATAAACTTAAATGATCTTTAAAATATATTTAAAATTATATAACCTACATGCGTGTTTCACATTCTTTTTGTGACAAGAAAACATCCCTACAACTTCTGAAAGCGAACAGTAGTGTTTTACTGTAGCATAAGAAGTGTTATTTTAACATCAGTGTAAACCACAGGGTTTAGGGTTTCAGGTAGGCCCACATTAGGTTTATTTATCAACAGACACTGAATAATCAAATGTAAAAATGAAACACTGCTTAGTTTTCACTGTATGAATTAAATATATACAGATTTTTATTAAAGCTCCATTTAGCCAAGAGCAGTGAGAGTGATTTTCTTTTTGTCTTTTGTTCATGACCCCAGTTATTGCAAGCCGTTGCGATATGCATATCGTGATATATACATTTGCGATATTTCGATCATTTCGATATTTTGTGCAGCCCTAGTGAGGGGTCAGATAATCTCAGAAGGAGCAGATTAAATAGTTATTATTTGTTGAAAAGTCCTCTGTTAGAACCGTGCTTCATGCTAGATTCATGCTGTGCAAATGATAAGATTCATTTTCTTTTATTGAGTTATCGATCTAATTAGGCTCTTTGTATTGAGGGAAATACAAATCGTATTGGTGCACTAAATATCTTACGATTGGATCCAATGGGGTTACGCTGCTTTAAATCTAGTTGTTAAGATATTGTAGAATGAATGCTAATATTTTACAGTTAACCTTAACCTCAGTAAACTCAAATAAAATAGGATATTAATAAAGAAAATAAAGTCATACAGAATGTGAACATTTTTGGGTTCACTTTCTCTGATGCCAGGGGATTCTTAGCTTCCTTGTGATATGATTTAGCTATATCACTGAAATGCAAGACCTCATATTGTGATCTTTGAAATGAAGGGCTTTTTCCCCCAATTGTATCTGATCCACTCATTCTGGCCCCCAAAGATCAGAGGCTGTGTTTCAGTGATTGTGCACACATGAAAGGCCTTTTGGACAAGATAATCCACCAAACTAGGTAATAATGCTATTTTCTCCTCGCAAAACATGTTTTCAATGAAATTATCACCACTGAATTTCAACCAAAGGGATTTGGAGCTTCCGTTTCTGATAGCAGTTAGCATGCAGGAAGAGTGCAAAGCTCTCTTTCAAGTAATTTAAGACAAAAAAAAAAAAAGATCTCAGTACCTTGTTGAGCCATCCAAGTGTATTAGAAGAGGAAGGAAAGAAGCAAAGCTGCCACTCCATAAAGCAATTATCCCCTTTCTTTACTCCATTTCAGATTGAGATGCAAAAATTGTGATTACAACTGTTCAACGGGGTAGTGTTTCACAAAGATTACCCCAAAAAAACAAAAAACAAATGGATGTTTGGGCCAATTTACTCCTGTTTCCTGGAACAAAAAAAAAAAGTATCACTTTGTGTTTTACAGTAAATAAGTACCTAAAGGAAATTTTCCTTCGGCCAGCTGAAAAATGATGAATAACTATTGTCAGTTAAGTACTAAAGCAGCAAGGCCGCAAAACAGAACAGTTTTGTTATGTGTGCAGGTGAAGATATGCAATATGACCCCAGCTGAACCTTCTATTCTCTCATTTCACTCTCATATTTGCCATCACTTCCTCCACAATGCAGTGCAAACAATACCCAAAATTAGGTGACACATGTTCATAACCCCACCTACTAAATTAGAAAGTAGTCAAACACTCTGGGTGACAAGATGGCCTTTCATTTCCTTATTCAAATCAGCGAAATTGACTGCCTGGACTCTGACAACATGATTGGAAAGGAAGCCATTTAGATTCACAGTTCATATTGTGCTGTTTATAGAAACATGCTAATTGAAATGAAGTATTTTGGCATTTACCATTTCTTACAATATTGTAAATATAAAAGTATATTTGAATGGATGCTCTATTGTGCAAGCAAATGCTTCAAGCACTAGCATGCTGAACTGCAGGTTATTTAAGTAGTAGGATACCGTGTCTTGAAAAGATCACCAACCGTTCTCTACATTTCATGTCAAGATCTAAACAACACTCCCACTCCGATCAAGCTCTTATTTTTAGACGTGATCCTGTCCATCATTTCCTGTTACAGTCATCATTAGCACCTCTCGATTCCAGCATGATGACTGCCAACTGTTCTCTTCTGCAAGCCTCCAAACAGCAGCTCTGACCCACGACTACACGTCAGCCACAAACACACACGCACACCATATATCCCAGCTTAGACCATGTTAGTATATGCTAATGCTTTGACTAGTGTAAGAAATGGTTCACATAAAGGGTGAAGAAACTAATATGAACAGCATAAGGGGGAAGAAGCTGATCTCTAGGAAAAAAAACATGTAATTGCTACCCCGTTAAACATGCGACAAATAAACTGAACATTATACGTTTTTTCATAACCAAAAATTTTATCTGAATCTAATTTATGTCTGAATCTGATTTTTAACCCCTTCCCAGTCACCCCCAATTTTGGCAAGTGCTGCATACATGAAATGCCCAAAATAAAAAGGTTACTGCTCATAAGTAATTCTGAATAGAAACATAACACACATACATTTAGAAAGCCAACACTTGAGAGTTTATAGTTCAAGACTCAAAATTAACCAGACTGTTATTAATATTGAGATATATAAGCTCAAACATATTTTGAACTAAAATAATCTGGGATCACCAGTGATCCCTGACTGGTAAGGGACAAGGCTTATTTAAAGTCCCCCTGCAGTCAATATTTTATCCCTTTAAAACTCATCATTTGATAATCAAAATGACATATTTAAATGTTTTTTTGTGTTAAAACAATATCTTCATGCCTTAAAATAGCTTGAACGTAACTCTACACCCTTGCAAATTAGTCTCCGCCTCCGCCTCCACCTGATCCACTCGGCATTGTAGGAAATATTGGTTTAATTCAGCCATATATGTTTGAACTAGAAATTGATTCAGAAGTAGAAGAGAAAGAGCGAATTATACAGGGTCTTCTACAGGTTGATGTATCAGAATGGTAATGTGTTTCATGTATCGCTCTCAAAACGTCAGATACATAACGGTAATTGATATGATTAGCCATTGGCTTGACCATGTTAATAATGTGGTGTTGATAATGTTACACAAACCATGTTTCAATTCGCCATATCAGAGTCAGACAGCTGCCTTTTAAAAATCAGAAATGCTTTGAACATCATAGAATGTAGATTGGTTATGTGTTTGTGACGTTAGAAAACAGTGGCGTTTTCAAATCACGGTTTTGAGACTGTCTTTGATACACTGCCGTTTTAAGGAGAAAATACTCAGCAATGGCGTTGACTGATGAATTCGCATATGGTTTGTCCATTCAAATTTGGTTTGCATATTAAAAACACCACACAGACATATAAATAACAATTACAAATTAGAGGAAAATCTTTTTCAAGTTGATTCTGATTCGCTTCAATGAATTTAATTGCTACATGAGAAGGGAACGTTTAGAATGAGCCGATTCACTATGATTATGTCCTATGCTTACTTATGATATATATCAGAGGGAGAAAAGACTATTTAGCTGAGCGCATCTGTCTCAGCTCAGACATAAAAAAATAAAAATGTAGCACTTGGTCAGGTACAACTGTACTTGTTAGATAAAGGGCCTAATTTACTAAGCCGATGGAAGTGGAAAGTTCTCCGGGTCATTTACAGACAATGCACACATTAAAGAACATGTAAATAGCAGCCAGATAATTTCCATAATGACCAACACATTCTACCAAGAGCAGCGCATATTAGCATCTGGTTTAAGACGTGCTTTTTTGGGCGGTAAACAATGGCATAAATACCAGTAAATTGACTAGGGCAAACCATAGTAAATCAGACACTGGCCCTAAGTATCTTAGAACTGGTAAAGCTTCACTGTTATGAAAAGAGCATACTGTCACAAACAGTTATTAACATTCATCAATGTTAGACACTCCAAAGTAAAGTAAACCCTTACAACGGGTATAAAACAGCCTCATGCGAACAACTCTCAATTAGAGACCTCAGCCACATAACAAAGTACAACTCTGAAAAGTTCATGATAGTGACACTTAGGAAGCAGGCCGGCATTCAATCACAGCACTCGAGTGCCTATTTTCCTGCTTCCATATAGATCGGTAAACAAATCATTCTAAAATTATGCCGGGATGGCTCATTTTCTTATTGACTCCTGTGTGCAGCTATTTTAATCATTACCTAATTGTCTAGCTGCTCTATCGACAGAGTGGCGGCCCTGCCGTAGTGATTTGTGCTGACACTGCCAGGGGCCCATTGGATCTGGGTTAACCTTTTGATGTCCATCGACGCTCTGTGCACTGATGATGATTGATCGAGGTGGCCCTTGCCGTTAGATAATACCTAATCAGCGTTCGGAGTAATTTGTGTAAATGAGACCTCATTATTGATGATGGCAACTTCAGAAGCCTTCATGCACACTAATGCCAGGCCACCATTGGATTTGCAAGAAAACTTTGTTCCAGAACGTCAAAAGAGTGTAGAGGCGAAACGTTCAAGAAGTCCATGTGCAGATTGTGATGAACCACCAGGCTGATTTCTCTCTGCCTAAACGCTGGGGTGCATGATTCTCTCGATTCATAAGAGGCATTAAAAAAATTACGCATACAAAAATCTAACTGTCCCACACAAACCACACAAAGACTCAAGTCTATATTATTCATCTTATAAAAATCACTTAATCGCCACACATATTTGTATGGCCTTCATCTGCTTATTCCTCCTAATTTGACTTCAATCCACTCCATTATGTGACTCCCTTATCTTTTTAAAGTTATCGGTTGGTGAACTGTGCCATAAATGACTCTCTCTTTCCTAAGACTACTTATTTAAGAAAATCATTTTGTCAGCAGCCAGAATGAAATAAGTGTGTCGGTGTATTAAAATGATAATAGGTGGTGCAAGTGCTTTGCAGTGTAGCCATTCGCTAAAACCTGGATTATAAAAAGCTATATCCTTTCTCGAATATTAACATATCCTTTCTCGAAAGCAATTCAATCTCCAGGCAACAATGACAAAAGAGAGCCTTTAAAATAAAGGGTGGGAGATAGAGATAATGAATTATGATGATTATTTCTTGAAAGGAAAGTGTGATGACCAAAAATGTAAATTTGGTTATCATTCACACACCTTTCATGTCATTCCACAACTATATACACAATTCTTTTTTTATCTGTGTAACACTCAAGAAGATAGTTTAAAGAATGCACGTTACCAAACAGTCATGGTGATTGTATGGACGGAAAAAAAAACCACTGAGCTATTTTTCAAAATATATTTTTAACGTGAATTACTTCAACAATCTGAGGTTTAATCAATTTTAATTTTTTTGTGAACCATCCTTTTAGGTCATTTTGATACATGCACATATAGAGGGAAAGAATGCACTTATGAGAATGACAGACGAGAACAAACTTGCCTCAGTGAGATGACAAAGGTGGACGTCTGCCATATGTATGATATGATCTCTGTGCTGGGCAGCATCTGAGGTTCCACTGTAATCTCATGAAGGATGTTCACATGTGTTGGTGTGCTGGAGGGCTCTTGTATCTGCTCCAGTCTGGCTCCTGAAGATGGAGCTCTGCTCCAGCTATACGGGTGCAGGACTCGGCCACCACCCTGACGCTCTCAGGACCTGATGATGATTGATCATGTTGTTTTCTTCATTACTTTAAACCCAATCAGTGCTTGCTGTAATTTGAGTAATGATAGCTCATTATTGCCAATTGCACATTTAAGGGCTTAATTTACCCTTCTCCGGTGCACCTTGGGGACATCTGCATACGGTGGACACCTTCGGGATAAGGGATCGATAATTCTCCATCTTCCTCTTTTTAACTAGAATTTCTTCCGTTTAAGACTCCTCTCTGATATCTGATAACTGGGATTGTGTAAAGACAAAAAGAAGAAAAGAAATATCATTTTGAGTTCAGTATGATTGTGAAATGAGAAGTTAAGTATAGTTTGTGGTTAGGGAAAAACCACAAAGTCTTAATCATAATAAATATACATTACCTTTCAAACTTTTGGTGTCAGTAAGATTATTATTATTTTTATTTTAAATAAATTAATACTTTTAGCAAGCACACACAAAATTGATCAAATGTGACAGTGAAGACATTTACAATATAACACATGATTTCTATTTCAGACAAATAGTTCTTTAGACATTTCTATTCATCAAATAATCCCCAAAAAAACGTATCCCAGTTTCCACAAAATTAAATAAAGCAGCACAACAGTTTCAACACTGATAAGAAAAAATGTTTTTGAACACAAAATCAGCATATCAGAATGATTTCTTAAGGTGACTGAAGACTGGTGTATTACAGTTTTGTATTTTAATATATACACAATAAATACATGAAAATATAAATAAATAATCTGATAGGGTCAAAGGTAATTTCAATTCAGATATTTTAATTAACAACCTGTTACACACACACAACCTATTAAACAATTACACTGATCAAACAAGATGTTCTGTGTTAATTAATAATGAAAAATAATTAGGTTATCGAGTCTGCTGTATAACACTGTTTATCTGCCTTTATGTAAAATAATTTGTCAAATATATCACAGCACATGACCTCCATCTTCCATTCACTGGCAGACAAACTCTGGGGACAGCTGAGCACATAAATACATTGTTTTGAGACATTGACTCACACATTCATGTATTTCAAGGGCTACTGAGAAAGGACAATCTCCATTTCAGGCATAGCGAATATAAGACAACTGCTCCTATTCAAAGCTAAACTCATTTAGCCAAGTCTTGGATCGTCCCTTCTGCAAGATTGGGCTCAGATGCTGGAGAGAAGAGGAGTGCGTCAGTGAAGCGGGAAAAGAAGGGTCATGTGTTACACACCAGGATCAGAATCAACAGGAGATTTGGTAACAGAGGATCCCTTCATCCTCCAGGAATCTTTGTGAGATTGAGGTGATTCATCATGCTAGAGCATTATTGCTGCCCTGATTTCGCTTTGAGTTCCTAGGGTTTTGGCACACAAGCATACTTTCAGGCATAATAATCACAAAGAATAGGGGAAAAAAAGGTGAAAACTCAATAGGGAAGCATAATTATCTCCCTATCTATTTACATATAACTGCTGTTTAAGCCATGCAAAGAATTTCATATTGAATATGCCTGTGGTGGAATAATAGTCTGTGGCAAAATAAACCATCCCGTTGAAAGAGATAATCATAGTTCCTTAAAGAAATAGTTCACTCAAACTTAAAATCATTTTCTCATGTTGTTTCAAAATAATTTGCGAACACAAAGTGAACACAAAATAATATCCTGAAACGAAATATGGACTGTGGCTTTTAAGCTAAAACAAAATGATTAAAAAAAAATAAGTCTCAAAGACTGTCCGATGAATTAGTCTGATTTGTTTTATAGTTACAGCAGATTATCAGTGGGTAATGACCTTTGGCCTGTTTCTTACACAAAGCTATCATATGGCTTCAGAATACTTGGAATATAGAGCATATACAATATATAAGTGTTATGGACCGTTTTAACACTTTAATACCGATACTTTTATGGTGATTTTCCATCCGTTTTGAGAGCTTTACAGGTCTAGTCTTTACTTATATTGAAGCGAATGGCCAGGATATAAAATAAGAAAAAAAAAAATAAATGTATACAGATTTGTAACCAAAAAGAGGTTAGTAAATGATGAGAAAAATATATTTTTTGGATTAACTTCTTTAATTGTTAGTACTGTGGATACTGCACCACTCACCAAATTCTGTATGTCAAAAGAAGAAGTGCCTTTAAAGTGCTTAAAACGGATACAGGTGTCTTAAACAAACAATGGTCTCTTTGAAAGTACTCAAAACAACTGTGATTGCGTGGGGCGCTGATGTCCTAAATTGCAGCAGAAGAATGGAGCTTTCTATCCGGGCTTGGGTACCTATGATACTGTTCTCAGCACACAGTCATTGCTGCCCTTTTCATCTTCCTGCCTTCAGAGAATTCCTCTAGAAAATGTTGCCTCCTTTCTTCTGCCGAAAAATTTCAGCTCATCAAAAGAGAGGTGAATCTAAGTCCTTATATTGTGGCCATGGCCATGTACAGTATCATTAAAGGGTAAAATGCGGAGGGTCTACAGATAGGGCATGTCCAAGGACGTGCACAAACACACACACACACACATACAGAGGGGCATTTGATGTTATCCTTTTGTCAATGTTTGAAGCCAGATCCTTGTTATCAGAGTGCTGTTCTGGGCTCCATTCCTTGGCTTTTTGAGAGCAGGTCAGGGGCTTTCATGTGAGAGGCACACTCACAGCCCCTCTACAGACGCCAGCCGAGGAGGACCACAGCTTCAGTGCTGCTTATCCTGCTCCAAACGCCCATGTTCACAGATTACATTTCATATATAACTACGTAGTGACCATAGCGAGTGCACAAGAACAACACTGTATTTGTACTTAACAAGGCGTTTTGACACATTCTGGAGATTATTACTGGCAGGTTAAATGTGTAAAATTAAGAAAATGGGTTGCAGTACGCAAGCAGCTATATTAATATCCTTCTGTTGATTCAAATTGTCAGATAGAATCATGTTCTTCCCATGTATAATCAAATTAATAATGAAGAAAAATGTACTATGTATATCACACACACAGGAAAACAATTTTTCAACCTGATAAGAAATGTTTCTTGAGCACCAAATCAGCATATTAGAAGGATTTCTGAAGGATCATGTGACACTAAAGACTGGAGTAATGATGTGGAATATATATTTATTTATTAGGTAACAATACATCGATATGGATCGATGCATCGATCAAATGTCTAACGAAACGATGCCCCACGTAAAATATCGATATACTGTACCTTTATTTTGACACTCTCCACATCTCCACGTTACGTCCATCTACGCATTTCCGTTTACTCACCATACTGTCTGCCGGTGTGTCTTCATAACGTTAAAGGTGAACTAAGTAACTTTTTTACCTTAACTGAACAGCTTCGGAGTCATTGGAATGGTTATATTACTTATTTCGGGTTGAATGGTGGTCGTTTCGCACCCCCCTGGTGCCCGTGAGCGGAAAATCCGCACTTGCAACTTTGAGCCGGCGGGCCGCCGCGTCAGGAAGTATCGCGTGATATCAGGTCTCGCGATGTAAACAATTGCTTTACGGCCAAAAGAAATCTGCTAAAATGCTGTCATTATTGCGCTCCCTCACGCTGTTCGAACCCGAATGAAGAAGACGTTTTAAAGAATGTCCCATCTGCTTTGATGTCGTTGATCTACTAGCCTCTGGTGTCTGAGAATAGCCAACGAGTTTTTACAACAGTGTTGTCAAATATCTATTCCGAAGCTGTGGGGGGAGCTCTAGAGAGAAACCTGCGAGCAAAAAGCGAGAATACAGCGAAGAAATCCCGAAATTACTGAGCCCCGCTTTAATTTTCTCAGCTGAAATAGACGCCTGACAAGATTGACTGAACCCTAAACACGTTTTGTCGTAAAAGTCGGTATTGTCCTCTGTCAAGGCATCGCGAGTTCATGTTTTACAGCAGAAACCGACAAGCACCCTTGTTGTTTGTGAACAACCCGATGAGTTTTAGCAAATCAGCACGCAGTATTCAGGACAGGTGACAAGGCTGGTAGTCACCTCGAAAAGACGCACTAGCTGAGAGAAGTTTCGACAAAGCTGACTAAAAGTTATCGAGGATTAATGATTTCAACGAACCCGTGATATCTTCATCGGGGCGTAAAAGGAAAATAAAAGCTGAACTTTTTCACGGAATCTTGCTAAAGCAGCACGTTAGTGGCGAGGGAAAAGCTCCCTGTATTGCATGTAATCACAACAATAAAGTTTGTCAGGCCATGTCATATAAATATAATATATATATATAAAAAAAATGTGCAAGTTACCTGTATTTTTCTGTATTTGAGTTATTAATAAAAACAACCCAGCTGCAGTTTGATTGATATTACTTGGAATGCACAATAAAAAAATAGATATGATTTATGAAATTGAACAAGAACAGAGTTATCTGTTTTTGCAAATTAACTCTTCAAATGAAATATTAAAGGAGGAGTTTAATTAAACGTTCATGTTATATATTTTGGAAAATAAAAAAAACATTTTTGTAAATAAAAAATGGTTGTGTAAACTTGGCACATAATATCTAAATATCGATAAATCAATCGATATAGCCCTGAATCGAATCGAATAAATATATATGCACTTGAAATATACAGTAGTGCAGCCAAGCCATATGGCCAAATTTTTTTTGCATAGAAAAACATTGATATTCTACAACATATGGTCTTTTGTGATCTACAAAAAAAACATTTTCATTTTGGGTGGAGTTTACCCTCAACCTAACACTTCAAATCTAACAAAACTTTATCCAAACAGACCATGAACTGTGATATAAGACATATCAGAAAGCATAAAAGATCAGTGCATGACCAGCATGAGCTCACACATGCTTTAGTCAGTCATTTTTGGGTGTTATGGTCCTATTTAAATGGCCTAGTCAACTTTCCCATTTCACATGCCTCAGAAATCAACCAATTACAGTCCATGTAAGTGGTCATATCACCCCCTCCGAACTGATGTGGCTATTTCCTGTTTAAGATTTTCCTTGCAAAGCTAGAAGAGCCAGGAGTGGGGAGGGCCTGCACAGTGACACCGCACTATAAAAGCACAGGGATGAAATAAAGGGGAGCTGAAATAACTCAGACATAAAAGTCTGCAATAAAACATACTTTCTATTTCCCTTTTTACGCACAAGAAAACTTAAGCAAGGCTAATCTACGGTAAGAAGTTACAAGCCTGAAAATCTTTCCCCTGTGTTTGTACCATAACATAATTGGTGTTTAGGCCTATTTCACACTAGGAATTTGAACCATATGTGCCTTCAACGAGTCCCCCGAGAAAGGCAAGAGAGGGAGAAAAGGGGGAGAAAGAGAAAGAGAGGGAGGAAGGAAGAAAAAAAGAGAAAGTTTATGGGTTGGATTTTCTATTTGACTGTAATCACTTCTCTGGAGGCCCATTGGAGTCCCCAGGCCAAAGAAAACAGTTATGATTGGAAAGTGATACAGCATGCTCACATGCTGATAGGATGGTTGAATGTTCTTTTCCTAAGCCGTACTCTTCTTTTACATGTCCTGTAACTGTGTGCTCCAACTTCTCTGCCATGAGGGAGTATGCAGAGAGGAAATGGAAAAGAAAGTGTGTGTGTGTGGGGGGGGGGGGTCTAAAGTAGGAAAAGTCTGGGTTCTAAAACCCCTGAGCTGCCCCAGGCTGTTTTCTCTTGTTAATGACCACCTATCACCCCCTCACTCTTTTCACAAAGATTTACAAGATAAGTAAAGGGCAAATTACCATGAAATGATTCAGGTTTCTCTAAAATGTCAGGTAGTATTAGTATGAGGAATGTGCATCTATAATCTTTCAAACACAATCCAGGACCACTGAGTCAAGTCTGGGGGAACGGATAAAGGTAAGGAGGCGACCACGTTTTCCGGCCAACTACTAGCCCAAGCATCGCAAGCAAATCTCCTACATGTGTGAGTCAGAGACAGCATGACAGAAAAGTCCAAACAAATATGTACTTTAGCTTTTCTTTTTTTTAAATAAACTATTCTGACTAGAAATGTGAAACCAGATTTTCAGAAGTTTACCTCTTCCAGCCACATGAGGAACAGACACTTTCATTCAACCCTGAAATGACTCCATGTGCTTCTCTCATTGGCCCAACACAGCCATCTGCCAACCATACAAGTGACCCCACTGAATATTTACTTATTTTAACCTGGGTTATTTCAGTCAGTGTTACAGGTTGATTTCATTTATATTTTACACTTAGACTACCATTCAAAAGACTAAAGGAAAGTACTACTTTTATTCATAAAGGATCAATTAAATGTAACTAAATGACAGTGATGTTATATAAAAAAAAAGTTATTTTGAACTTCTATTCAAAGTTATCTGACACAAATATTAAGCATCACAACAGTTTTCAACAATGATAATCAGTATACATTTTAAATTTCACAATATTAATGTTTTTATTTATGATCAAATGCAGCTATAGTGAGCATAAGGGACTTCTTTCAGAAACATGAAAAAAAATCTCCAACTACCCCAACATTTTAAACAGTTGTAATCAGTTCATGGCATGCAACAGAGTTGTGCACCATTCAGAAATGATTTGAGAATTCCAGATCAATTCCTGAATTGAATTTGAACTGAGGTAGCAAACAGGATGCAATTTGAATGCAAGGAAGCAGAATTAAGCAAGCATAATTTAAATTCAAAGAAATGAATTACAAGATTTTCAAAAAAATTAACTTTAACTACTAAAAGTTTTTAATTAAAAAAGCAAAAACTAAAATAATAAAACTAAAAAAACTAAAATAAAATATATAAAATAAAACTCATGCACTCATGAATCAAACCTATGACTCTGGCGTTGTCCTCTACAATTTAACATCACATGCATTCAAAACTTCTTCTGATTCAAAAATTCCAGCTATTCATTACTTCCTTACAGACCACAAACAACAAATTGAGCTAAAGATCTCAAGCACATGAATTATTTACTCTCGCAGCAGTTCGGTTCAGTGCTGTTCCAGACTACGAAAGCAGGTCACCACAAGGTAATTGGAGTTAACAGATGCTTCAATTCCCACAGATTCCCTCACGCTGAAATCATTAATACACAATTGCAACCAGAAGGACAGCATTCTCCAAGTATAGATTCATTACGGTGAGAACGAGGGATGAAATTATATTCACATCCTCCTCCCCTCCCCGAACGCTGGAAAAGTGGTCTACGCTATAAATACATGGATGCACAAGCAATGCAGTGTAACAAAGTGTAATGGCGATAATCAAACAGGCCTTCTGAACATCATGTCAACTGGAGTCCAGTACCTCAAAAACTCCTTTATTGTTGGATTTGAGACTTTCTAGGTAAAGGAAAGCAAGCTTGACAGACTTGAACTGACAGAACCTACCTACCTAACAGCTTGTATAAAGGCCAACCGCGTGTTGGCAGTCTGCCGCTAAGTGAGTACCGTCTAACGTGCTTGATGCCTCATATCTCTCGCTCTGCTCTGTGCCATCACTGTGAGTAAACATACAGTAATGGTGATATTAGCCTGAGTGCCTGCTGATGTACAGTAGTTCGGGCACAGACGGATAGCAACAATTACAGGCCCACATGCTACGTTTAAGCTCAACTTAAAGCACTAACACGGGAGAGCAGAGAGAAAAAGGACCGCTATGTGCTTTTTCATACATGTAAGGCATAAATTATGTCCAATGATGCGAGCGCAATGCCACTGTTGAACAGCCAGTCAATGGAGAGGGCAGGGAGAGGCAATGGAGCGCGGTAATGTGTAATCTTACTACTCAATGGGCTGTGCCCAGCAACGGGGCTCCGAATGCTGGAAGTGTCAGAGAGATAAATAGCAGAGTGTCCCCCTCGAAAAACATGATTAATACCCCAGCTAGTGACGCTGCAGAAGATGAAGTGGGAGCAGCTGGCTCAAGCAGTGCAGGCACGCAGGGAGAGGTGGGGGAGAGAGACGGGAGCGAGCGCAGCGGAGCAGAGAGGGCAAAGAGGAGGACACACCGGCAGCCAGGGGGAGGGAGGCGAGGCAAGGGCACGCCAGGCCGAGGAGTGAGGATAGACCCCCTCGTGTCCAGAACCTATCTGACACCAATCTCCATTCATAACACATCTAGAGCGGCACATATATAGGAAGAGTTTGTTGTGTCGTGACAGATGCTGCAAAAGATGCGAGACGCGAGTGCAAAAGTAAAATACATTGAGTGCATGTTTGAACTTGAACTTCTTATAACTTGAGCGCAACATTTTTAGAACGCCGTGTCATGCACCAGACACTAAAGCACAACAGTAAAAGACTCCCGTCTAGCCCATGTTTACATAGAAAAAAAATACGGAAAACCAGTGAGGTGGAATTCAAAAACAGATTCTGAGTGAATGGCTAATACTGCAGAGGAGTAAATTGCAGAGCACATAAAGATGCTTTTACATGCCGACCGTTTGAGAGCCATAAAAAAATAAAAAATAAAAAGCACACCTAGTGATTTAATGTGCCGTACGCCTGAGCCTGATGTGGACTCTCACAGATAAACAAGTTGAGTTCCCGGGTCTGTCCTGTTGTAAGTAAACATGTCGAGGGGTGGGACACTTTTTCATGGTTCAGGGACCCCCACCCTCCCCTCAGACAATTAACTTTTGCGGTGTAATGAGATGATTGATAAGCTGGAAGTTTGCGTTTTAAGAAGATATTAATCATTCCCTCTGGTAATTTTAATCATGGGTTCCATCAACCCCAGATGCTGAGGATCACCTTCCTGGCAAACAAAGGGCGGCCGCAGCACTCGTGCAGTCATTTTGTTCTAGTTTAACTTTATTTTGCGCTGGTTTGTTCCTCCCATCTGTTCACACCAGCCTCGGCAGCCCACATTGCACGTTGATAAGCCGAGGAAGCAGCATGTGGGAGTGCGCTTGCGAGCATGTGTGTGTAAACTTTAGGGAAAAAAAAAACAGGCGTCTTTGAAATGGTAAACCGAATCCTCTAGGTTCGTGACTATCTGTTGTGCCGACACCAGCCCACTGTATAAGCGCAAACATGCGTACACACAAACAGCAATGTAACCACATGGTGTGGGCAATATGTCTCAGAAAAGCACAATTTGGCATTTGAACCACTCTTTAGAGTAGGGAGCGCATAGTTACACTGCAGGGTAGAGTTGGACGGGGAAAGCCTGCATCCTTGACATCCTTTTAAAAGCCTGAGAGAGAAAAACTCAAGTCTCTGATTTGTGCATGTTTGCTGCCTTCATTAAGTTTCAATGTTATCAACTGACCTGAGGGAACACCGCATTTGGCACTGAATTCCAAAACCAGAGTAGCGGTGTTATGCTTAAATAGCATAATATGGGCAGAAATAGCCATAAGGATATTTATTTAGCCTTGAATTGTACAGTCTTAAAACACTGAACACTTAAGTCCCACAGTACAATTCTGGTGACGTTGCACGGTTCGTTTGAGAGAATAAATTAAATGTAATGTAGCGCTGTCATGTTAAGGAGCCGTCAATCTAGATTCTAGGATTAGTTTAATTCAACAGCCAGACACAGACAGCAATCACTCGAAATCAAATTAACAACATCAGCTGCTAAGAAATCATATCGAAGACTACTTAATGTCTTTAAAGTCTTGATTTTAGGCCCTAATCACATACACCCCTCTAGTGCTTTGTACACTTACCCCTAAAGTTGCGTTTTTGACTAATGTCAAGCAGACCCGCTTAATCAGGTGCAAAATTAATAGCAACAAAATGACAGACATTTTCACATTTTAAACTCAATGTGTTTTTTTTTTTTTTGGTTATTGAGAAGGTCCTCAGGAATAAGAACAGATCCAAATTACTAGTCTGCACGCAGAGGCCTTCAGTTGACAGGGCCATCTCTGGAGGGGATGATAGGAGACATACCTAAAGGCAGTGGGACTGCACTGCCTTTTACCATCATTAATTGCAACCAGTATATAAAAAAAGCAATTTAATTTTACACCGGGCCTGGCCTCATCTGTTATCAGTGCTGCATTTACAGCACAGTACAGAGAGGTAATAGAGGTTTTCAGGGGCCATTCCCTTCATATTATCTAATAATGATGAATGAACAGCCCTGGAAGTGACAGCTGTTTGGATGCTTTGTTTGCAGTGAAGCATCTATTTGCAACTTTCCTCAGAAAATGTCCATTTGACTTTGAGAACAAGGTTCTAAACTGCTACTAAACAGCTTCACTTGACAGGTTGTTAAAAGGGTCAGGACATGTACTGTACGAAAATCCATGTTACACAAAAAGAACCTTTAAACATTTTTTAAAACAAATGTTCTAAGTTCCTAGAAATTTAGTTCTCAGTGAATTTGTTTTTTATGATTTTAAATACAATGCGGGATCAGTATAAATAAGCCCCTTGCAAAAACAGTAATATTGTGAAATTCAATTTCTTGTGAAGGTCTATTTTAATGTTTTAAAGTATTCCTATGGCAAAGCTAAATTTTCAGCATCATTACTCCAGACAGTCTTCAGTGTCACATAATCCTTCAGAAATCATTCTAATATGCTGATTTAAGTCTCAAGAAACATTTATAATTATTATCAATGTTGAAAACAGTTGTGATGAATATTTTTTGGAAGCCATATTACCTTATTTTCAGCAGTCTTGGATAGAAAGGTCAAAAGAACAGCATTTTTTAAATAGCTTTTTTGGGGGGGGTCAATTTTATGCATTTATGGCTTTTTTAATTTATTTTTTTATACAATACAATACAATACAATACAATAAATTATATATATATATATATATACATATATATATATATATATAAAAAGATCATTCTTACTGACCCCAAACCTTTGAATGGTATAGTATTACAGTACAGTATACAAGAAAAGTTAATTCCATAAAATAAAATAAAAATAATAGAATCAAATAAATAAAAAAATAACAACATGTTGTAAGTTGTAAGTATCATTATTTGAAATAAATGAATAATATTGTTAAGGTAACAAGTACAATTTAGAATTATTCATTAATTAATATTAAATTTTACAACTCGAAATATTACAAAAAAATTAAAACCTGAACTAATTATCAAAAAAAAAAAATATATATATATATATATAATTTTATCAGATAGTTTGAGACTTATTGACCTTAAGACACAGTCAATAGTGTCAATTTCCTGTTTTATGTTTTTTTAAATATATATGCTGGTTGGGCCAGAAAACTTTGATTTGGTGGACAAAAGTTTTCTCAAATATTAATTAGCAAATAAAAAAGAAATAAAAGATTATGCCAAACTACTCAATAACAAACAAACAAACAAAAAAGTGTCTCATCAATGACCCCAAAATTGGTGCTTTGATCAATATAAACTATGATATTATTAAACGCACAGAATAAGCAACCATAATACACACTGTTACACATACGTGACATGCTAACGGCAAGGGCCTGCAGATAGCACAAACGTAACTCAAGAGTCCATCTATACAAATTCCTCATTTATGTTTGTTTAAGAAGTCCAGGTGCATGCTGTCATGTGGAGCATAAGAGCCGTGACTGTAAAACCCCTATAATTCCCTCCTGAGCAATCCCAGACAAAAGACGTCGCTCATGAATCTCTGTCAGGATTCGACTTCATGGGCGATCAAAGCCCAGTGCATAAGGGGTTCAGGCTGTTAAGATAATCAAGGATGATGACGTGTAGGAGGTCAAGAGGAACGTACTGAAGTGCAGAGGTCACGTTATCTCATGGCCGCCCATGACTGTGCCAGGTGTTCGGATGGGGGGGGTGGGCGGCAGAAAGCCGTTTCAACATTATAGTCATGGCATCATCATAAACTACCAGTGATCCCCTAAGTTATGCCTGTAATACTTACACATTGGAGAGTGACTGTACTTCTATAGCCCACCGTCATATTCACAGGCATGTTTTTCTTTGGTGCTAACTGCAAAGTCGAAGGAGTGCGATTTCAGCTGCGTTGACAGGACTTTTAAAGCATGCCTCTGTTGAAGTGTGGTTTAAGAGAAAACAATAAGCCCCCTCAATGGCCCTCATTATCTGTGACTGCCTCTCTTATGGCCAACATGCTCTGACACACTACTAAAAGACAATTAATCCTAATAATCACAGCACCACAGCATCATTCCTCATTCTGGCAGGCCTCTTTCCTCTGTAGGGTTGACTGGGGAGGTGTTGAACCTTGGATCGGTGGCACACAGATGAACCCACTACAGACGCTGGGACAACAAGCTGGCTGGATGAAAAATATCAAACGAATCGGTGTCATTAAGAACGCCTTTGTTCTGCTGAATCATTCATAGAAGTGAACAGACTCAACCGTGTATCAGTATTCTTAGTAATGCGGATCTATGTAACAACATGGCACGTGTTTGTAAAGTGCAATCAATTTGGTTTATTCAGTGTAAAAAGGAGGGCTATTCATTTTTTTTTACTTTGAGGTGACATGAGGGTGCGTAAATGATGAGACGATCTTTATTTTTGGGTGAACTATCCCTTTAAAGTTTTGTTTTCACTAGTTTATTTTAATGTATTTATACTACTTTAGTTTAGTTTAGTTTAATTTATGGTCCTGCATATAGTAATAAATAATAAAATATATCTGATTAATAACTTATAACTAATAATTAATACGTTTTTATTAATTAAAAAATATTGAATATTTATTGATGTATGGATGTATGGATGCTTTTAAAAAGATATTTTTAGATGCCACACCATAGGACTTGTCAGCTTCCCAAAAGTAATTTATATCAACTACCCATTTTCTTGCAGAATTTCCCATGGCTTAATAAAGTGTATTTTTTAATGGGACTAGTGGCCATAATTATTTATTTATTATTAATAGTTTGTCAGGTATCCAAAACAAAAGTTTATATATATGTTAATTTGTACAGTTAGGGTCTGGTTTTAAGAATTGCGCTACAAGACAATTAAAGATCATTAAAAACTACATTTTAAAACAAGTTTGATACATTACCGCAAGGATTATTGCATCAGAGTTATCGTCAACGGAATGGCACAACAGCTTGTGTCTGAGTACAGCTCTCACTGTTTAAGCAGCATTGTGTGCTAGCAGGGGACTGGCATTGTGAGTTGTTACAAACAAGCAGATGCTGGGGGGCTTCGAAAAACTGGGGGGAAAAAAAACATCATCATAGTGTAGCAATTACGTGAGAGCATCACTGAAAGTCTCAGTCTCTGTCTCTCTCTGCAACCCACACAACAAGCTCATTAAGGCCTGCTTACATAGTCAGTCTTATTTAGGCTTGAAAATTAATGTACTCACACCTGGAATCACACAGCCATTCATTCTGCCTCAGCGGCCCGCATGCCCGGTCTAGGTACTCTCGGCTTTAAAATAGAGGGCGATATATAGTCACCTCTGTTTAGTTTTTAAGCAACACGCATCTTGCTCTGCCTCTCCCTCGCGCTCTCTCTCTCTCTCACTCTTTTTTCCTGGAGAGTTACAGCAGGAGCTAGCATATTAATCACACTCACAGCCGCTAATGCTAACAATCAGTCAATGTGCTTGGCCGGGCTCTCCATCTCCTGTGACAGCGAGTTTTGTCCTGAGGCCTACTGATTCGTCCTGCCATAGTTGCCTGTAGGACAAAATACACAACAGCAGTCTCTCTTTTTTCGCCCCTCCTCAACGTCGATAGTCTATGGATCTCAGCGTAGACTGACATTTTATTCGAAAATTGTGCAATATATCAGTCGCCTTTGCTTAAAGACTCAACTGTCAATGGGGCTGTGCTGGGAATTTTACTGATAATAGCAATGGGGGGGGGGGGGGGGGGGGGGGGGTTATCATTTGTTCCCTTAAAAGCGCATTTTGGATAATCTACACTTGTGCCTTTTTACAAAATGTGTAATGCTCCGAGGAAGCCTCTTCAAACTGTCTTTATAGTTTAGGCACATCTCAAGACATCAAATATTCAACTATCTTCTTTGAACAATATATTTCCAGACCCAAACAGCTGTCTGGTTACAGAGGAAGAAAAGCACATGCTGAGATATTCCTGGACTGCCATCCAAGTGTCTCGTACGAGGCAGGACTGGCATGTTTGCATTCGCACAGGAAGAACGAGGCTCTTTTCTGACAGCTTCAAGCTGACAACTGTAACAGTGACACAAATCATATGAAATCAGTGCCTGGCTCTTTCCTCTTGCACACACACAGAGAGAGAGAGAGAGAGAGAGAGAGAGAGAGAGAGAGAGAGAGACTGACTAAGTGAGGGAGGGAGTTGTGGATGGGGTATAGCCATGGAAGACAGCCTGTGGTGGGTACTATAATGGATGGAAGCATGTATGTGTGCATATTTGGCACTGTTTTCTCTCTCTCCCTCGCTTAAATCCGGGGTGCTAATTATTGGGCTTCACATAGCGTAAAATGTACAGCTGTGGTGACTGTCAGTGCTCCATGGGCTGTTAAGTTTGTGTGCATCTTGACAGTGGGTGGGTTTACCCCCCACCCACAACCTCCACGCCACTGCCTCCCTCTCTCTCTCCATCACTCAGTGCAGAAAAATTACAGAATTTCACCGGCATGCCAGCCTCAATCAGCCAGCGTTTTTATTTTTTTCCTCCCTTTCTCTCTTCTGTGAGTAGATCAGTTGCATATAAACCATAGGACAGCTCAGGCAGGAGCAATATGGAAAGTGAGACAACTTGCCTGAAGGGAAAAGAGAGGAGCTCAGAGATAACGGCGATCAATTACAACTTTTTTACAACATATCTGGCTGTGCAGAACAGCACCAGTAGGGGGGGGAGAAAAGAGAAGACAACCAGGGTTGTGATAACCCAGCAAGGAAACTGTCACACAGCACAGTCAATCTGAATGCGCAACTTTTTTGTGCCAAGCGCTTGATTCACCGATAACAGATGTATGCTGAAATAAATGATCATATAGCATAGAAAACTGCTATAGGATTCGAGCCAGATTGCTCACTCTGGGGAATAAACTTCATAGAGCAGCTTGACATTGATTTTGATTACTTTATTTCTGAGGTGTTCCAGATGTTCTGATTTGTGATTGGGTAATCTTGCTGAGGGAAAACTGGGGGTAGGGTCCAAAAGAAGCCTGAATGCTTGCATTTGGAACCAATTATGAAGCCACCTAAGCCTAAATATCAGCTTTCAGTATTCACATAACATCATTACACACTTAACACCTTTATATCATTATTTAAAGGGGCCTGGAATACCAATGGGTTACAAATGACTAATGTTTTCTGTATATGGCAAATAAAAGTGTCATGATATAATTTCCTGCCCAGGAAAGGTGGAGCATTGCTGAATTTGCTCTTTTAATTCAAAAGGCATTCCTGTTCCAGTCATACATGTGATCCCTGATTGTATTTAAATCTAAAAAGTACAATTATTCTGTAATGATTTTCAAATGGTAAAATGAATAATAATCAAAACACTAAACAATAGTAAAAAAAAAAGGTTTTAGACAAAGTTCCACACCACAGGACATGTCAACTCCTCATAAGGCAACTAAACAATTCTGTGTTGCAAAATTAAGAGGGGGAAAAAGTAAGGAGCCATGACATGCAGAATAAAAAAGGCAACTTATTAATTTTCTATTAATTTGTTCCCTCGCGTTAGTTAAATTGTGGCCATGTTGTACTCACTTGTTCCCTTGTTTTAATTAAGTTATGATTTAAATAAAATTAACGAACAAATAAATAAGTCACAGGATGTATTGCTTTTCCCTGTGCATGTCATGCAAGGCTCTGTAGGAAATAAATACATAAATATATATATATAGGATAAGTTTATAATATGCAAAACATGATAATGATAATAATGATAATACAGTCATGATAATAATTCTAACCAGTACATCTCAGTAGTGTTATTTTAGTATCATTGATATACTGTTATAGTTTTGAATGAGATTTTATATCTATATTTTTTTGTTTTTAGTCTCACATTGCAATCATCATTGTGTGGTGCATCATATAGTTCTTAACTTTAACTAACTTTTTTTGAAAATAATACATGTTAGTGGTTTTCGCAATTGCAATTGGCACAATGACAAACATCACATAGGCCATAGAAAAAATGGCTTGCCACGTGTTGAGCTATGCTGCTAGAAGATCATGTCTGAGAGCCGTGAATAACATCCTAGGCTGAAGCAAACTTATGCACGGTGTACATTCCCCCTCTGTGTACACGAGCACATGGTGTGCAGTTCATACTGGAGTTACGCTATTGATCATGCAGAGTCAGAGTGCAAAAAATGAAGAATATAACTTTAGCATGCACATGTGTTTTAAAGACACTTGGATGAATTTGTAGCCCCAGGGAACCTGAGAAACACTAGCACTGAAATGCTCTTTGACCATGAAATGGCCTGAGCTGGTAATAGTGGTTAATGGGTACGTGGGGCAGCGGTGCAGGGGAACAGCAGAGCTCAGCAATGGGCAGGAGGTAGACTGACTCAGGGGATTCTGGCTGTTAGCAGGGTTCCTGTACAGTGCAGGGGACTATGAGGTTAGCCTAGTGATGATAGCATTCTCCATGACGTACTAAATGGCAGCACACTGCCATGTAGGGGCATCGATGGGTTAAGACAGAGGTTTTGACTTGGTCAGAGTAATTATAGCTGTATGAAAGAGAAGAGACTGGAGCACCTACTGTTATGCCTCAAGTAGATAAAAATCATTATAATGGCATCTGGGCGTGTGTGTGTGTGTGTCAGTGGCGTATGAATGAATGGGCCTCTTTCAGAAAGCCAATGTATGTCAAAGTGACACTGGTGCAAAATCATTTTATATGTATAATTTATATTTAGCATTATATTCAACTCTTTCCGTGCCACTGACAGAATTTTCCATAATTTATTACGCAACGCTTCAAAGCCATTAACGGAATTTTCCAGAAATCCATGTTTTCACTGTTTTATGGTAGGGGGCACAATTACACATTTTCTGAAATAGTACAGAATCTCCAGATCAAAACACTGGCGAAAACCCCCCCAGAAACGAGCCATAGAAGCATGGACCCTTTTTACAGACTGTGATGACATTTCCACAGTTAAATCAAATCTAGTAAATTTTTTCATTTTTTTTTTATTTTTTTTTTTTTTATATAGTATACATTTATAACTTCACTTTGTGTATTATCTTGCCAGTTACTTACAAAAAAGGGTGCGAGGCTGCGAGGGTGTTTCTAATACAACGGCCGAGGGAGTGACGGCAAATTTCACATCATTCTCTCTTCTGACTGCTCTAATCCATCTGGGTGGGTGAGGATAGAGTTTACATACATGTATATGCACATATATTCACACACACACACAAATCAATTATATATCAATTATGTTTGTTCTTGTATGGTTTACGAGGACACAAATTTGTATAATTACATGGGTTTTGCAACATAAACATGGTTTTAACTTCCTGTGTCCTTGTCCGTAAACCACATTTACAAGTGTGTGTGTGTGTGTGTGTGTGTGTGTGTGTGTGTGTGTGTGTGTGTGTGTGTGTGTGTGTGTGTGTGTGTGTGTGTGTGTGTGTGCGTGTGTGTGTTATATAAACAATCAAAAAGAATTTTTAAAAAAGTGTCTAAAGATGTATATAATGTAGAAATAAGATGTATTTAATGTAGAAATAAGAAAAGCAACACCATACATTCCTAAAGCAAATACAAAATGTGTGTCCCACTAGATTTATTCGAGCCAACTGGATGAGTTTATCTGTTGCTTAAGACACAAAAATCACAAATGCACAAAATGTGTGGCACATCATAGGGACTGCATGTTGCTAATGGTAGATCTGCACTGTCTTTCACACAGGCTACCCGCCTCGATAAAAAATGAGGGGGTGTAATTTAAAATGGTCAAAACACAGTGGGCCGCTCAATCATATGTATTGATTACATGACCTTTGAGGTCACCAATAGGGTAAACATGCTTTTGATCAGGTGACTTAAATTGGCAACTGCTGGGCAAGAAAGATGACCAAAAGATTCTCTCCCTGTGTGGTTTCATTAGTAAAAGGCTTTCATGGACCAAAAGTCATCCTCATTTAAAAAAAAACATTGTGCATGTCACATTTCTTAAATGTAAACAGGTAAATAATTCATATTATACTACAGTATGCATCTAAGATGCTTTATTTACAGCAATTTATTGCAGTGTTTAAAAAAAAACTAGCACCTTTATTTATTGCCGTAAAAAAATAAATTAAAAAAAATCAATAAAAACCATTAGAATCAGGTCTGTCAGAGATTATTTTTTTAATTTCACTTATCTTTTAGAGCTAATATCCAGACCCTTTCCAAAAAAATGTGAATATCATGGAAAAGTTGATTTATTTCCATAATTCCATTCAAAACGTTAAACTTCCATAGATTATAGATTCAGGGCCCACAACTTAAACGATTTCAAGTATTTAGTTGTTTATTTGTACATAATTTAGGCTTCCAGCTCATAAAACCCACGAAAACAGGATTTCAAAGAATTTGATTACATGAAATCACACAGTAATTACACAGTGATACCATGGTCATTGAACCAGGTTTTGGTTATTTTGGCAGTGTGGGCAGGTGCAAATCCTGCTGGAAAATGAAGGAAGCATGAAGTGCTCTGAAAATGTCCTGGTAGACGGCTGCGTTGACTCTGGATTTAATAAAGCACAGTGGACCAAAGTCCTCTTTTCTGATGAGAGCAAATTTTGCATCTCATTTGGAAACCAAGGTCCCAGAGTCTGGAGGAAGAATGGAGAGGCACACAATCCAAGATGCTTGAAGTCCAGTGTGAAGTTTCCACAGTCTGTGTTGGTTTGGGGAGCCATGTCATCGGCTGGTGTTGGTCCACTGCAGCCGTCTACCAGGACATTTTCAGAGCACTTCATGCTTCCTTCAGCAGACAAGCTTTATGGAGATGCTGACTTCATTTTCCAGCAGGATTTGCACCTGCCCACACTGCCAAAATAACCAAAACCTGGTTCTCCATGGTATCACTGTGTAATTACTGTGTGATTTCATGTAATATTCTAATTTTTTGAAATCCTGTTTTCGTGGGTTTTATGAGCTGGAAGCCCAAATTATGTACAAATAAACAACTTAATACTTGAAATCGTTTAAGTTGTGGGCCCTGAATCTATAATCTATGGAAGTTTAACGTTTTGAATGGAATTATGGAAATAAATCAACTTTTCCATGATATTCTAATTTTTTGGAAAGGGTCTGTATAAAATACATGTATATATAAAGTGATATATAAAGTATGTGATATTAAAAAAGAATGCATTTAGTATTCAAAAAGGTCAGTAAAACTGATCTTTACAAAATATTTTCTAACCAGTGCTGCTAATCAAAGTTATTTTTTTCCAATGGTTCCTGCTTCTCTCTACAGCTGATAGTACTAATTACAGCTTAAAAATAAATCCACACATTTGAAATGCCTCTGAATGACATAATGCCCTCATCATTTGAAGGTCTCATCATCCTGTCCTCCAGCTAAATTTTGCAAAGGGCAAAAATGAAACCATTTGTCCCTCCACATGACAAGGGCCGTGTCAGAGGCCAAGGGTGGCCAAAAGAGGCCATTTTTGATAACCATCTCACCATATTGCCAGTGACAATGCAGAGGTATCACAAGTCCTCCATTTACTGATGTCTCCATCTAAAGGTCATTACAGTGATGGGGAATGAAACATGACTAGACAATGGGGTGACTTTTCACCTCTGACCCAAGGCTGGGTTCTCTCAGGATAATGTCTGTATTTTGGCTACAATAAGAATCTCATGTTAAGCTACAGTATTAATATCAGTCTACATTATGCAAATGAAAAGCTAGAATTTGAAATACTGAAACTGAGTAACAATTAAAAGACATTTGTGCTTTTGGTCTAAATCAACATTACAAAAAGTATACACTAAACCCCAAAGTTTCAAACAGTAATGATTTTGTTCACCAAGTCTGTCTTTATTTGATCAGAATTACAGCAAATATAGAAATACCTGTATTATTAATTTAAAATAAATATTTTCCATTTTAGTATATTTTTAAATGCAATTTACTCCTGTAATGGCAAAGCTGAATTTTCAGCAGCCATTAGCTACTCCAGTATTTAGTTTCACATGATTATTCAGAAATCATTCTAGTATGTTGATTTGTTGCTCAATTAACATTTTGTTTTTATTATCAATGTTGAAAAATAGCTGGAACAAATTAACCAGATTAATTTTAAAATCATGCTTTATTATTGTCTTTGTTTAGGGTCCATTTTATATGCACATTTCATGCCATACATGCACACATACACTAAGTGCATAAAAGATCATCCTCGGAGCATCCTGATGAATCTTTAATGATTTATTGACAGTGATCGCAAAAAATACATCTATGTGAGACTTTTTTTGTGTTGGCAACATAACCATTGTCTGAAATACCTTTCCAGGGTCTCTCAAAGCACTGACTGCTTAGTTTTGCTCATGACTGGCATTATGCGGTGATGTCTGACATAATGTTAAACACATTATAATCACTGCTGGTGAGAGTGGTGTCACTTTAATGTATATGCCCCGGCGTTTAAAGCTGAAGGGGAAATACCACTTAAAGGCACACCACGTTTCCCCAAGCGCTTCATATAAGTAAATTCCCACGACTGAAAGTACAAGAGCTGACGCTAAATCTTCCTTTCATTCAGTGCGGGAAACGAGGCAAAATCCTGCCGGAGTCAAACACTCTCTTTTATGTGTGCTGTTATGTATACGGCTACTGCGGTAGCTGAAGGTATCCTCTTTCCCGGACCGACTGATTCCCCTGAAGAACTGTTGTCAAATGCCTCAGACACACCCTATTAACTCTGTTTGTCCCAAAACAGCAGAGAGGATGGAAGTGGATGGACCAGGATGTTCACATCCTCTGTTCTAGAGAGCCTGAAGTGAGACTTTACACACACGGCTGCAGAATAGCAGTTCAAGTCCATCTGATCTGAGCCTTTGATCCATGTAAGTTGATGGTATAATGCGTCCTTCATGCATACCTCCTTGCCCTTTCCTGACCTCAGGTCTCCAGTCCCGAAGACAATTCAGAGTCAGTTTACACACAACGGAGCTTAGCGATATCACTTTACCGCCATCCCCTGCTGGGACACGGGCTTTGGGGGCAGGAGGATCACCACAGCGCTGGACGTAATCTCAATCGAATAGTTTATACAAGCTACATATCATTATGATCTCATTGAGACGTAATGCCAAAAAAAATTCTCTAAACCCGAAATAATCTGATGACTACAAGTGTAATACGATCAGCTTTAGGTTACAAAAGCCAACAATGAATTTTAACTAATTAGCAACAATAACACCAACTCGCAAGTCCTCACAAGCAATTGCCTGAGCACAAAGCGGCACGATGCAGCTCTCACCGCACCTCCTGCCAGTCTGAAGTTTGCACATATTCAGATGGATTATGTTTTCTGGCAGTTAATTTCTTTCTTTGAAGCGCTTAAACAGGAGGTCAGCCTGGATCTCCATATCAAAGGCGTATGAATTAAGTCATTTTCCCTCTACTCTTATTTTAAGGGAATACAGAGAAAAGTAGCCTGCAGTGATATGCCATTGTCAGCTTCTACAGAGGCTCTCTTTAAAGCAAGGGTAACATAGCTAGGGAGAGAATCAGCAGCATTCTAGTGAAGCGGAGAATGAGATCACTGAGCTTTTTCAGCAGGGTCAATGGGAAGGCGAGGCACTGTCACGTTTAAAATTCAGCCCTTTACCTCACACACTGGGCCCGGCACAAAACCTGCATGCCTTTATGTAAAGAGAGGCCGTCTTTAAGCAATATGTTAGCTTTAATGAATGCACTGATCTCGGGTGAGAGCGAGGGTATGTTTGTGTATGTGTGTGTGTGTTTGGAAGCGTGTGTGCATGGGCTTGTGTGTTTTGCGGCAGTCAAGCAGGGACAGGGTCAAAATCACAGAGGGACTAATCCTATGTGTCAACATGAGGACTGTTAGCTCCCACCATCACAACCTGCAGCTAAATTTACAGTGAAGAGAAGCCTGGCATGGCAGCCGCCTTTGATGGGCTTAATCTATGCAACAGTGAAGTATGAGACTGCACACTAATGCCTGCGCTCAGCAGTGAAACTCGTGTGAGCCAACAATGTCCTACACTGTCTTACTGCATCTATACATGGTGTGCCTGTAGCCGTGGGTGAATACGACCAAACATGGGGTATGATAATAGTACTGGACGTTATATTTATTGAAATAAGAACGGTTGTGTGGCACAGTGAGTAAAGCTCTGGGCTCGAACCCCATGCAGCTAGGGTGCCCTCAAAGTTAAGTGTGACGCTAGCAATGTCAAGGTTGTGGGTTTAATTGGCAGGGAACACACACTCAGAGAAAAAAAAAAAAAAAAAAATGTATACCTTAAATACATTGCCAGTCACTTAGTAACCAAGTAACTGGCAAGTAAATGAAATTAGCAACAGGGAGTAATGGAAAAGAGATGGGAATCGATTCCATTAATTATTATTTTGGAACTTAGAAGAAATTTTGTGACAAAACCAAATGATAAATGATCATAATTTCAATAATAAATACATTTAAATCAGTTTTACACCCGTTTACACCAGTGGCTCTCAAACAGGGAGCCTGGGCCCAATAAGGGGCCACAGTAAACTTCCAAAAGGGCCTTAAGATGACGTAGGGGGCTTTCACTCTGGGTACTGAGCAGTGGGCACTGCACTGCGGTCCCAATCCGAGTGCGATCGTTCCCGGCGCCCCCCGCAGCATTGGCCTGGTTTCACGCTTAATTCTAATCAAACCCAGGTGCATTTGAGTTCATCTTAAGTCATCACAAACATTCACGCAAAGACACTTGTGTTTACTGCATCTGCAGAATGCGGCTTTCTGTTGCTTGCAAACGGACTCTTGAAGAGACAGTAAATGTTAGATATTCAATTCATTGCACTCTGATTGCACTCACTATGCGCATTTACTCTGCACGCTGACTCTCGCTCATATCCAAGATGAATCATCACCACTGTCCTCCCTTAAGTGTGTTTTGTTGAACTAATGACGTCATTATCAGCTCAAATGCATGTGCATGTTACTTTACTTCATGAACTTTATGAAGTGAGCACCCGAGGTGCTTTCACAATCACACGAATTGCGCCACAGTTCCGACGCAACATCCTAGGTAGTCATAAGTTCCTTAAAATGTTATAAAATAAGGAAAAAGGCTTTAAAACATTTTTTTTTTGTGTGTGTGTTTTAGATTTTAATTTATAAAATACATGGAATCTTTAAAAAAAAAAATAATAATTTTTACATCTCGAACTACATTGATTTAGACCCACAGTTAGTAATAACCTGTATGTTTTTGTTTCACTTAAAAAGACCAGATAGCACTGTATTTTTCCAACAAACAAAAAATATTAAAAGTAACATTATTTGGTGTGTGTAGTCTAAATCCTAATCATGCTTAAATACAATGTTTGAATAAACTGCAGAGAAGTCTTTAACTATGTCAGGCTTGTTATAATGAATATTCAGCTTTTCTACATGGTCCTTTGTTTCCTTGCATCTTTGTCTGCCCTTCATCACAGGCCTGACCTGATCCCAAAGTTCAGAACTAAAAGCACTAGGACAGCCCTGGTATGACAAGCCACAGTCTGTAGGTCTGGCTGCGGGCCCGCATCCCCGCTGGCTGTGTCCTCTGCCTCCTCCGTTTGCTCTGAGAGACCGCAGGGACACGGGGCCTGACACTGCAATACTGTAGCTCAGGCTGGTGCCCTCTTTCATTCCCACTATCACACAGCCCAGTCCCGTAGAGACGTGGCCACACAGAGACACAACCCTACCGGCTTTGACTGGGCCAAGATCCGATCAAGCCTGAAGGGAAGGGTCATCCTCCTCCCTGACTTCGACTTGCTATGATCTTTGAGCCGAGTATAAAAAAGGGCCCCTGACTTGATTTGAGCAGACAGTGCCTTTGAAAGCTTCTTTGCATTGGGACACTGTAGCCTGGAAAAGGAAAGAGAGGGGTCAGGCTGCACACAGACAGGAAAAAGCAAGGATGGGGGAATGCAGCCGAAAACCACGCTTGGAGTGCAGATGGCAAGATGTTCTATGTGTGGCCTCAATGGATCATGTCAGTCTGGCCACTACACAAACAGCGGCACAAAAGAACATGCAAACAGAGGGTGCTTGGAAGAGTGTCCAATAAAGACATTCAGTTTCACTAAATACAGAACGTATAATATGTCACACATAAATAATTTACAATAAATAAATAAACAAATACAAATCTTTTTTTTTAAACTGTACATGTTCAAGATATGTAATTATATTTGTCTTCCCATTTTCCATTAAAATACACACATATACACGTGTGTGTGTGTGTGTGTGTGTGTGTGCGCGAGTACATAATTGCTAAAGATTTTTAAATAATAAATAAATAAATTATATATATATATATATTATTTTTTTTTTTTTTTTTTTTTTTTTCTGTTGTGGAATTCATATTTTAGTATTTGTAAACAAAAAAAAAAAATTCCCAATGCAATTTGTGATCTGATCAAAGCGGACACTGCCTTGGAGGACTGGGAACCAGCGCAACCCTGAAAACCAGCCATGGTCATAGGTCAGTAGAGGGGAAGTAAAGATCCAAGTCCCATCCCGTAGTGTGACATGCAGACTTCACCCGCTCGCCCCAGAGGCTTAGTATCCGCGTTAACACTTCAAACATTCGATATCTTCACTAGACACAAAGGACACTTCTGCCTGCCATCATCACCATTTCTTCCAGGGAAAAGAGATATGGATCCGTCCCAAAGGTAGCAGGCAGTTGAAGTCGCCTTGATTAAGTCCGAGGTTTTTCTGTCTGACTTTTCCCTTGCTGAAAGCAGGACTTTTCCATGCAAATGGCATCTCCTGTCTTTAACGTTAGCCAATTCGAACTAGCCTTTACAATAGGTCAGTGGATATTGTAAAGCACTGACAGGCATTTTCATGAAATTTAAATGAGTAGCTCTAGAATATGGCAGCTATTTTTTTTTTTCCTACATGTATTCTTCTCTTCTGTTCTTATCAAGGCTTACATTTTTTATACAAACCTCAATCTGTGGTGAAGTGCTTTGTTAGTTGCTGCTAAAAGAGACAAGTGTTGTAGAATTAACAAACACTGTCATTTGTTTTGTTGTACATCCATCAATTTCAACCCAGAAAACCTTACAATAACCTCTGATGTATTTCAGATAATACAGAGATGTTTGTGCACAGCAGTCTTCCACAGCTCAATATAACAAAACCATGATGTGATCTGAATTTAAGTTCACAGACCGTGCAGAAACAAAGAGGCTACGCAACTTCACATTCAAAACTCCAAACATGATGTCGGACCTGTGGGCAAGTGGTTAGCTCGCAACATATTGAGCTGCGGTGCTCATGCGGGCAGTACAAGATCGAATCAGGCACCTACCCATTATTCCCTGCTATATTTACTTGTCTATAATAATATAAATTATATTTATAATGTCTATAATGATAAAAAGCAGCAGTAACATCACTGCACTGTCTAACTGAAAATATGAATTAGGAACACATCTGGCATTCGTCTGCAGCTGAACAACTGCTACGGGTTCATTCATTTATAAAACAGGCACTGCAAGATTCTTAAACCTTGTCTGAGCTGTGCACCTGAGTCGAGGGAGGTGAGAAAACACCTTATTTTACGGTTCACTTGATTCCGCCTGCACTAGCTGTCTGCATTTTCTCTAATCTTTCAACAGCCCAAAACCACAAGGCCGCCCACATTCTTACTACAGCTTAGAAGCTCTTCAATTCTAGTCCACTTCAGCTACCAAAATCAGGTAAAGAATAGAAGTGGAAGAAAAAAAAAAAAGAAAAAAAAAACATCAAAGGAGTTGATAATAAATATATAATTGTGTGGTCAAAGAGTGTGTTTTCGCTCTGTGTGAGACCTCCCGAATGCTGCACCGAGTAGAACGCGCTGCAGGCAATCTTTTGATGGAAGGTCTCATTTTCAGCCTCCCGCAGTGCAATATTCAAGCCAGTCTAAAATAATACAGGACTCATTTCGGGACTTAGGACCTCTCGAATATGCTGACAATAACCAACGGCTGGAGCATCAAATGAAAAACAGCTTTTCACAGGGAGGGCTTGAGTGGCACCCGAAACCCGGAGAGCAAAGATCCTGGATCCATGCTTGGAGATGTCACATAACGCCACAGCTGTGTTATTACCGGGCAGTCGCGACGAAGAGATTCACGAACGGAGCAGTCTAGCTCGCGCTAAGCGCTGCGTTCATTAGGCGTAGTGAGCTTACAATGGCCTAATCATGAAGCAAAATTTTGGCAGCGGTTGTGTTGAATGACAAAAAGCATTTAAAATAAATCTATCATAACATCATCAGCATAGTTGCCAAATTGATCAGTCGCACACTTAAATTAATTCTATTTCATCTTTGATATGAATTAATGCTGAACAAACCAGATGTTGTATGTCCAACATTAGCCAGTTGGCAAAGCGCTAACTGATGATGTTGGAGAATTTTTGGTTATAGCATCAAATGTTGGCAGGCGACTAATAACATCATGCACGTTATAATATTAGATTTTCAATATGCAAAAAGCAATTATTATTGTCAAACATAATTGTCATTTTTTTAGGTGAAAACATGCAATCACAAAATAAGAGTGAGAAAACTACAAAGGAGGAGAGAATCCTAGTGCTACATCTTATGTTACACTGGACAACTTTAGTGTGAGATTTTTAGAACTCAACAATCCTTTTCTCTCATCTTGGATAATCAAGCTTGGCCACATACTCTCCTTTTGGGTGAGGAGAGAAAGCAATTCGCCTGTTCCTCCTTCACACATCCTGAAGACTGCCAATCTCCGGCCCTCCTCTGTTGCACTTAGAGCTTCAAACACGTCGCTGAGCCTTTTTAAACAGACTGTTATCCCTTTAAAGGCAAATCTTTTCAGAGCAATGTTAGATAAAGGACACTGATCTAATACAAAGCAAGCCTAGAGAAACAAGACCACATGTGCTCTGATGCCCAAAATTGCCCAAAAGACGTCACTAAAAAGTTACACACAAAAAATCCTGCAGGTTTACAAAAGGTTTGGTTAAGCGATCATCAAAAACAGAAACGATGCATACGTTGGCCCAACATATAATAGCAATAGCTAAAAAGGCTTTTTTTTTATTTTAGCAACAAGGTGCGCACACACACACACCGCGATGCTTTTCGACATATGGCTTGAGACCATTAAATCGGTGCGGTCTCATCCTGTATGGGGAGGTGTCAGAGAGAGGTGATATCAGGCGGACGTGTTGCGACAGGCTTCTTCAAAGAGCAGGAGGCCACACTCTCCTTTCTCTCGCTTTCTCTCCATTACTCTTAAAGCACCCGGCCACCCAGCTGCACACAATTACAACCCCAGCAAGCATTCAGGCAAACCCCCACCCCTACAACAGGCCCAGTAATCAGTTAGATCTCAGCATGCGTGTTCAATGATCTGTTATTAATTAATCAATCAAAGCTAATCAAGGTAAACCTCACTTTTCAAGCAGGTCAGAACACACACTGCTCTGCTCTACAAGTCTTTTCCTCTTGCCCTTCTTGAAAAACATCAGATTTACAGTGCATACGAAAATATCCATGGTTTGGAGGGGGGTTCAAAATATTTATGTTAATTTTTTACGTTTTACTCAGTGGTTTTGCATTGAGTGGCCAAATTGGCAATTCACAAGAGACATTTTAAGCATCCAACACCAGTAGCCTCGATTTACAGCTGATTTTACTGCCAAAATGAGCAATAAAAATAAAAATGCTGCACTTCATAAGGTATCGCATTTATCCACCTCAACAGTGTAAAATAAATCTTACACAATTGAGCAGAAACAATAAAATGCAGGTCTTTCCATCTCATTAGTTTAGACATTTGTGAAAGTGGCCATATGTGCCTAAATATGCCTCGAAAACTACACCTTTCTGTTGTTAAATGTACGGTAAAAACATGCAGCTATGATTGCCAGATTGTTATTGTAAAAACTACAATGATGAAGAACAAGCATTACAGGAGGGCATTTTGGAGACTATTTTTTTAGTTTATAACACAAGTTATATACCATGACAACATTTTTGAGCTACTGAACTTGTTTTTGACGGTTTTGTAAACTGTACCGATAATAAAATTGATGACACAATAGAAAACCACATGATAATTTCAAGTTCTTCAAAGTTGGGCTTTCTGGCAATGGTCAATAATACCATAAAGACACAGTGTGAGCTACACAAACCACCATCAGGGTAACATATATGATACTAAAATAATGCAGTAAACATTGTCTAAAACAACATGTATGATACATGCATGTATCATAAAACACTCCAGTAATACATATATATATATATATATATTTTTTTTTTTTTTTTTAATAAACAATTGAATAAATAATTATATCAATATTTATTAAACATAATAATTTAATCATATATGCTAACTTGTAGTTGCATGTTACATACAGTAACATGCCAAAGTCTGTGAGGCCTAAAAATGGGTAAGAGGGCTGTCTGGATAGGTTTGTAAACATAAAGTTCCCCATGTCAAAACGACTGTTGTTCTGAATGAATTTCTGGACAGTTGCTTAGATACAGGTGTAATACTCACCTCACTTTTCAACAGCATTACTTGCATCCAGTCGTGTTGGTGAGTCCACGGTACGTCAATAAACACCGCGTGGTCAATTTATGTCTAAACACCACGCGTAAAGACAGTTATAAAGGCTAGTATAGTGGTTAGACACATTATATAAGTTCCTGAGATTTATAAATGAAGACATTCAAACAAGAAAATAAGTGGGCGAAGGACAGGACGTTTCTGTTTGTCCTCCAAGGTCTCCATAAACCATAAAGGAGCAAAGAGGGACTAGATATATCCACTGAGCGGCGCTATAGCCCGCGAAAATGATGTGTTAGAGCGCGGGCGCGGGAAAGCTCCAAGGTGACAGGAGAGCGAGGCACGTCACTTCTGCTGCACTACACACTGACAAGAGAAAAGCATCTGACACCCCATGACATGCAGGTAGGAACACTGTGAACATTTTAAGTTAAAATATAAGCGTTGATTTCACAACATGGAGTTTTCCCATAAAACACAATATTAATTAAATGGGGTTTTTTTTTCGCTTTAAAATGATATATTTAATAATAGCCTACAAATAATATCAATAATAAAACAATATATATATAAAATTACTATTCTGCCATAGCATTGTGAGCTTCAGACTGCTGGTAAACACCACATATAATTTAGCATCCTTTGAGCTGTTACAGTTACATGTTTTTTTGTCTTGAACAAAGCTTGCCTCGCTGTAATGTTCATATAATGTTCAAAATCCTTTGTAGCTTAGATCGGTGATTCTCTAAGTGCTTTGCTTCAACTATTTATTGCACAAAATTGAATTTCAATAGTTTCATGCAATAATAGGCTACACACACAATACATTGTACACTCTCAGAAAAAAAGGTACAAAAGCTGTGCTGTGGCGGTACCTTTTCAAAAGGTACACCTTTGTACCTAAAGAGTGCATTTAAGTCCCTCAAAGGTACATATTGGTACCAAACGTGTATATATTGGTACCAAACGTGTAGCCTACATATTAGTACCTAAATGGTACATATTAGAACCCTTTTGAAGGGTACTGTTCCAGTGACAGCTTTTGTACCTTTTTTTCTGAGAGTGATATTCACTGAAGTCTGGTTCATATTTCCTGGTTCCATGCCATGGTTTTTGAGGAAGAGGGCATTTGCCTGTCTAGTTTCTTCCTGGTGAAAGATTCATTTGAATTAAAATACTGTAGAATTTGATTTGACGTCAACAGAAGACATGGAAAGCATTTTATCCACCCATTTAAAAGTTGATAAGCTTATTTATTGTGCCTTCTTAAGTATGCAAGATTATATTTGCGTTGTATTATTTGCTTTAATTTTAGTTTTGTTTTGTTCCTGTTCTCCATGACCCTTTTAGACCTGTGGCCCATTTTTGGGTCACAAGCAACCCACCAGTTGAGAACCACAAAGACTCAGTGATTATTACTCTACATTGCAGGCAGTTTACTGTGAGACTTAAAGATGAGCACAGGTTTGGAGAAATGAGAACGAGAGGGACAGGTTTAAACCCATCTGAGTGAATCCGAGATGGGCATACAAGCAGATGGGATGTACAGTCTGAGTAGGGCATGAGGTCGACTCTCGACTTAGTGGCAAAGCTGTGGGCATTGCTTGTAGCTGTGTTTTTAAAAGTCTACTTAAGAAAGCAGATTGTTTGGTCAAATCAAACCCTAAAGACCATATTGCTGCAGTTTTTGCTTAGTCTTTGTCCAGAGTGCTACAGGCAGTGGGAGCAGACACCAAATGGTCTAAAAATTGTTATCATTATGTGTGTCTGGGGATGGGAAGGGTGAGTTACTTAGGTTCCTGAAAGGACAGATTGTCCTCTTTTGTCCTGCTAGCGCTTTCCTTTCTAGTTGAACAGCTCTCACGTTGGGGAGGAATAGAGAGGGTCAAATCTGTCCAGACACATGCAGGTCTTCAATATATGATGAGGCAGAACTGCTTTTGGCATTAATTTTATTACTCTGAAATCTCTTTTTTTTTTTTTTTTTTTGCTATTTTAAAATGAGATCAGCCAGATACTTATACAATCCCAAAGGTGTAGGCAAATGTTTCATTTTACAGCATTTTAGTTTAAAGAAACAGAAAATGAAAGTCAAGAAAACAAACGGCTCCTCTTGTCTCCGTCCAGTTGTGTTTATTGGGAACTGCTGCGAAAACACTTGCTGTGGTTTGGTGGATTAACAGAGAGCCCCCTAATGGAGTAATTATAGAGAACCAAACATCTATTTTTCACCCATGCACCACCATTACTCTCAGTTTCTCCAGCCACTCCATTGGAAGTCACTTACACTCCTTACAATGAGTTATCATTGACTGCCATTTGGGCGTTATAGAGCAATTTGTCTTACTGGGGCCATGGGCTGGCCTCATTGCAGTGAACAATCATTCTCTCTCCAATATATCAAACATTCATCGGGAAAAAGGGAAGAAAATAGCCCACAAACAGATAGCAGTGAGTAGCTAATAGATACTTCCAAGGAGGGAGACAAGAAAAATTATTGTTAAAGATTAATGAGGCAGGGACATGGCTGCTCTCTTCGGCTGGGATGAAGAGGAAACACTGCCATACAGATAGCCCCCCTCTCAAGATGTCACAACCTGTCTGTCCTGTGGGCCACACTGAGGTGAACATGGTTTCAGGCGGTATAGTGTTCAGTGCTTTTAAATAATATCATCCTGGGAAATCTTATAGGCTAGCTGATTCGTATCATTTAATGTCAGATCATGCATTTGAATTCAACTAAGCACTTGATACAAGCCAAGCTCCAAATCAGAATTTCTAGGGACATCCAGACATTCTTTGTACAAGTGTGGAGTCGTTATAAATTGTATATGCATTTTATATTTGTATACATGTATATATTCACATGTCTGACAGCAGTTATTGAATGTTGCATATATTTGCAACAAGCTGAAGTGAAATAAGTGGATAGTAAGACCCTTTAAAACACAATGTACAATGGAAATGTACAGAGTATATCTGAAATGGAGACATACAGATCATTTGAATGAATGATGAATAGATAGATTTTTTTTAATGTCCTTGGTCTTTTCATATGCTTTAAGTAAACAAGATGGGATTGTCTGCTGATGTCATTATACAAGTTCTAATTTTGAATGGCCGCTAACCTTGGCAATTTTTTGTAGATTGAGATGATCCTTTGTCCTTTCTTCAAGCCTCAATACTGGCAACTAAAGAAAAGCAATAGAGCCATACACAAAGCAATCTGGGCATCCTCTTCCCCCACTAAATGTGTTCTCGATGAAGGGTTAATAGTGTACTTAACTTTGTGTTTTGTTAGATTACTCTTTCTTTCAGACTAACACAATGACAAATAACCATTATTCTTTTTCCTGAGCTGATAATCGGGACAACTTCAACATTTTTTTTTTTTTTTTACCAACCCAAGTTAGACCATTAATCCTGGACGATTTCGCCGATAAGTGTTGACTGCCAAGTAATGGCCATGTCACTGAGGAAAAGAAAAAATATGTGAACAATTAAAAATAGACAGCCATTATCTAGAGCATCCTCACTTCCTATTCACATTTCATTGGTTTTATTTGGAATGATCTTCACACAAACTACAACCACAATTATGGAATCATTGACGCTGCCATTTAAAACAATGGGATCGTTTTAGGATATATGGGCGTGTAATATTACACAATCTGATCTGGAGTACACATTTTTGTACCCTAAATGAATTCATTATTATAATGAATTGCTATAATTGTACTCCGTCTGATTTATTTGTCCATTATATACACATACAGAGAGAGAGAGAGAGAGAGAGCGGTTATGTAACAAAAAAAACATAAATCAAAATTACTACGACCATGAAGTGCTTTTAAAAAAATGTAAAGAGTGAAATCACGTGCTTTTACAAGCTTAGGTTTATTCTAACAGGAACATTTCACCTCCTTAATTCCCCTTTGTGCAAAATAACTTAAATAGGTGACCTTTGATTTAAACAATTAATATGAAAATTAGCTTTCTCTGATGTTTTCTGATTACTGTGTTGTGTCCTGTAATCAGCTGTTGTTGGCGCAGCACTTTTTTATGTCCTTCATTAATCTTGGAATATTTCTGTCAATTGCGAGTTAATAATATCCTTTTTGTTCATTTAGTTGCTCAATGACAATTACAGAATGGATGAATATTAAAAATGAAATAAATGAGTTCGCTCTGATTGTGACATTTTGATATTTCAATTAAAATATAAATTACAAAATTAATCCAGAACTCTAAAATATTATTATTAATATCAATAGACTGTTTAGCAATATTATGTGGAGCACTTCACTGTAATTTATAATATCCTGTGAAGATGAGGACTACACCATTAAAGATAGAATACCTCTTCTTAATGTAAGTAACTAATAAATAATAGAGTATATGAGCTCTTTTAAGATGCACAATTAAGAGCCAGTGCATTATGTTCTTCTCCTCTCTTCTCTTCTCTTCTCTTCTCTTCTCTTCTCTTCTCTTCTCTTCTCTTCTCTTCTCTTCTCTTCTCTTCTCTTCTCTTCTCTTCTCTTTTTTTCTTGTGGCATTGCCACAAAAAATGCCCCCTACCCAAATGTACCGCTGAAATGAGCCCATTGTGTAAACACTATTGAACATTCTGTGGATTCAGCATACCAAACACAGCAAATGCAGGCCGAGTCACAGTTCTTAGCATTTGATATTCTGCATCATTGTGGCCTGAAACTCTATTTAGATCAAAGAGATTGAGAAGCCCAAATTTCAAATCCTCCCCAAAGCCCATTCTGGCTACTCTTTATTTAGCTCATTGGCATTCTGACCCCATGCCTCAGAGACTTTGAACCCTCAAAGTTTGGAAAGCTGAATTGCTCCTTTAAACACATTATCAGTGGGCCAGATTAAAGAATATCACTAAGCATCTTAAGGTTTTAGTGCAGTGTGGCGGCATGGACCGGGCCTCCAGAGCCACTTACTGCCATATACTGTATTAGGAATGGCTGACAAAACACACCAGAGGGGTTGGTGGGAAAAAAAGCTGCGCTCTCATGGTAAATTAAGTTTGGGTTAAATGAAATAGAATAGGAGGAATGATCTAGAAAAAAGGAGTAAAGGTTAAAAGGAGCCTGATTGTTGTCTTTATTGTTATTGCGGATTTCGCTGAATTCCGCCATCCCTGGTCATTATGTGGATTTACAATGTGGTGTTTTATTTCCAGGATTGAGCGGTAAACGCAATATTATCTGTCCTAGAATGCCTAGAATGTGTAGTTGCTGTACATGCGCGTCCAGATTTCCAGGGTACTATCAGTTTCAGACAAAGCGCCATCTGCGAGGTGCTTTCAGTCTACAGCACAGTGGCGATTGTCATGATGTGAGAGATACATTTTTCCCCGCTCTTATTTGTTTTCTTTAGTATAGCCGAACAACGGCAAACACACAAAGGGGATTTTGAGACGTAAATCCTTCTCTTTTTTGGGGGGTGGTGGTGGTGGTTTGATAAGGTGCAAAGATGCACTGCATTGAATGTATGTGTTTGTTCTCCTGAGCAGCTCTCACACCCTCTCTCCCTCCCTCCCTTCTTTTCTTTCTCCTCTTCAGTCTCATCAGCCACCGTGATTAAGATTTGGCACCTTGGACCACATTGTCTTCATTTGGAAATATTTCAGCTGCATTTGTGCCACTCGGAGGAGAGAAAGAGATAAAGGAGGAGAAGGGGAAAAACACACCCTGTTGTGTGAATCCTAGAAAGGCCTTGAACCCTGCCATTCATCCTATTCACTTCATCAGCTGAGTCTAATTGCTAGAGAGGACAGGAGACCCAAGGCCTGATTGTTCCTTATCCTCTTTGGAGCCTTCTGAGGCATGAAAAGCGAAAGGCCTGCTTTTGATCTTTTTTTTTTTTCACTCTTCTCTCTCCTCTCCTGGTTTTCTTTCTCTTCTCTGTCGTCCCCTGCTATCCTTTCCCTCCGAATGACATTCTCCTTTCACATCCTTGCCCTCTTCTCCATCCATGCAAAATAATTATCAAGCTCTGCTTCATCAAATAATGCTGGAGATAGGAGGTCACGGCAGGGAGGGCCAGAGGTCTGGAGGGGCGACCCTGAGCTGTGGAGAAGCTCCTAGCTCATCTTAGCGGCATGCTCCTTAGCTCAGGGCACCTTTATGTACCTTGACCCCGGTTTTCGTTTGCCTCTCTTAATGAGACCCTCTTACACAGCCGACGCGGTCCCGGCCCTGCCCTGTTAGGGGGCTCCGTGGTTGTGAGGCCAAAGTACAATAAGACACAGAGGCCGTGCTCAGACAAGGGCGCATCTGTGCAGTCTTATTAAGGCCTGAAGAAGAGCTCATGCTTCTCAAAGTCCCATAGGCTCGGAGACTAGATCTGTTGACACCTACTTGTCCTCGACGGTCAGCGCCTTTCAGTGGAGGGCCAGCCTACGCACATAAGTTCTTATTAGAAGTAATTTCAGGCTGCTTATTTAGAGAGGCAAGTGCTTAACTTGCCTTAGGTGACCGTGCGGGCCACGGTGGAAGTGGGTGAATTTGGTGCAAAAAAAATTCTTTAGACTCTAAAGACGACAAAGGATGTCAAAGGCCAACTCTGTCAGAGGACGAAAATAGTTCTTCAGATGAAGAATTGTGCACAGCAAGTATGCAGACACTTATTCTCAAGCTTCAGCCACTCTTGCAAGCACTTATTAGGACAGTTGTTTAGAAGTGGAGTGGGTGAATATTGTTGGACGACATTTCAGACTTTTGTGTACAGGAGGCCTGTTGATTTTGCTTATTATAGTTTGAGGAAATATTATTTATCATGCAAAAATGATGATACCTTGTTTTAAGGGGTCATTTAGTTTTCTTTTATGATTTAAACAAATTGAATTCTAAGTTCTATCATAAAATGCAGTCAATTGTGTGTTCTAAAGCGACAAATCACACTTTCACTAAGCTCCACCCTCCTCTTGGTTACTGTTGCTAACTCATATGAGTTTTGACAGAATGTCCCATAAATTTGGAGTTTTCTGTGAACAGCATGATTTTTTTAGTCAAATGTTCTCCTAAAGTGGTAAAAACTGGTGGGATATTATTCTTATGGGAATTAATTGTGACATGAATTAAGCACTTTTATCTGCCGAAATTGTTAAATTACGCAGTAACGTGATTTAATAGAGCTGTAGTTACTGCTAATAGATCCAAACGCTTCTGACAGTCAACTCAAAAGAGAAAAGGCTCAATTTAAAACATTCACATTATTGTAAGTGAAAGGAATGGTTCCTAACATTTCTACAACATATTCACTATGCTGTGAACGTTAGTTATTAGCCACACTCAAATTACCTAATTCCATATGCAGCTTTAAAGATTTATTGGAAAAGCCCAAAAAATTGTGCTTAAAATTATACAAACACAGATTATCCATAGACTTACATTAGAAAAGACCAAAAGCTTGTCTGAGAAAATTGGCGGTTAGCAACAGTTGCTAATGTTGGATTGACTTGTCAAATTTTAAGACGGGGTTTAGCGAAGAGTCTATTGTTTATCACTCTGACCAATACTGTTTGATATGCAGCACTTTGCTCAGATTTCCACTAGTTAAGTATCTGAGACTACAAGCGTTCCCCATTGTTCTGTCGAGCTGAATATATGAAGTCTTTTATTATTATAAGTGTGCACAGAGGAAACCTGACAATAAAAACAATAACTAGTTGTAAACTCTGCTGTGCTAGCAAAGTGCATAATGAAAAATAAGCAGACAGAAAAAAGTATGTAGCAAACAAACAAGACGGCAAACAGAAACCTTTAAGCAATCATGTAAAGCACGTCGAACATCTGAGCACTGTGTGAGAACAAAGCGGAGCCCCTGTCAGCCCATCGATCTGCTCCTGAAGGCACTCGTACACACACACATATCTACATTCACAAGGCTCCGACTGCACCCCGTCTCTCAGAGAATGCTTGTATTGATCTGGCCCACTTCTGTAGAGTTAACTCACTGATAAAACCTGACCACAGGGCTTCCATGGGCCCAAGAGCGTTTGGGATGCTGTTGAAAAAAACAACGGGAGAGAAAAAAAAGATGAAACACAAAGCGAGTGGAAAAAGATCGCTGCCTGTACGTCCCCTCAGTCTGGAGAGACGAAGCTCTTTGACAGTTGTGTCTTTTTGGCTGGCATTATTTATATATTTCTCCAGCATTGTCTGCTTACAATGCTGTCGAGTGTACCACGTGGATTGACAAGCGTTTGGAGATGTTGCACATATTGTCATCTCCTCGGCTGCACCCACTGAAATTTCTCTTAAAAAATTCACAGCGATGTGAGGAAAAGCAGATTTATTTATTTTTTATCCCGTATTAACGCGAAGGGTTGGTCAGTGCGTCTGTGCGTGTCTGCATCTCGCAACGTGTTGCTTGTGCGAACGCTTGCATGTGTGTGCTCGAGCGCATCCAACAGTATATGCCAGTGTGGATGTGTGTTTGTGTACGTGTGTGAACGTGTATGCGTGTTACCATGTTAGAATGTGCAGCGTTGTCATGTTTGTTACATTCCATGTGGGAGGGTCTGCTGAGAGGCAGGCCATCTGTAGTGTTCTGAAGATCGACATGTTGTAAAATGCGATTGGAGAGTGTGGAGACTCAACTTGTCAAATCTTGGCACATAATGAGGCAGACGGGAGTGAAGGCAGGAAAAAGATTCAGAGATAAACAATTAGATTAATCCCAGCGGTAAAGGGCACAGACAATGGGAGGACTCAAAGAAAAAACAAAATCAATATGGCAACTGCTGAGGACACAATGGAGTACAGTGAGGAAGAGACTAACACTTATTTCTCAGATGAGAAGACATACAGACACATGGCGGAGGAGTCACGACTTGTTCGAATCAATACCGGTGTCAGCACCGGAAGCTCTACCGCCTGTTCCTCACACGTTTTCCGTTAGAGACAGCTTCAGATGTTACGGTATATATGGTGTAGTCATGTACCACAAAAGCACATCCTAAAAAGCCCAAACAAAGACATAGGGATAATGACGTGAATTAGGGGCCGCACTCGCCTCCAGCTACAGCCAACTGATGATCTTTTAGGAGGAGAGACGTTGGGGACCGCTGTGCTTTCACACCCCCTGAGTCCAAACATAATGGAGTATGATCTGCAGCCTCAGTCTGGGCCGTCCCAGCGCGCCGCTGCCCCTCTCAGGCCCTGCCCAGACTCGCAGGTCTGAACCGACGTCTCAGGCGCCGTATCCCGGCAAATCTCACAGGGCCGTCCGTGCCAGGGCGCCGGGGCCCGACTGAAGCCGGGATGTCCTATGTGCTAGCGGGAAAGGGGGGTGGATAGACTGACTGAGTGAGTAATGCTGGCCCCGGCTTACCCCACTGGGACGCAGAAAGGCGTTGACCAGAAAGGTGTGAGTCGGCAACGTAGCACCCCGCCCATTGTCAAGTCTCCAAGGAGGCTGGTACACCGGCGAGTCATCGGCAGGGTTCCAGCCAAAAAAACACGAGGAAGCCAGGAGTGTCTGGGACCTGTATAGACTATCAGCCCAGTCCCAGGGAGAGAAGGGCCACTGCTCCACTGACCTCCGGCAACCTGTCAAGTCTGTCATCCCCGCCTGGGGAATTAAGAGGGGAGGGAAGAGATGGGGGAAAAAAAGAACATGTATTCTTGCTTGTTGTTCTTAGGACCGATGCACACTTGCTTTACCTGCGGGAATGAGATGACTGAAGAAACATCTGCCAAAGGAAGGATGTTGTGTTATAATGTAATATAAATTTTTATTCCATGAAATGCTTTTTGCTTTTCTGAATTGTTACTATTTAAATGAAACATCCATAACGTATTTTGTTGCTGATTACATAAATATTAGTCATTATTTCCTATTTTAAGAAATGTAAAAAATAGATAATTAAATACATTTTGGGAAGGAAGACTTAGAATCTTTAGCATTTATGTCAGTTGGAATAAAATTCTAAAATAATTAATAATTAGTCAATTTGACTAGAAATATCGAGTTTCTGTGTGCTCAACAAATCTCTTCTTTAAACAAATCGTAACTATAAAATGGCAAGGTACTAAATATTATTTAGAGTGAGTACACATTATAGTTTTTGTTGTCTATTTTGTTAACTTTTTACCTGTTCAGTATATCATAAAAATGTATATACTTGAATCTGTGTATTTTGCACAAGCTGCTGCAGTGTATTGATTGAAAATTCGGTATTGTCAAAGACAAAGAACGTTTGGTGTGAGTTCCACCGCATTTGGTTGCTTTCCCAAGGGACACTAACGATTCTGTTTCCCTTCTTCTTTTTTCTCTTTCTCACCCTCTCTCCCTCTCTCTTTCTTTCAGCCAAAGAGAAAGAAGAGATATAAATGGTGTGGTGTTGCCTCTTTATGTTGAGAGCAGCGAACGCGACGCCTCCCAGGCGGGGAGAGATGGCGAACCCTAATAATACCAACCCATACAATGGCTCTGACAGCCCAGCTATAAAGCAATCAGGGTCCCAGGCATTCCAAATCTCTTTAACGCCCACCCTACAACAGTCTGGAAGATGAGTGGCTGACCTGAGAGCTGTCAATCATGCTGCCGTACCTGCTGGAGCCTGGGCGGAGTAGAGTCGGGGGCATGCAGTCCATCAGATCTGTTTTCACACTCCCCACACTAACACTGCAAGCATAACCAAAAAGACAAAAAAACGCCCCACTGCCCTACTCTTAATTAGGGAGTGTGCGTAAGACTGAGGCTTGTTTGGTATTAAATGGAGAAGGGGAGGGCAAAAGATACTGGGGCGCGCCGAATCCCGTGGAGACAGAGAATAACCTTTTCCCTTGATTTTGGAATAAGGCATTGATTTGTCATGCTGTTTTGTACAGGCGAGAGCTCTCCCAGTGGTGCGCTACAAGCTTGGAAGGAAGCAAAGAGACAGCTACGCTGAGAAAAGGAAAAACAGTACGGCTAGTTCATTATCCGTTTGTAGCTCATCCATGCAAATAGATCACCGTGATACTGTGGTTATTAATGGCTTTCTCCTGTTTCCTCCAGGGTCTTCCCATCTGAAGCTCACCGGCTGAAAAGCTTCTCAACTGCTTTTCTTTTTTCACCCATCTACCTTTTGACCAAAGCAGTGAGTCCTTCTTCCTGTACACTTTCACCTGCTACCGTCGGTGGTTATGTCCGAGGGCATCGAGCCTCAAGGGTTTCGATCAGAGGGTTTTTCACTCTTAAAGGGCTGCATCGCACATCCGCCTACAGATCCGGGCTATTTAGTCCTATTTAATTCCCCACTGTTTAGGTAGAAAACATAATGTATTTGCAAGGAATGTCACACTGTTTTATAACAAGACAATGTACAATTCCCAGTACACTGCAGAAAAGGGAAATAGTTTTTCACTCAGTCGTTGTACTGTGGTGTAAAATGTGTGGTTTACAAGCAATAACTGAATAATGATCTACTGTGCATTTTAGTCGTGTTGATGTAATTGCCATATTAACATGAATTAACATTTACTCGACCTTTTTCCAATAACCTCAAATGTGACCCGACAGTGCTCATTTAAACATTAGACACCTCGAGTTGCATACAAATAGAATAAAATTCTGCCATGTAGCTTTAATATATATATAAACACATTGATTGTTTAGTGTATATATATATATATATATATATATATATATATATATACAGACCCTTTCCAAAAAATTTGAATATCATGGAAAAGTTGATTTATTTCCATAATTCCATTCAAAACGTTAAACTTCCATAGATTATAGATTCAGGGCCCACAACTTAAACGATTTCAAGTATTTAGTTGTTTATTTGTACAATTTGGGCTTCCAGCTCATAAAACCCACGAAAACAGGATTTCAAAAAATTTGAATATTACATGAAATCACACAGTAATTACACAGTGATACCATGGTCATTGAACCAGGTTTTGGTTATTTTGGCAGTGTGGGCAGGTGCAAATCCTGCTGGAAAATGAAGGAAGCATGAAGTGCTCTGAAAATGTCCTGGTAGACGGCTGCGTTGACTCTGGATTTAATAAAGCACAGTGGACCAAAGTCCTCTTTTCTGATGAGAGCAAATTTTGCATCTCATTTGGAAACCAAGGTCCCAGAGTCTGGAGGAAGAATGGAGAGGCACACAATCCAAGATGCTTGAAGTCCAGTGTGAAGTTTCCACAGTCTGTGTTGGTCATCGGCTGGTGTTGGTCCACTGTGCTGTCCACTCAACGCAGCCGTCTACCAGGACATTTTCAGAGCACTTCATGCTTCCTTCATTTTCCAACAGGATTTGCACCTGCCCACACTGCCAAAAGAACCAAAACCTGGTTCAATGACCATGGTATCACTGTGTAATTACTGTGTGATTTCATGTAATATTCAAATTTTTTGAAATCCTGTTTTCATGAGTTTTATGAGCTGGAAGCCCAAACTATGTACAAATAAACAACTAAATACTTGAAATTGTTTAAGTTGTGGGCCCTGAATCTATAATCTATGGAAGTTTAACGTTTTGAATGGAATTATGGAAATAAACAAACTTTTCCATGATATTCTAATTTTTTGGAAAGGGTCTGTATATATTGGGGGGGGGGATAAAAATATAATACAGGTTGGCTTGGCCCTATTTATTAAGTATAAGCATAAAGTGATAAACATAAAATTATAATAAAATGAATTTAAATTAAGTTTGATGTTCAATTAATACTCCTGTATACAGTAAAATTATCACTTATATAACTTTGTTGCAAAAGTCATATGTATTATTCTTTTACTTTTTCTTATACCTGTTGCCATGCTAATTGGCATGTATTAAGAAAACGACAACCTAATAATTTGCTAGTAGCAATGGATTTTCATCCCAGAGTCTTTTTAAATGGGTAAAACTATTGATTTCATGTTAGGGGACTTCACAAACTACATTTCATAACAATGTGCCGTGGGTCAATATTCAATATTCCAGAATCGGAAAGGCAAGAAAATAAATTACAGTCCATAATAAATATATACGTTTCCTCCTTGAAATATGCGTTATGACTCCTGATACTCGAAAGGTTTGGAGATGAAACATTAACGAGGTTTGGCAGCCAGTGGGAGATGAGTTCTGCCAAAGTGTTGTTTATTCAAACCCATGGAGACACTCCCCAGACTCTGCCCTTGTGTCCGGCTGACCAGACGTCACCTGGGGCCAGCTTAGGAGGCCTGCCTGTCGGGTCATGGATTGGCTTGTTGTCCTGCAGGGTCCCTAGCGGTGTCTCTCACATGCTGTACGTCTGATCCTGTGCAGCTGGATGGAAGGTCCACATGTACCTGGCCTCACCCTGAGGAACTGAGGGTCAGAGAGTCAGGATGCAGCAGACCATCCAATGTTTCATGATTCGTTCTGGCCTGTTTGGAAGCCAGGCTGTGCTGATCTAAAAGTTTCATGCAAATTCTGTATTTCCCATGTGAGTGCTATAAAGCACAGCGTCAGCTCAGTGTTTTTAGGGGGCTGCCTCTATGCTGCCATGTATTGAGTTGTTACCAAAACACACACACTACAGTTCAAAAGTAGAGTCGGTAAGTTTTCTTGTTTTTGAAAGAATTATTTTATGCTCATTGATGCATTTATTAAATAAATAAATAAATAACAGGAAAACTATATGTTTTAAAATATATGATGTATTCCTATGTTGGCAACGTTGCTGCTTCTTGGTGAACCTGGTGGCTTTGTTGAATAAAAAGTTTTAAAAAACACCGCAGTTTTTTGAAATAGGAATGTTTTCCAACATTTTGTTTTTACTGTCACTTTTGATCAATTTAATGCATCCTTGCTGAATAAAAGTATTAATTTCTTTAAAAAAAATCTTTAAACTAAAAGTATTCTTCTATTATTCTTTTGAAAAAAGACCTACCGGACTAGAGTCATTAAGGTTTAAGGTGGTTAAAATGAAAACTTAAAACTTGAAAACCATAGTAGGTATGTTATCATATATATATATAATAACATAATAAACATGATAAACCACATTGTTTATCATTGATTTGTTTCCCTTTACCTAAACTCATCCAAACTGTTTGACTTAACTTGCTGCTGGTCCATTGTCACGAAGTCTTAGGTGGAAAATAAACCCAGTGCCGAGTTGTTGTCAGACCTGTGTGACCAATGACATATCATCCTTCACTCTGTCATGTTTAACTAAAACCAATACCCATTCAAAGCAGCATCCATCAGTGTTAGTTCTCAACAATGACAGATTGCCTTTGCCTCTGTACCCGTAGCATCTGGATCCTCTCTCTGCCCCCCTTTTTCTGTTCTTTATGGTAAACAGCCTGAACAACAGCTGGGCAATGGGAATTTACAAGTTAATCAATTGTTAGTTAGGAGCTACTGCTGTGCCCTATATCCAACCATCTGCAAGTTAATATTCATTTACCATGCTAATTTTCCCAAAGGTAACAGTCTATCTATTTCTACTTGGGGGATTTCGTCATTCTTAAGAAACAGACTAAATGACATGTAACACAGAGTTAGACAACGCCATGTCGAGCATGTAATAGGTTGTCAAAAACTATACTAGACTAAAATATGGTTATTGGATGCTAGCCCTTAAAGAATTATTAAAAATAAAATGTTTTTAAATCAGAAGGTCTTGCTAAATCTGAGCAAGGCATATTCAGGAGACTAAGGTATTCATTTTGGTTGGCTCCCCTGCTCTATTTTTCTCCCTTTTTCCGTCTCCTCGGATTAGTTTAGTCTTGGTGAATGAATGTGATACTGCTCTTTATCTGGTTCTGTCCATGAACTGCACTAGATAAAACTGCTACATACATGCAATGACCCAAAATCATTCACCTCCCACAACTTATTTGCCTTTAGCCAAACAAATGAGCTTTGGACAACCTCTTCTGTTACTTAGCATTCCAACTGAGTTTCTCATGGAATGTAAAAACTTTACTCCCATGAGCGCTAAGAACTAAACTAAAACAAGGCCCTTTTTCTTTCAGATTACACTCTCTCTAAGACTTATCTATTGAAAAATCGAAATCTTTAATGCAGATAGCACCTTTAACATTTGATATCATTCTTGAACTGATTTTGGTTCTTTTGGAGCACTTAGGGTTAGGGAAGCCTACAGGACACGTTTTCGATAGAGCCCCTCAATGGGTTTTTCACTGCACCATATAGTGTAACATCCATCTCACATATGTTGCCTCTGTGCCTTGAGCCAAGGGTTTGGAGCAAGTGCGGGTGGGCTTTTACAACTCTGCTTCTAGCGCTGGCATTCACCTTTCCACGTCTCCTCATCGCCATGGCAAAGAGATCAAGCTCGGCTTTATTTATAATCTGGCTAACCTCACGGCATGACCCCTGCACACACATCACACGGCAGGGTCACATCCCTCCTCTGCACCTCCTCTGCTGTTCTAACATTCCAACATGGCTCTAGGACAGCAGCCCCAGCTAAACTTCTACACTCCTCGCTTCACAAAGAAGCCCAGATCAGAGCAAAGCTGGCCCCGCTCTGGCCCTTCGCCAGGGCTGGGGGCGTGCTCTAATCAGGAGACAATAAGAACGCACTGACTTCCTGCGCCTTGCATTGTGGGTCATGAAAGTTGTACTTTTTAACTGCTTAACTAATGAATGTGCTTTTTGAAATGAGACACCCACAAAGTTACACAGGCTATGTGAAGCTTTGACTTTATTTTTTTTACTTTTCATCACACATCTCTTAATTCACGAAAGTCTGGATTATTTTGTTTTTTTGCAACACTTTATTTCAAGGTGACGTGGTTACACGTTACGACATGTACTTACTAATAACAGTAAATGATGCTAACTACAAGTAACTAACCCTAAACCAAACCCTAACCGTAACTCTATAGTAAGTACATGTAGTTAATTAACATTACTCAGTACTTATTTGAGTAATTGACCTCAGTAGACTTCAGCAATAATATTAGCGCAAAATTGCTGCAGTGTTTGTCTTGTTGCTAGACCGATTGTTTTGAATATTGTAATGGAATATTTCGTTAAGGTAATTAGTTACAATTGAGAATCACAAATTTTTCTCTGTTCATTCATGACAACTGCTCTCTCTGGGTCAGCAGCAGCGCCAACGCCCCAGACAGCAAAATAGTGTCGGCCCAGATCCCACCCACATCTGCTACGCGTTGAATCCACATGTACCAGATGTGGCCCGGATCTGGGCCGTTGCTGTATGGGGCAGATTTCAATGTTTGCTATAATCGTACTTGACAAAAGTATACTAGACAAAGCCGAATCATTGTCATTTAGAAATAAGATCATGTCAGTGTTTGAATCAAGATCGCCTTCATTTAATGATTAATCGTCCAACTCTAATATAGTTTATTATGATAATGTAGTAACATGTTCTATTCTAATTCTTCAGTCTGGAGAATATAGGTTCCATTAGCCTACATGAAAATGTATCCTTAGCAGGATAAAATTCCAAAAGTATTTTTTGTTCCTCTATTCACTTGGTTGAAAAAAAAATAATAATTAAATGAATAAAAAGAAAAGCTGATATTTCCTTTTAACTTCAAATGAAAAGATATAGCGCAGTGATTTAACCGGGCCAGGTTAACTAAGTTATAATTAACAGATCACAGGAAGGTAGAGGGAGGTTGCGCTTTCAATGGCTCCTGGTGGCCTCACGAGTCAGAGATGATAAATCTCCCCTCGACTTCCCCCTGTACAAAACCTAAAGCTCATTCAACTTCACATCCATCAGTGTTGGCCTGAAAGCCATGACAAAGCACTTTCAATTACACCAGTAACTGACTCTGGAAGAAGTTCATAGCTGGTGCTTGGCTGAACGGAGTCATAGGGGTGGGAGCAGATGGGAAAGGGGGTAAGCGAAGCTGGTTTGGTGGCATCTGTGATCCCCCCCTCCAAAAAAAATATAGAACGGGGGGCGGAGCGTGTGTTCCGAAGACATGGATGGTCGTCGGCCTGGGATCCCAAGAACAATTCACCTATTTTGTGTGCTGTCACCCCAGCCTTCTGATTTATGGGTGAGACACCCTTCCTGCGACCCATGTGGTCCATCAGCTGGGCACAGGGGACATGGCGGTGATTAGAGAGAGAAGTATGAGAGGCTCCTCATTCAGGGCCCTCATCTGCTTGCAGAGGGCCTATCAGAAGGCCTATCAGCTCTCCAGCGGCGAGGCAGCCAGAGTTAGAGTGCCATTCTTAACCTAAAACCATCACAGGATAAACCCATACACTGTTAATGTCTGCATCTAATTTCGGGCTTTTATAAAGTAGATTCCTAATTATATTATGTGGAGTTGAAAGCTGAGTGTGAGCACTCCAAAAGTTAACACGCTAATGTTTTATTGGAGTGATTTTATACATAATTACATGACCCTCTCTGGCACTTTGGGCTTTCACTTTGTTGAGATAAGTAATCTAACGCCACTATGTAAATGTTTAATTAATTCACATAGTATCTGGAAAAGCGCAATGTTTTACTTGTAAAATGCAATTAATTCAAGGGAAATATTACCTCTTTGCAAGAATAATGAAAGCAACAACAACAACAAGATAGATTTTGGAAATCAATTTGTGTAAGAATGAAAGGGCATCTGCACCAGAGCAAAAAAAAAAAAGAGTTTACTTGCTCATGCATTTCTCTCAAAGTGCTTTATTATATACAAAACATGGTGCAAAATCCTCAATGGACAATGATCCTTTAAAAGAAGTTCTGACTCCGATGCCCTGATGAAAGACACCCTCCTCTATCAGGATTCGTGGGCCTTTGCTCCCTCACTTCAGGCAATTATGACACACAGGAGATCTTTGACTGTTCCAGGCACCCGGCACATGAAAAAAGACCAGCCTTTCCTTTCAGGCTGAGTGGTAAAAATAAGCTTGCTCTCCTCCATTGCGGTGCATTCATGACCCCTGCAATAGTGGTAAGCATCTATCTGAACAAGCCACTGGGCAAAACAAATCACTTGCGATTTGTAGAATTATAAAGATTTTAATAGCCGTTATGTTTCTCTCTCAGATTGGTCTTTATTTCCAAGTGTCAAAGTTTGCTGGACGCCCCGGGCTTTTAGAAACCAGTAATTGGTCTACTGAGAGAAAACGCTTTTCCCTTAGTGATTGAGTGCATTTGTTGCAGTGAACTTGAGGGTATCCCTCAAAAGATTGTGGGTCTGGGTCACGAGAGCTTGTAACATATCGAGCAGAAGCCAATTCGCATCCACACAACTCGCCGTTCTCTTTCATATGCAGTTTTTGTTTAGGGAGATAACCTCTTGGAGCAGCTTGAGATTTTGATTGCTAATTAGTTTTGTTGCTAGATAACACAGCGTACACTAGGAGGGCTTTGCTTGTTGAACTTGGGGAAGAACCTGCATTAATTCAGAATAATTGTCAGGGAGTAACTGGAACACTGGGAGTGTCTACTGCATCGAAAAATCCAAGCAAAATGTCTTTGTTTTCTTTTTTCCTGCTCTTTTTGTTTTCAGTGAGAAATACTTACTGTTGCTTGCAGTTTAACAACATCCATTTTTTTAAACTTCTTTCTTACTCGCAAAGTGAATTTCTTTTATTGTTTTATTTCTGTTATGAAAAGCATTGCAGATACATAATAGATATAGTAAAGATGCATAGCAGGTGGATGAAAGAAAAAGAAAAAAAATAAACTCTTGAAATAATTTTTTTAATGAATCTGAGGGTTTGAGATTCAACAGGGTTTATGCATGCATCCCAGAGAAATTCTGTCTTTTATTTTCTTTCTCAAAATAGTTAACATTTCCACCAAATTTAATGACATTGTTGGAAATGACATAAGTTTTGGCCTAAAAAAATCATAAACAATTTTTTCACACTATAAATATTACAATGGTTTGTGAATTTTACTCTTTGCATTAAATAATGCATATTTTTAAGTAATCATTTTAATAATTCATATTTGTATGGTTATTTAAAGCTTTTAAATTTGTTAGGTATAATAAAAATCAAACCCCTGGACATAAAAGTTAGCAAACACCATCTAAAAAAAAGTACTTTTCCTAACTTTCTTGGCAAATGGGTTTTGGTGTCCCCACTTTGCACAAGTCAGCACATGAACCTTTGGAGCAACACAAATGTTAACTCATTTTGACTAACATATTGCCAGCAGATGAATGTCAATTCAAAGCCACAAAGCAATGCTTGCCCCCCCATCAGTAAGAAGTCCAAAATGTCATCCTAATAAATTGCCTTTTTTTTCCGCTTCAAAGTCACCCTTTGCTCTGGGTTTTCGGGGCCAATTACCACCTCAGCACTTTGCCTGGGCTTTAACATTACACAGAGCAGAACACAAAACAAACCAGTGGAGCATTGCAGGGACCTCTGTAAACCTTGCTGACCAGTGGCTGTAAATCTTTCATTCATCGTGTTTAACCAGATCCACCAGCTATTCAGCAGCACATCCGTCAAAGCTGGGAAAGAGTCGACGATGACAGAGTGCCTCCGATTGTGCCGTACAATAACGTACTCGCTGGTCATTGACTAAACCTTCTCAGTGCCTCCAGACTTGTAGCCTGAAGGACTGTTGATGTGATCCATTTACGAGCCTGCACTCTATATATTCACGAGCGCCACAGCAGGCTCCATGTGTGAGGATAAAACATGGGGAGAGTTGACAAATGTTTTTATGTCTAAGGAAACATGTGCTCACTATGCCGGACAAGTGAAACTTTGCCTTATTGTTAGATAGCAGTCAGCTATGGAGCTTGACAGACTGTGGAACACTGTGGAAATGATACTTTGCTTATGGCAACAACTAAAAAAGGCTGGGGATTGTTTTGTGTGTGTGTGTGTGGGCATGTTTAGCTATACTTGTGAGGACCAAATGTCCCCCAAAGGATAGTAAAACTTGAGATTCCCAACTTTGTGAGGACTTTTTGCTGGTCCTCACAAGAAAAATTTATTATATTAGAAAGTTTTGTGTGATGGGTAGGTTTACGGGTAGGGTTAGTATAAGGGGACAGAATATACAGTTTGTACAGTTTAAAAACCATTATGTCTATGGAGGTCCTCACAATAGCTAAACAATGAAAAGTGTGTGTGTGTGTGTGTGTGTGTGTGTGTGTGTGTGTGTGTGTGTGTGTGTGTGTGTGTGTGTGTGTGTGTGTGTGTGTGTGTGTGTGTGTGTGTGTGTGTGCGTACAAATATATATATATATATATTTGTCTATATGTGGAAGTATTGGATATCTACAGTCAGGGAGATTTTAAACACACGTTGTGTTTTCATGTTTTATGGGGACTTTCCATAGACAATGATTTTTATACTGTGCAAACTGTATATTTCATACCCTTACACTGACCCTACCCCAAAACCTACCCATCACAGCAAACTTTCAGCATTTTTGCATTTAGAAAAAAAACATCACTTATATGATATATAGGGCCCTATCTTGCACCCAGCGCAATTGACTTTGTACACTGACGCATGTATCATTCCGACTTTTCCCTCCACAAACGTACGCCGCTAAACTAGGGAATGAACTTGCGCTCCCGGGGGCAGTGCGGCGAAAAGAGGAGGCGTGTTTCGGCGCAAACGTTCCCTGGTGCTATTTTGCAGGTTTAGAAAACAATTGTGTTGCGCATGTTATTCATATGCTATTTTAAGGGCGCATGCTTGCCATAATCAATGTAGCGTGTGCACAACGCGCATACACTTTGATTCTCTCATCTACACAGAAGCAGCAGTTTTCATTTTTGCAAATCATACATTATTACAAGGAAAAATATTAACACACGAGGGAAATCATTGTTGTGTCCATGAAGATGTGAAAAAAATAGGCGTAAATCTAGCTTACACATTTACCCAAATTATTATACGCCTGTTTAGCTGAAGCTAATTTGGGTGGGTTTCTCCCATCCCCAATGTCACTTCTCTGTGTTTTACGGCCCTGACGAGAACGTCGGTCTCCTCGGCTGTGAACCACTCCTGGTGTGCGCCTGGCAAATCTGCCGTTATAATCTTTCTTTTACTGTCTATGGTTATAATAGCAACCTGCCATGGAACAAGCACGCCTGTTCATAAAGGGAATGTGAGATGACGCTCTGATTGGTTAATTTCACGTTATGCCCAAACCACACCTATTTCAGACCAACCCATTTTAGATTTGCGTCGTTGCGTTTCTTTTGTCATTGCGTCAAGACCCGCCCACAAAGTTACTTGCGTTTCGCGCTTGATACTTGCGTTACAGATCGTTAAAATAGGGCCCATAGTCTTTTACTACATATAGGTCTATACATTCCAATATGTCAATTTCATTAGCACTCACACCCAAGTTAACAAATTCACGAAATCTGGTGACCACTGGCGCTAAATTCCTTTTTTCGACTGCAAATCTGACTGAACAGTTTTTTGTTTGAAGAGGGGACGTGACAGTAATGTCCTGCCATTACACACATATGCACACAGACATACACATATTGGCAGCCGAGAGGTAATAGAGTTGGCTGCAGCTCCGGTGGTCTCCTCGTTATAGAAGTGGAGAGTGTCAGCAGTGACAGTGCAGGTAGCTAAAACACCACTTAAGGTTTTAGCTGGAGCGGCTTTTGGAGAGAAAGGAGCGTGACCCGTGCTACCTGTTCCCACATCCCACACACCCTTTCTGCCTGACAGCCACTCAATGGCAAGTGTCTGCCGGCATAGTGAGAGAGAAGAGCCTGCCAACAGTGCTGAGATGAAAATGATTACCACACATCCCTCTAGTCTCACTCACTGCAAACTGATACCTATTAACAAGCGGCTGTCAACATGTAAGACAAGCTTGGGGAGACAGAGAGAGAAATTGAGAGATATGAAAAGTGAAAGATAAAGAAAGTGAAAGAATAATTCAATAGTCAGAATTACTGATAGTAACGCATGGCTGAGCCTGGCATAATGACACCGTAAACTATGTAGGAAAATATATTTTCTTACATCTGCCTCTATTAACTTCAGCGCTCTCTTAAATTAAATCTCTTAAGTGTTATCAGTAAAACGATTCAGTCATATGTGAGAAAAAAGCCTGATCTGTTTCCCTTAATGTCACTAATAACAGTATCCATACACACTTGAAAGAACTCTATGATGGTCCATTTAGTACACATTGTTAACTCTATATCTAAATACGATGAGTTCACAGGGGTGCGCAGTTACTCGCTCAAACTAAAAACAGAAGACAATGTTATGAATTTCTGTCTGGAGATCTGCAGACAGATGTTGTTTTACAGTATAGGGGTTATATCTGTATTCTTTCTAAATAGGGGGTGTGGGTACATCTTTCAGCTTAATTAGGGGAAAAAAGGAAACTCTTTCACATGTGCTGCAGGATTCTTCTGAAATAAATAGCTCTGCAAATGGATGCCGTTTTTAGCATTTTGACTCCAGCAAGCTGTATTAAAGTTAAACATGGTCTACACAAAGAGGACAATTGCATTTTCATTGTTCTAAAATACATTTCCAACTGTGCCACTTTAAGAGGCTCAACTATAAATGAAATGATTGACAAAAACACAGCTGATATATATTTTTCTAATTGTTGCCTACAGGGAAAGCGAGCTTCATGGAGTATCTGTAATCATCAGTAATTAGAATATTGTTGCATATAATTACAAAAGATTTTGATTGTCTCAATTTCACTGCTGCAGAAGGCCCATACCAATCCTCTGCTTTAATACACATTTGTTTTAGTGGTGTCAGAGACAATTATGATTATATGGGTCTCAGCATGAGACTATACTCAAAATGAGAGAGAAAGATCCGCTAAAAAATGTAATCCACACATCCAGAATTATGAAAGAAATTGAAGCGTTTGTAATAAGACAATCAAGAGACTTTAGACACCAGGAGATATCAAGCTTACTTCATTTCGAGTTTAAAATCACTCTGAAATAGTGGGATTAAACATCTAGCAAACACACACACACACACACACACAAACAGGCATATGTGGTTTACGGGGACTAGCAAAGGATTGGTCCAGTTGAACATACTTGCATTGGTCTGGCAATTACAAATCTCAGTAGTCATGGGGGCAATAGAGCCTGGGTTGGAAAAGTGACCTCAAAAGAAGACATTCAGGCTACGCTAATCCTAGCTATAAAGAAAGGCTAAGAATGCAATGCGCACTTGCATTAGGCTATGAATTGCGCTCAGAATGCAACGACAAGTGAAATCGAGCTTGAGTAGCAAGATGAGTCTGTGTTCACATACTTAAATATGTGACCTTAAAAGCAGGGTAGGCCATTTGTTCTAGAAACATTTGTTATGCTGGCTAAAAGTCTCTTCACATCCTGATAGCAATCACTAAGTTAAGTGGTCTAAATGTATTTATATTACATACAGGGCTTGACATTAACACCCGGCAAATGCGGGTGGATTTCAGCGGTGGCGTGTAACACGGTCACTCCTACTAGCCACTTTGGTGGGTTGAATTTTATATAATATAAATGTTTCAGTCTTTTAAAAAGGCATCTGAAATAAACTAGGTATCGTTACTGAAATATCTGAAACTCTTCTGCAGGATTCACAATACCAGCTGCACGTTCTTGCTCTCTCATCTCTCCAAGAGCTAGTTGACACACAAACCCGCCTCCCTTCACTCACACGTTTCATGTGGGATTGCACGTATTGAGCATAATTTTGGAGCACACCAAAAGTGCGTGCACATAAAGACAAGTATATTAGCTATACACACGGACCGTGTTCATGTCTTAACGTGACAGCAGCTTAATATTCTGCAGCTTAATATTCATGCCAAATTATGAAATACTAAAAATATCTATATGGTAGTTTTGTGGCAGTGAAAATGCTGAGTGTTTAGTAACTTTGGAAAATCACTAGCTGGTGAGCAAAAAAGTTCATGTCAAGCCCTGATTATATATATCATCTGTGTAAGGCATAGGACCATAAAATGTTCGTCCAATCATTGCATTCGGTCCGATTGCATTTTGAAAGTCATTACATTTATGCCTTTGAATGGCAACACTATCAACGGCGAAATTAATTTGCAGCAGTCAGGTGGTACAGGTCAGTGCTTTTTAACTTGTTTATGATCATTTTTATTGTAATGTTATGTGCTGAGGTAGTTTAACACCGTAACTCGTCTCGTGGCGCTTTGCAGTGTGCATTCATATGATTTGAAAGAGAGCGCTCATAAGGGAGGGTGGGATCTTATGCTTTTAAAGCTAGCTTGCTATTGCTAGCCGATCTGAAAATTGCCTACCCTACCTTTAAAGTCATGATGAAATCAAAACTGACAATTTTTTTAATGGTATATTGCAGTATTTATTATACTTATAATTATTTATCCATGCACATCATTATCAAATTCATGAGGTCTTATAATCTTGAATCAAAATAACTTCTTCCCTCTTGCAGCGACATCTGTTCTCTTCGCTGATGACGCATTGAGATTGCATGAGATTGCAGCAATAGCAAACCACAATGACCCAACGATCCAATCAAGTTCCGATGGACATTTTAATCAATAAGGAGAATATCCACAAGAAAATACAAGGAGAATTACCACTAACCACACTTGAAATAAATACGTGAATCAACAAAGAACTGAACAGAACCAGGTGTGTATAAAATACACAAGAGCAAACAAGGGAACTAAACGAGACACAGGCGACAATAATCAGTTATTAAAGGAACTAAATCTAGGAACAAAGGAACTTCCAACCTGCACCAACATCTCAATCCAAGGTAAGCTTCACTTCTTGTCTCCTGAGATACCTTCATCTGATTTTTGAAGGCAGCATAGATGTATCATTCTCTGCCTTTGATTTCCCAAAATCCCATGCATAGACAAGAAACTGAGACACATGAACAGAAACACATTAAACAAGACGTAACCCTGACACACTCAGATATACTTCACAATAGGGAAGAGAAGACTATCTTATCTTCAGTTTCATGCTGACTTTATGGGATTAAACCTAAACAACACAAAAGCATCTAACACTTGACCATGACTGGTGAGCTGTCAAATACAGTACAGGTAAAAGTAATATTACAAATAAACCATGCACGCAACTCTGTTTACGAGAAGGGGTAAAGGAAAGGAACCTCTAAGTGCTGCTTGGAGCCAACTTTAAAAGACTGGCAGGAAAAAACCACCAAGCTTGAGAAGCACTTTATTAGCCAGCAGGGTGGGTCAGGAGGACCAGCCCCATTATTGATTGTGGTTGTTGGATGCATCCACAGCTGCACTTTCTCTAAATTTCCAAGAGTAAATATGCACCTTTGAAGTGGGGGGTGCCCAGGAGCACTCCCCAGTCTAGATAGTGTGGGTTTGTGTGGAGGGCTGCAGTTACGGGAAAGATCAATGAAACCGGGGCATTAGGTACACTGCTCTGCCTGGCCCTGCCATCAGGCAACAGAGGGGCTCTTAGTGGGCTAGTCTTATTGAGTCCCGGCTAGTCGGAGACTGATGGAAGCATGCCTGTATTCCCTTCTGCTCCCCAGTTGCTCATTCAGGTTAGGATTGTATGTGGCACAAGCTCCTATGAATGAATGTGCACATTCCCCAAAACAAAACCGCAGTAATTTTAATCAGCCTTTTGTGTGTTGGAAAAGTTATCACACAAGCAATATGAAGCCTACTGCAAAAAAATATTAATTTTGCTAATTATTGTTGGGCCTGCAGTGTTCAGGTTCCACCTGGAATGAGCATTGAAAAGACAGAAGGTTAATGGGGTTAATGTGGAGCCTCTGAGTCAGGTGGACAGAGTACAGGCAGACTGACATTAAAACCCAGTACATCGTTCAGTTTCTCTCAATACAGAGGCTTTATTGAAGTTATCATCACTGTTATTTATTTATTTGATTGATTGAATCTGATTGTTACTACGCCAGTAGGTGGCGGCACTCTTTATGAGTGAGTCATTCATTCATTCAACCAGATTTGTTAAAAACACAGATTCATTCAGGAACAACTCTACACTGTAAAAAAAAACAATTTCATGATTTGTTATCACAACTATTTATCTTTTGTCAAATCAACTTAGATCATTAATGTGGTTCAGATAACATAATATTAAATCAATCTCCTTCATTGTATTAACTCAAATTTTTTTTTTTCAATTAACTCAAAATTTAGGCAACCAGGTAACTTACTTTTTTAAGTTAAAACAACAATCATTTTTCACAGTGTAGTGGCAGTCTTTTGATTGAGTTGAATCATTCACAGATTTGTTTAAAAAACACGGAACGGAGTAATTAGCTTTTGAAGTGGATTTACTTAATGTAAAGTTAACGAAAGTCATCATGAGGATTGTAATGTTTAAAGCAGATGTCTTATAAATGTCAGTAGACCGGGAAGATTTTAAAACGAGCCGTTCATTCATAAATACGCAAGATCGCTGTGAAAATACAGACCGGAAGTCAAAAGACAACGAGCGTAGCGCTGAAAAGGGGCGGGGCTACATAAGGTCTATCATTTAAATAATCTTACAGTGGCACATTAAACAAGGCAAAAAGCATTTCAAACTTTTTAAAACATTTTTTTTTAATTGTTATGGTAAATACAGGGCCAGGGTCAGACAAAAATTAATTAAAAATGTTTTTACTCCTCTTCAAAAGTATCGCATCCCCAGACACAGCGGCTCCTTTTCTGACTGGAACAACTCTCTGTTCGCTTTGTGAAAGCATGGAAAAACCCATATCCTGCCCATTGTGCCGCTGGATGTGCTTACTTGTGGCATGCTTTAAGTGCATTACATTTGTGCTGAATGTACAGCTTTTTATATTGTGGCTTGAAGAGCTCAGTGAGAAGGCCTAGTGCGGTTAACGGTCCAAGGGAAGAGGATAATCTCTCAGACTGAGGTGGTACAGAGTGATAACTCACCAAAGCCGAATAAGCCCTATCTTATCACTTATGTTATAAAACATGGTTTAAAAAATGTCCACATGGCCACAAAAAACTACAACTTTTGCTGATGTGCTTCACTTTACCTTGTCCAGATATACAGACTATTTGATATCTACATCATTTAATGCATCTGGGTAACAACGGAGTGTGGTGGACTTCAGAAATGAGACGACAAAGTCCCCTCTCTGGCTTTTTTTTTTTCATGTTACATTTCCATTTAATGTTCACACAGTTTCCAGGTTATATGAGACACCATTTTAACTTGGGTATATTGATGAGCAACTAAAGCTTTTTGTATGTGTATAGTGAAATGCTTTGTATTAATTAAATTTTACACATTTTACATTTTTTACTGTGACCAAATGTGGTGATGTCTCACTTTAAGACCTCAATGAGATTGATGAGAGGTTATTAATAATAACTAAATAATATTTGTTTTGATTTATTTTGGTACTGTCAATGTACTTAATATTATCATCCATATTTTTGGGTGGAGGCACTACCTCCCTTTCCTCCCTGGAGAAAGACACTCCTGCTAAGCTAATGTTTCTTTTACAACTGTGACAATTCCAATCTTATATCTTAATCCCAGCCTAACTTAATGCATCTGTCAACATCTTAATGAACTGTAAGTTTTCACACTATAAATGTGACATGATGCTTGTATTGAGTCATTTGAGTGCGAGTAGACAGCAAGAGGACAACATCTGTGTGTGTTCACTTAACGTTTGTGTCTTTGGGGGTTCCTCATTCCCAAGAGTCATCAGGCGAGGCTGCTGCCAGGCCGCGAGAGGCAGCCAGCAAGAGTTAACATTTACAACCCCCCGTCACACTTCACAAACCCCAGTGTCACTCAAGCACAGCCTGTGTGGCAGGCCCAACATTAATGGAGACATTGACATCTTCCGGCAGCGTGTTTATCTGATGCTAACGCTAAGCAACCGCAACCAATAGCCTCCGTGTGGAGCCATCACATTCAAACAAGGCCGGTTGGCAACGAGCGAAAGCTTCACTTTTCTTCGTTTTATTTACGATTCGCTGCTCTGGCTGCTAGCAGACCTCACAAATCAGAAGGGTTGCGAGATTTATCTTTTGGACACAATCGCTATTACATGCTAGGTTGCGTAACTGTTTTCCTGTAAAGAAAACAGGAACCGAGAAGTGTTATCAAACATTTCTAAGGAGACAATCTCCATGGTTAAAGATGCAGGCGTATTTCACAGATGTTTAAATCAAAGTGGAGCATGATATTGACATACAGCGGGAAGCTTGAATACTCTGCTGGCAGTAGTCTTCTGCAGAGGGCCTCCGACAAAGGTTGTTTACATATTTCCACCACAGTGTTTTGCTCAATAAACTGTCTGACATTTTTTCCCAGGATTCCAGAAACAGCACAAAGCCACGGGTTCCCTCCTGTGATGAGAGGCTCAAGCTTGTGCGGCATGAATAGAGAGCTGATTCTGGCCACCGTTTGCCGATATTTTACTCATACTGTTATGAATTTATATTGTGTTATTTTGTCAGGATATACTTCATGAGTTGTCCAAGCTAAAGTGAACAAACAAGAGTTAAAAGTACTGTCTGATCCACTATTTACGCAGCCATAGATAAACTTTACAAGTTGTCTTATCCATATAGACCTTCATAAAAATCACCAGATTTGCCTTATAATTTGCCTTACAATCCACATTTTGGAGTAATTAACCATAAGTATTGTTAATGTCACACTGTTAGTGTTATCGCTGAGCAAATTGAAAAAAATATCCAAACCCATTTTCCTAAACTGTCCTCTCTCTCGTGTGCATTGGAAAGAATCATTTTAGTGAACTGCTTTAAGACGGTTCATGGTATTTTAAACCTAATTTCTACAGCTGCAAATTTCGCCGATGTTTTGTTAGTGTAAATGTATATATTAATGTTTAATCACTCTAATTGAGACTGGATTGTTAATTTATTTATTTTTTAAATCATTACAAAATGGTTGTGGCAGAAAATCTGCCTAATTAAGGGACACAAAATAATATCACATAGTTATGTTTTAAAAAAAAAGGTTTGGCTCAATAAGGTAGTGTATTACTTTTTATTAGCTTGTAATGTAGCCAATTACCTTTTCAAAAAAAGCTTGACTTTTGAAGAAATACTTTGGAGTAGCTTTTAGCCAAGCAAATATCTAGTTTTTGCTTTGTTTTTACTCTGTGTATGTGTGTGTGTGTACTTGTAAAAAAACTTCTAGACCAACACATAGAAATAACACATCAAAGACTGAAATTCTAGAACCACCGCTCTTTCTACATATGTTTGTAGTATAAAACCTGAACTCCTCTCAAATATTCTCCTGTCTATTGAATCTGCATCGATTCCCTGGTGGATCTAGACACAATGTTTGTAGAAGCAGAGCATACACAAGAGGATAGTTAAAAATGGACAAACATGGCCTTTCTACAATGTCTGTAATCTTACGCACATTTGCTTTCGTGAATGCAAGTGTTCATGCAGGATCATCTATAGTGCACATGATGGAGGATGATGATGGGTTCATGAAGTAGATGAAGCTATCTTTAGAGGATTGATTTCCCATACTTCCATGCTGCTAGCTGCATTTATATTCCATGCCGGTGGCTTTGTGACCCTTGGTTCTCCTTTGATGTGGCAAGCACAAGCTCAGAGCAGGCAGCAAGTTCTTGGGGAAAAGGCAGAGGGGTAGCAAAAGGTCTACAAAAAAGGGGAGGGGGGCAGTTTTATGAAATGTTAGAATGATGAAAACTGGAAAAAAAAAAAAAAAGAGAGTGGGAAACTGGTGAGAGTTTGCGGAGAGTGATCAAGCCGTCGTCTGACAGTTCTAGGTGTGTATGTGTGTGTGTGGTAAAGAAAGATGGGAGAAGGGCATGGCGGTGTCACGGGATGATAGAGACGTCAGCTTCGCTCTAGTAATCTCGGGATGCCTGGGCACAGCAAGGGGCCAACGGTGTGACAGGGCAGACCACCCTACCCGCTCCGGAGGGTGGGGGTCTGGCGGGATGGACAAGAAGAAATAAAATAAAAAATCTCCATGGAAATTAGCATGGCACAGGTTTTAATCTCCTATTTTCACCATAGATGATAAGGGTCAGTGCATCAAATTCGCTCCTGCTCTATTTTTGCCTTGCTCATTTCTAAATCTAAACCCCCCATATCTAATTTTATTATCCTCAGTAGCTTTTCATGTACGTTATTTCGCATCCAGCCTCTTTTCTTGAGAAACGCCTCCAACTTAAACCCCTTTTTATCCATTACAATTAACCATTTAGCTTTCAAAGACAAAAGGAGAGCAAGACGACCAAAGTCCTATACCCTCAGATTGACACAAGATCAAGCTGCTGGTGCTCGGGATGATCTTTCAAAGATGCGTCCCCAGCAACCCTTCCCGCAGCAGCACTAAGTCAATGGCGGTTTGTTGTTGTGCTGTCTGTCTGTCAGAGGCGGGGGTTCTGCTATGAAAGGCGTCCGTTTGGACCCCCAGGTGACACCAAGCTGCTCCTCACCAACAAGAGAATTAACACCAGCAGAATGGAAGATTTACAGCGATACAGCTTCATCGCTCGTTCTGAGATGAGTCTGTTTGGTTTCTGACAATGAGTGGGAACACGGAGGCCATTTTGCTTTTGTGACACACCTGCAACAAGAAATATTCAGTGGACATTGACAAAACGCTTTTTATTTTGATGAAAATCATATGAATCCATTATTTTCTTATGGGTCATTTACGCAACAACAGTGCTAAAATTCCAAATACACAGCATTTTCTTTAACAGAGAGATTTCAGATATGACGATTCCTAAAACGTCACAATTTCATTCGGCGTATTCTGTTTAAGAATACCCTTGAGATAATTGGGTCATTCTTCATAACTTATGAGTCTCAAGAAGCCATTTCACACTAAACCAAAGATGGCTGATGAGTAATCAGAGGCCAGGCATGTGAGACATTTACTAGAGTACTTGATTGGAGCTTGACTGATGGGAGAAGTTTAAGTTGCAGCTACATTGAGATGAAGTGGGTCATCAGTTTCTCATGGGCAACTTGATGTCAACGCGCGGGCATCCAGCACCGTATGGCACGGGGTCAGAGTTCAGTCGTGCTGTCGGTTCAATGGTGCCATTTTTGTGTCCTCTTTTTAGTCTGGAACGAAGAGTCACTTATTGTCTATGATTTGCGATTATTTCACCTCTCTTGCACGGCCATTTCGTTGCCACTTCGAGACAATCAGCTGTATGATTAATGCAAATCTATAGCATCTACATACAATTTAAATAGCAAATGTACAGGGATATTGTAAGTGAATTCAGAGGGAGAAAAAAAATCACACTGAGAACAGGTAGGATGATATTTACTTGTCTTTGTCTCTTTCCTTTCTGTGTTTATGGCAAAACAATAAAGCGTTCGGTGGGAAGTTATGCTGGAAGAACATTTGAGTAACAAGAAGTTGAAGTAGTGCAACTTGGCAAAAGCTCAAGAGAGCCTTCTACTCCTGGGACACTGTTCACTTGTCACATCAGAATGCTCTATTCCTTCAAGACACAAGCCGAGTGTGTCTGAACACCGAGGTAGCGGTGGTTTGTAATGATGCCAAATTGCTCTGCTGTTTGTAATTCCCCTTTGGGTATAGGCTGATGGTTCCATGCAGAGCAGACAGGCAAAACAAAGAATGCAATTTAAGGGCTACCTTGAAATGAATGGAGCTAATGAACTATGGTTTCTACTTTTTTTTATCAGGCTCTTTTATTATTGCAATTTTTTAAATCACACGTGTTTAGTAGGCCTACCAGCTAACGCTTGAAATATGGTAAAAAAAAAAAAAAAAAAGATTAAGCTCCACTAATTTTTAACAGTTGATTTCCTAATTAACTCGGTGTTTTTACATTTAGAATTTTGAAACGATTTTTAAAACTATACTCGCAGGCGATAAAACGCAGCACTATCAAAATACATCAATGATCTCTAATTGTAATATATATATATATATATATATATATATATATATATATATATATATATATATATATATATATATATTCTTGAGCTTGGTTCAAGGGGTTTAAAATAAATTATTAGAGAGGTAAGTGTTTTATAACCTGCTTTGAAAACATGGGTCATCTTGATCACAAAGCTGACAGCTTTACAGCACAGCAAAAGAGCCAAAGGGTTCAGCATAGTGAACTTAGAACCGGAGTTTCCCAGCCAACGGCTACGCTATTGGGAGATGGGCAGAGGCATCTAAGAGCCAGAAAATTCAATTCAGAAGAACCCAGAAGGGATCGTGGTCTTGGGAGCTGTACAACAGGCAAGCTCCAGAGAAATACACTAATTGGGTCAAAATAGGTTGCCTTTTAAGTACTGTTCACTGCGCCCAAGCACAGCTCGTTTCGATACACAATCTAATTCGTATAAGTTTGCAAGTTTCGATAGCGTTTTCCCCTTACGAATATAGGCTATTGCTTTAAAAAAAAAAAAAAAAAAAAAACAATCACAATCACAATTTTAGGTGTTTTAATATGGGTTTTTTTTAGGTTCGAGTGGATGGCAAACTTATGTAAAAATGATCAAAAAGCAAAGTAAATATTTCAATAAACAAATATTTCGCACATAATGTATGGTGTCCGTTGCGATAATAAGCGGGAAAAGACGTAAACAACAACACGCGTAAACAAGTTTGTGTGGAAGAAAAAGGAAGGCCTGGAATTATTTCTTCACAGAGCAACGTATAGGGACGACAATAATACTATATCATTATGATAATGTTGCATGCTGATTCATATAAAGCCATGAAGAGAGGAGAGTTAATTAGGAAAGCTTGTCGACTCTGCACATTGTACTGACAAGCGGCAGAAATATGTGTCAGATTTAGAAACCTCTCTAACCTTTCCTGAAACACTCTCCCACCTAGCTGAAGAGTTTGTAGCTGCTAATTAAGCCTGATACAGGTTTCTTGACTAGTTTGCCAACTGCATCCCAAATAGTTCAAAATTATGTGACAGTGATTTTTTTAATCAAAGAAAATATAATTTCCAATAATTTTCACATCACAAACAATGAAAGTTGATACGGATCAAAAATACTTTTACACGCTAATAACCACACACACACACACACACACACACACATACGCACACACACGAACAGCATAGCACCACTTTGTTTAGTAGATAGGCTATATTCGTGCTTATAATAACTTGCAAACAATTAAGATTTTGTAAATGCTTGCATAAATATTATGCTTTCCAGAAATAAAATTACGAGGAAAAAAAGAAAGTATTGAACTGCCACATGTCTGTAAGCCATGTGTACCTACTGATAAAACTTTTTTTTAAATCATGATATTATAGATATAGCCTAATGGTACTTAAAACATTTGAAAAAGAAACAATAAAATAATATAAAATGCATGCTGTAAAAATGGTTATGGAAAAAACACGTGCACATACAAAGAAGAAGAAAAAAAAGAGGGGCGAAAAATCAAGACTGGAAAACAGATTTCAGAAAAATGTGTTATTTTACTCACTTAAATCGCATATACACATATGAGTCTCGGTGTAGGCCTATTTAAATAAAACGTAGGCTATTAAACCGTAAACGCCAAACGACTTGCTAGAACTATTTTTGTTCATTTTATTTGCGATTTAATTAGCCTAACCTATATTAACTCGTCTTCTTTTAAGCCTATGTGAAGTTTCTCAGTATTATATTAAATCGATCTTTATTAACCTTGAAGAAATGTGAAGGGATATTTTCATTTCTATGCAATAGGATATATGTAGGCTAAACTAAAAATAACCCGAATTCATATGACACCCACAATATTAATATAATGTGTCTCAATAATAATAAAAAAGCTACATAAAATAAAAACCATTTAGTGGACCTTTACAAAACATTGCTAAAATAACTAGCAGGCTATAAAATACTTGACACAATTGAAATGTCGGTGAATACACAAAGTGCTTGACTAAAGAAAGCAACTTTTGCTGCACTCCAAGCTACAGATAGATGGCGCTGCACCCAAACTGTAGAGCACAATCTCGTGCGCTTTCCTTTCAGCCCGTGTGCTCTTACTCTTATTATCGGCTCCAAAATTAACCTGTCAATTTCTCAGTCACCACCATCTTGAATCTCTCCCTCCTGCTCCGCGCCCTGCGTCCAACCGACTTAACTTTACTGATAACTGTGGGCGCGTGTTTGTTAGTATTGTGAATGAGTGTATTATCGCTTAAATGACCGCTATGAATCACTATAACGCTGTCTGGATTGCGATAAGACTCTCTCTCTCTCTCTCTCTCTCTCTCTCTCTCTCTCTCTCTCTCTCTCTCTCTCTCTCTCTCTCTCTCTCTCACAGACAGAGCATGTTGTCTGTTTATTCTTTTATAGGCTGGGGAAAAGAACATCTCTGTAACATCGCCAGGATCCAGTGTTTGCTGTCTGCTCTACAATAGTGTAATGACACTGTCACAGGTTTTGTCATGTTATGGCTATTTCTGCAATAGAAAGTGAGCTATTATTTATCAAAGTACAAAAAAAAAAAAAAAAAAAAAAATTAACACGTCAGCTGTGTTTTACTGATTAGGCTACAGTGGAACATTTTGCGGCTTAAAAGTATTATATTACAATAAATAATAATTATAATTATTAGGCTATTATTATACGATTTATTATTATTGTTGTTGTTATTGTCAACAATAACGATCATTAAACATGCACCGGCTATACTATTAGGCTACATACTAAAATTATTTCGTTTTTCTTTGTAGATTAAGACCTTATTTATGCTGCGATCAGACTCATTTTAACACTTGTTTCAATTAGCGTTGATATTTTCGCGTATTCATTTTATACATTTGACATGTCTAAGTAGCACACGATCATGTAGGCTAGTTATGGTCATAATAGTCGTCAAAATTATTGCAGCGCTTTTCACAATACAGTTCAAAGCAGCTTACTCCAATACAATATAAATTCGCCGCCATAAAATAATTATTTTAAAATGAATATTTTTCCCCTAAGTATTTTGTTTCATATTAGGCTTCCTCCAAGCATAAATTAATTTCTCAATTATATATTTTATTAGACTATATTATAAATCATTAGCAAATTATACATAGGCCTACAATGAAAAATAAAAAAAAATTAATAAAATTAACTATAAGCATTGAACAACTTGTTCAGATTTTTCTCTCTCTCGTTTTTCACGAGTATTTCTGAGGTTCTAATACAATCTTACATTTTCAAGAAATGGTTGTGGAGACTACAAGTGAAAGGAACATCAGTGTTCCAAATAGTTGAGAAGAAATAAAAGAGGTGTTTGTAAGCTCAGCGGGCCTCTGTGGTGTAATAAGCACAGGGAGCTTTTTATGTCTCTTAATGGCTAATAATGTGATAAGCTAGACTAGGCCCTTAAAAATCCCTACTAAGTGTAAATGCGACAGGGGGACCCCAATTGCCCTGGTCCTTTCTGTTTTCTTTTTTTCTCCAGGTATTTTCCTTTTTCTCAGGCCCCCACATGACTGCACCATATAAAAAAAAAACAAGGGGGAGGGAGGTGAAAAGCACAAGATAGGTCTCCTATCGCTCTTCCTTTCTTTCCCTCTAATTCCCTGTGTTTTTTTGTGTGTGTGTGTTTTTTTTTTTTTTTTTTTTCAATTGTGGTTATTTGCAAATGGTTTTATTGTATAGAAGTGCCAAAGAAGGAGGAGGCGCTACCAAGGGTAGAATAGTAGTAGGTCTTTAAATGCACCCACACATGCAAAAAAAGGAGAAAAAAGGAACACAACATCTGGTAATTAGTTTCAGCAAGCTTAGCCTAATGATGTAAGCAGATTATTTTCCAGCAAAAAGAAGCGGGTGGGGGAACCCATACACATATTCTTTATTTAAAGGAGTCTTTAACATTTACGGACAGAGGAGACTATTGCTTCAGGCCAAGGGGAAGCGATTGCAGTTTGTTGTTGGGTGAGAGGTGGTGCTCTGTCCCGTGTCTCCTAATCACAAAGAGCAATGCACGACAGAACACTACTCAATATTTCAAAGTAGCCCAACTTTGCACCATGCTAGCACTCTGACATTTCTATTTATTGCAAGCTTGGGCGAAAAGAGAGGCGGTGACATTTGTGTTCCCGCCCTGGCTTTCGGCGGTTGGGGGCCGTGGCCCTTCAGAGAACCCTCCTCTTTGGAGCGCCGGGGCAGGCCACCAGCACTCCCAGAGTGTAAGGGGGCATGGATAAAACACTATATTAAATGCAGTTTACTTACTGGCTCTTAATTTCAGCAGGACTGATCGATTCTGACAGGGAGGGCATCATACTGCCTGCCAGATCACTTAAGCCAGTGCCGCCCCCAACCTTGTTTCCCCCCCCCCTCACCCTGATTAATATCATGTCATCGGCTATTCAGGGGGCCTCTGATTTCAGATTCAGGTAAGATTATTATGCATTTTTTTACTGTCCGCTAATCAATCAGAATTTTGATTATGATGCTGTAATTCAGTGGGGTCATTAGGTGTGTTTTCCCCCTCTTTATTTGGCCAGTATCTAATCTGAAGTGAAAGCTATTGAGACTGGGCATCTTGCTGCTTTATTGATTTTTTTTTATTCCTGCTTTGAACCAGGAACAGAGAGAGGAGAGCTGGGGTGGCATGTGCAGTGCAGGGCAGATACAGCTGAACGCCTCACTTGCTCTTATGCAGTATTTCTCCAAAATTGTTATTTCTTATTAATAAATAAATGTATTCTTTTATAAAAAATAATAATAAATGCATTCATTTATACATTTTATTCATGTAAAAAATATATATATTTTTTATAAATCAATAAATCAACAATAAATAATGCATTTCTTCATATGTAAATATTAATACATACAAGGCCCGTTCACTAAAGACGCTAGAGCAATAACGATAAAGACATAGTTGTTCTAAATATAAAAGAATAGCAGAGTCCACCACAACTATAACATAGTGGCACATCGAAACCATATCTTTTGAACAAAAACATTGACAGCCAATCAGAATCCATCCTGCTTTAAAGAGCTCGAGCTTTTAAAGCGGCAGAAGACAAAACTGCAGCACAAACAGAACAATATCGTTGATATTTACGATGTTTATTTCATTTTATTCGTTTTACAGTTTGTAATAAATAATCTCTAAAACATATACTTTTATAGCATAATGCAAATTTCTTTCAACTTTTTATTTTTTTATTTATTTTATTTAGTGGGTTTAAGCCACAGAATTGTGACAGGAATAGGCCCTACTTGTAAAACTCATTATCCACCACAATCAATCTGAACTAACTCTATAAGGTGAGAGTTTCCTCTTCTCTGGTCATCTATACATTTCCCCGACACACTGACATTCTACAGCTGGTGTATTTATTCAGTGGCATGTTTATTGAAGTCTGCCAGGTTAAGCGTCTCGTTGAAACATCTCACTTGGGAGTTTGAACCTGCCACCTTCTCGTCACCATTCCAACTCCCTGACCGCAACTGTAGTCTGACCCTTCGGAAAAACGAGGACTCAGGAAGTGCTCTGCCACTTGAATACACAGTTACACATGCACATATACACACACACTCCACTGTTCTGATATCATGTTACTCCGTGTCAGTGACCGATTCAACAGGCGCATCAATTCAACCAGAATGCAGTGCCATGATATTAGATCTCGCTCTTGTAAGATCTAATTTTGATTAAAAAGGATTGCCCAAACCCTCTGACCTCCAGAAAAACACCAAACCCATAGGAAGCTGTATGAATCATTTGTAGGCTACCGTGTGTGATTTTGTGTACATTTTGAAAGCTTGTATCATTTTATGTCTCTTAACATTGAAAACAATTGTAGCACAATAAAAGTAATGAGGTAGACGATCTGATTTATACCCCATTACCATCAGCACTGTCCACTCTTCAGTTTATAGTCTGACAATTGTGAAGGGCAGGGAAAAATGACAGAAAAACATGAATACGTTTTTTATGATCATATTTGGAGCCAAATATATTTTGTTCTCCATTTAAGACCAGGCCATTTACCATAAAAATGGGGACGAACGTGCCTACCCAGCATGGCAATGCCTCTAATGAATTGCTTTCCATCAGAGGCCGTCTGTGCAACCAGCTGAGGTGTTAATGTAAATACAACAGATCATTTGTGAGCTAACGTGTTTTAAGCTTTAGTCCCCAAAAAGTGTGACTGGCAGGTGGGGAAATATGGACAGAATAATTAGATGGTGTTGTCACATGTTCTTGATTTCTACTGCATGGGAGAGCGAGTACATCATTTTTTTTCTCTTTCTCTCTCAGTTAAGTGTTTTAGACTTATCACTTCTCTCAATATCTGTTCTGTGCCTTTGCTAAAAGCAAAATATAGTGCTTTGATTTCGGAGGATGGAAAGGCACCTTTAATATTCCAAAAAGTGACTTTGGAAATTGCTTTTGTGATGTGAGCTGTCATACTTGGGAAGATCTGATTTAACATAAATCTGAACAGTGAATTTGGCTAGTCAAAGTCATGGAAGTACAATAGCCCATCTCTTTAAAATATCATACAGTCATTTTTATTGCATTTTATTTCTGTATTCACATTTTCTGGCACAGAGGTAGAGAGAAAGAGAGAGAGAAATAATATTAATCAAACTAAAATTTGTCCCCATTAATAGTTCGTGATACCGCATATTGGCTTGGAGTCAGAATCAGTTGTGAGACAGATTTCCCATGAGCCTTTGCACCGCCTAACCCGCAGCCCCTCCCTCGTAAAGGAGAGTTAGCACCTAGTTTCACTGGCCTGCCTCAAGGCTGTCCAGAGAGTCAGCATGCCCCTGCGCTTCCCCCCTCTCCTAGCCCAAAAGCAAGGCCATTGGAGGGACCTGCTGCCTCAGGCAAATCCGAGAGTGAATGAACGAGGCAGATGGCTCAGGAACGGAAAATACATATCTTAGAGGTATACTGTAGGTCTGACACAAAGCTTCCATTACATTCCCCATTTCCTGCATATAATTATTTTTCAGGGGTGAGCTGGATATGCCTTTCATCAAAGCCATGTACTTTTCACTTCTACCCTCTGAATGAATTGCTCAATTAAGCCACAAAGAATTATTCACATTTAACTGCTTGTATACAAGCCCCTTTTAGAAGCGGGCAACAGGGTATTGCACCGCAGCCCACCTCAATCACTCTCCTCGCGTTGCTGTAATAAATAGCGAGCGTGCAATCAAGTTCACGGTCATTTTTAAACGGCCGCATATGCATGTCAAAACAAATCCTTTTTCCGCGAATCGCTCCGAACGCGCTCCGTACACAACGCCGCACCTTTACACAACCTTCGTCGCCTTTGTCTTCTGTTCAGGTGAGGTTGTGTTGTGTCTACACATGAACTGTGCCTTCTCTCTGTCAGTCAACAGCAAGAAGTGATCTGGCGATTTTTAATGCCCCCCGGCCCATCTGGGAGAAGGACCCTTTTCATTCCGCATACTTGGCTGCCTGTCGCCTCACCATAATGGCCCCGTTCAACAAGCTCAGAGGCAATAGCCAATTAAATACCTTGAAGGGGGACACTCAGAGGCCCCCACGTGAAAGGCTTCAGGTGTGAAACGCTTGTTTTTGAGAGTGCTGCAAATGTATGGCAGCTTTCAAGTTTGCCTGTGCCCCCCTGGCTAGCCCTCACAGCCTGAGCACACAGCCCCTCTCGTGGGGAGGCAGAGGAGCAGCGCTGGGTGATGGGCTGGCGAAGGCCACTTAAGTGCAATTTTCTATTCACTGGTCCAACCTGTGTTCTCCGCATTTTTGTCTTCCTTTTTTTCCTCCACTGATGCCTGGTGAGCACACACAGAGCCTCAGATGATGCAGACAATGGCTTTTTAGCACACAACAGAGTGATAAGGAGAATGGAAGAGGCAGACACAGGACAGATACGGATGGGGCCGTGAGTGCTGAGGATAGGCAAGGCGGCAAGGCTAGTTGGGGGTAGGTAAGTCGGGGTTGGTCAGACTACAAAAGGAGGGTTGGATTGTTTGCTAATGATGGCCATTTCTGACCAGAGCATGACAAGTTCAAGGACTACTCCAAAAACATTCCCAAGCCCCGTGAAGCACGGAACGCGGAATTCTGAGAGTGCTTTTTGCATGAGAAAATGAGCTGGAAACGTTTTACCTGCGATAAAGATACAAACGGCTGTGTGTTACTTAAAAGCACAGAAATACATTGACGCTACTCTTTACATATTTAGAGCTGCGATCGTCGAGGTGGAACATTAGAGGCACTCTATTGAAAAAGGGAGGGGAAGAAGATGAGGGGATATTAATCTTATTAGGATTGTGTATCTGCGCTGTGTCAGGTGAAAAGGCAAACGAATGGCCCGCTGTTTATCTGAGTTTAGCTGTGTGGTTTACTCACCACTTGCCCAGGGAACATATTGCCTCTAATAAATTGGTTAAGTCAGTGTGCGGTGATGGTAATGAAGTTAAGGAGACTGAGCTCGGGTGTACTCACTCCTGTACGCCGCCGCACCCCCACCAGCGCCCCTCCCTTTATCTGCCCCAGATTGGGAGAGTGTCCTGATAAGACAAAGGGGAGAGAAATCAAAATAAATGGAGTCTATTAAAAGCAGCAATGCATCAACTGCTTGATAAAGTGATTAATAAACAGGCCTAGATAGTGATTGATTAAAGTATTTAATCAAACTGTTAAACAGACACTATTTGTAATGGTGCATACACTCAACAAAAAAGTATATTTCAAGTTTTTTTTTTTTTTTCCCCAAAAGAGTTCTTTTGTCTCTTTGTGATTTTTCTTTCTTTCTCTCTTTTTTTTTTTTTGACAAAAATGACCCTTTATATAATTGGAGATATTAGTAAAGGTGAAATCACTTTCCTTACATATTTTTCATTAATAATTCAAACCAAAAGTCGCAAATATGCCAATTATTTAAATTTCACCATCAGTTTCTTTAAGAATATTTCGAGTCTGCTCTTTGAATCCGTTCTTTTCTTCTACACTTTACCATAATTTCTCCTCATTAATATGCACATGAAATGCATTGTGGGAGACCACCTGCAATTATAGACCATTTTCCTCCTTCTGTACGGTGGCAATTGACAATCTTAGCGTTCGCACGCGAAACACTTTTCAGTCATTGACAGAATCATATACAGTTAAAAGAGCGTAAGTAGCCTGTGAAAGGGCAGCAGCAACACTTGTAAGATTTAAATGTCATTCATGCTCACTAATGCAACGACAAACACAATCTGAGGAGTGATTGATGTGTTCAGCTGTTCAGAGTTCACATTTGATGCACATGGCATTAAAAGCCAAGCACTTGTAGATAAGACGCAATATCTTCAAGCTTAAAATGTTTCATTTAAATGTATTCATTTAATTTAATATCCTTATTTAAATTAACATGAATGAAACAAAACAAATATTTTAATAAAATCAAGCATTCTAAACGTATTGTTTTAATGCCATTAGAAAATATAAATAAACAAAACATTCAAAATTGCAAAAACCTTACAAGTGCTAATATTCCAATACCATTATTATTGCTAGTATTATTATCATCCTCATTTAACAACACCAACAACTTGTGTCTTATATAATGTCTTATATATACCAATATGAAACTACATATACATTTACATCAAAAATACATTTGTTTCCATATATAAAAAAGATGTTTATAGCATATTCCTCACTAAACTGTCTATTTTTAATACTACTGTACACAAATCTGACTGCTTGAAAAGTGTAAGAATGCACAATTGATCCTTGACAATTCCTATCATCTGTGCCCTGAATCACCTTGTTTGACATTTTCAGATTTTCAATATATCAACGAAACAAAACAGAAGTTCCCAGTATAAAACAGAACCTGTACATAATAGTCTAGTGTAGTTCCCCTGTGAGCCTACAGATCAGATTATCCTGTGTGAAGTTTCCAACAAACGCAATGTTCTTTTCCGCATTATGGATTTGAGCTGAAAGCATCCATCTCATTTTCAGAAGATTGAGACAATGCTGAACAGAGAGACCGTCCTGCCTTGTTATTATCCCACACCCTATAGAGCTAGCAGGGTAAAAGACAAATACGATAGAGAAATGGATGTCAATGACTACTCTGAGTCTGAGCCATGCAGGTGGTCATGGCTAAAACATTGTTTTGAGCTATTTTTCAAACTTTGCACTTACAAATGTGCATCATTTAATTCCCTGAGCGGCTCGTATTATTAAAGAAGAACTACCTACAAGCGGTTTTCAGAAGTGCTCGTCACAATCCATTGGCTTCTTATGGACCCCACACCTGCGAGAGCCCTATTAAAGTCCTGTTCTTTGGCTGGGGGGGTGAGTGTGATGATGCAGGGAAATGAGATGAGGTGTGCAGAGAGCAGGTAACAGCAGGTCTGGTGTCAGCTCTCACATACGCCCTCACAGGCTTCAGCTTTGACTACGAACATTGACAGACCCTCACCCTACAACTGCAGCACTGCCAGGAAAGTGCCAGGCACTGCACAAATGCCACGGTGGCTTTGTGATGTGGGCTAATTTCGCCATCATCCATGCCAAGGTCGCCATCTGCAAACCCGCATTCCCATTTGAGAAAGGGTGCCAGATAATAACTCTTGGCTGCCAGAGGTGAAATGGTGCTTGGTAAGTCAAGCTAGACAGTTTCAAAGAGAGGTGGTAGACATAACACAGCATGTATGACTCTGGGATATCTAGAAATACTTTCCTAATTGTATATGCTATTAAGTGTTTGATTTATCAAAACAAGACAACTATGCACTTTTTAAATGAATATTCAGAGTTCAACAGAATTTAAAGTTGGCATGAAATGGAAATGGCTATTGTCTTGAAATCGCGATTGTGGCGTATATCCAAATGAAAATGTAGGGCAGTCATTTGCTGTGATGTAATCTGAGTGACAGGTTGCTGTAGAGGAGGGATTATTGGAAATATATGCACAGCTATATCATTTATAATAAAAACTTCAACCTTACATAAAAACAAATGAGAATTGTCAATTTTGATTTCATGGTTAATTTAAGCTCAAGTCAACAAAATCTGTTGCATAACGCTGATTATCACAAAAATCATTTCGATTAGTTCCTAAAAAAACAGCAATTATAGTGGAGGTGAACTGGGCCAGATTTTGGAGGATTTAAAAACAGAAATATACCGTATATGAAGAATATATGTATGAATATGAATTTTATATATTATCTGAGCTGTAAGTCGTTCAATTTTATGGTAATTTTAGCCATTGCCATGATAACACAGTTGTAAATTGGATTTAAATTTACACAAGAGATCTTCTTTTTTTCTTTTTTTTTATCATGTTAACGTGCATGTTGCTTACATCTTGTTTTACTATTGAAACAGCGTTTATGCATTGTACTGATAAGTGCCTTAACTGTAACTTTTTAGTTAAAGAGTTTAGTTTTTGTATTTTTGTTTGTTTGACAGAAACAAGTCAAAAATGTTTTATGGTAATCAACTATGCCACAAGTGCTGTCAATTGAGCTTAACTTCTATTAAACTGCAATATTGCTTTAATAGCTCATTAAAAAACACATCACATTTCATACAGCAGGTGCCAACTCATTTGATTACCACAAGAAATGAATGTAAGTCAACTGAAAGGAAGAACGGACTTGTTAATTATGTAAATAGAGCAAAGTGAGGAGCCCGGAAGGTTACAGGAGCTCTGTCATTTTGAACGGGTATGGCGGAGCGCGATAGTGCTGCAGTCTGGCGAGAAACCCTTGATATAATGACAGGTCAATTTGACTGGCTTTGTGATCTGGACCCTAGCAGTTCTGTTCTTACTCCCCCCTGGACTTTGATTTCTCCTTTGTTCTAGCGGTCTCCTTTCTGACATCTCCCGAGAATGAGAGATGCCACACAACCGCGACCCCTTTCGCACCCCAGTGACGACCTTTGGCTCCTGCGAGGCTGACCTGTGACCCCGGACCTGACAGCTTGATTAATTGCAGAATGTTTATGATTTATGAGTATCTTCTCTGCATGATTAATGGGGCAACAGGTGGCACTGCCACGCAGCAAAAGGGGAAATATTGCAAAAGAGGGGCCAGACAATGTAAGGGATTGTGCAGAGGAAAAGCGTTTTGTCTGAAAATGGCTCCCACCTTGGTGGAACCATACATCATCTTGACTTTTTCTGAATGTGGCTGGTCTGTGGTTATCAGTAGCAGGGCTTCTTGAAAGGCTTCTCTTAAAGGTCCTCCGCAGATTGATGCATACTAAAGAGTCACATGCATTAATCTTTGTAAACTCTTTGTGGAGTTCAAAAGGAAACATAAAAACTGTTGGCCAGGGAAACAGAGGGGAAGTAACCCATGCCAAAATTTCTCCCTGAGTCAGGATACCTCTTTCAGTGAAGGAATCCTCAGATAAGGGGTGAATTATTTAACTGGTCATTGTCCCAGATGCCTATGTAGCTGTGAATAGCGCCCCGTAAGCAAGCCCGAAAGACCCAGCGATGTCAGCCAAGTCACAGGGCCACATCAAAGTGTCCATTGAAAGCTAGAGGCCTGCTTGTTCAATGACCTGACAGGCTAGCAAGATAAGTCTGGTTTTGGGCAAGACACTTAGCGCACAACAGGACCAAAGGTCTCACACAGGTGACAAACTGACACAGCCACTGAGGAGGTCGTACGTGACACTGGTTACTTCCACACGGGGCAGGTTGATTGGAGAGAATAACTGGGTATCTGGTGGCGGTCCCTCTGCGGCGAGCCCGTGTCAGTCTCACTGTCCGAACTGAAAGCGCATGGGGAGAGGTGGCTTTCATTTTGACATGTACCAGCCTTGACCCCACACTTCAACAGCTGACAGCTGACGAGAGATTGATGCTGCCATTTGGCCAGCATCAGTGTTCAGACCGGTCACCTTAAAGAAAATGAAATATTGACCCGTACACACAAGAGAACCGGTGGCTGTGTATACGGGGCCAATGACAAAATTAATGAAAAGGAAAAAAGAAAAAAAAAACTTTCATTTTATTTGGACTTTATTTGGATGTTATTTAATTACTGTAAAGTTGTCCCAAACGTATTTGAACACATACACTACCATTTAAAAGTTTGAGGTCGACATGATTTGATTTTCTTTTTAAGAAATAATACTTTTATTCCAAAAGGATGCATTTAATTGGTCAGAAGTGGCATTTATAATGTTACAAGAAAATTCTACTTCAAATAAATTGTTTTCTATTAAACTTTCTGTTCATCAAAGAATCATGAAAAAAACATGTATTATGGTTTCCACAAAAACATTAAGCACAACCATTTTAACATTACAAATAATAAGAAATGTTTCTTAAGCACCAAATCAGCACATTAGAATGATTTCTGAAGGATCGTGTGACGTAATGATGCTGAAAATTCGCTTTGCCTCAAAGGAACACATTATATTTTTAAATGTATACTAAAATAGAAAAACGTATGTATTGGTGAGCATAGGACACTTCTTTATACATCATAACGATCTCAAACTACTATTCTTCAAACGGTCTAAATGTCATTGCATCCCAAAATATCCAACCAGGAAGAATCTGCAAAGAAACTTCACACTTTTTGCAATTATTATTATTATGCGTGTTTTTAATTGAATTTTGGCTTAAATGCCCAAATACGTTGAGGCCCTGACAGTAGCTTCATGTCATGCTCCTTTCCCAAATGATTACAGAAGAATGTGCAATTCCAGATATTTGCTGTTGTTCTCCGTGAGTGAAAATTAATTATCTGGGTGTCACAGAGGTTAATTTTGTTCGGGGACCTTTCGATTGAGAGGACACAACAGTGCTTACACCTCTACGGGCCCCTGAAGACCCAGGCGCTGAACTGTGACATAGACAGTGACAGTAGTGTGGAACGTGGTCTTCGCCTTCACCGCTCTGCGTGCCTCAAAAGGGCCTGGACGTCCTCCAGCTGGGGAACCCAGGAAAACGCAGCGGCTAGCCTGAGCTCGCCATCTAAGCTGCCCACCTCGATTTTCCAGACCCGCTGAGAGGGTGTGGATGGCCCTCTATCCCTCCACTCCCCCACCCCCGGTGCCACAGACACCCAGCTCTACCCACCGCTGGCTGGCCCATATGTTTGGGCTGCACACAAGGTGGTTTCTCGGATACTGTGGTTGCTAATTATAAATTTAATTTGCATTTTAATTAGAATGGTGGAAAATTAAAGCCTGCCAGCTGGAGAATTTCAAAAAGCTTTCTCTCCCTCGCTCTGTGTCTTTCTTACTCTCTCAATAGCTTCAATTTGAGAAAGTGTGTTCTGCACTGTGTGATATATTTTTTTCTTTCCATAGCCTCCACTCTTCTAACTATATCTCTCTTGCACAAACAGTCTCATAAGTATTCGTATTCTTATTTTATTCATTAAAACGGGTTAACCAGGTTTCCGTGCAGGCCCTCTCATTAATCAAAAGGTATTCCTTTCATACTGAAATACGTGAGCCCTCTGTTTAAATCACTTAACCTACTATCAGTGCTAGTTCAAAAGAAACACTGGCATCACTGTACAGTATATTTGATATGATTCTGACGCACACTGTTCACTAAATTAATCACTCTTTGATTTAAGTGTTTCACAGTATTGTGATGACTCTTTGTGTAACATCAGACAATATAAATGATACAAAATCAATCAAATGGTGTAAATCGGTTCACAAAACTAAAATTGAAACTCTAATGAATAATATCTACATGTGTGGCCTGATCATCCTGGGGGTTTCCGTCATTATTTTCCAATCTCCTTAATTTATCCTGCTCTCTGTTCTTTCCTGCCACTATCATTCTCATTCTCCCTCTCACTTCCCCTGGGTGTCCTTGCTCAATAATTGTCATTAATTGATTGACAGTCCTGATAGACCCAACTAACCCCAGCCCTGCTAAAATGACTATTTTTTTTTTTTTTTAATGAGAGCTTGTACATCCAATGACCTTGTCAGATTGTCAACTGTCAGCCAATCAGATGACTCCTATTCAGAATACGTTTCTCTCATCCAGATCCTGTGCATAGCAATTCTGCACTGAATGACATTGAAAACAATGGGTAGGACAGAAGGTGCTCATGACCAACTTTAAAAAACAGCTATGAGAAAATCTTACAAACAGCACCAGCCTTCCATTTACTGCTGAAGTACGACTGAAATAAAAATTTTAAAAAAAAATCTGTAGGGAAAACTTCAGGCATCAGCACACATATACTCTTCTATTCCACCCAGTTTTTCAAAAGCAAATTATATCAATTGAAGAGGTGTGCGAGAAGGCGACATCAAAATATGGGATCTTTCAGTTCGCCTAACTTTACGGGAACAAAAGGAGCGTTTTTTTTCAAGGCCGATTTTCAGCCAAAACTAAAATAAAAAAACAAAACAGGGTGCCGCATTTGGTGTACCGTGTAAACCTTGGCATGTTTCAATATATCCAATCATATGAAAAAGAGCAGCCACTGCTAGCTTTGCAGTTTATGATGCAATTGAACATAAAACTCTAAAAAAGCCATTATGCGCTGATGGTTATTGTGGCTGACACACTTTCCACTGCTACATGTGTTAAGTAAATGTAATGTATTGACGTGCTTCCAGGGTGTTTTGGTTTGGTAGTCTGCCAGCCTCGCTTTTGCACCTCTTTGTAGGCTTAGTTTGATCCGGTGTGAATAACATTTAGACACACACGCACACATGCTCTCATTAGCATTCATTGGGCGGGCGGCAAAACAGCTCACCCTCTCTGCTCCGAAGGTGGCATTTGGCAAGGCCCAAATACACCTGGCGAAACTCGAAACCTTCCCCCTCCCACCTCATGACATTCATCACTGTTACCTTTTTATTCGCAGTCAAGTGTGTTAGTTTTCAACACCGTTGTCAAGTAATCTCAATTGCCGGACAGCCGTTGCATCTGCTGACCATATATACCTGAAACAGTTGTTTTAGATTTTTAGATTTTTTTACTTATGTATATATTTAATTTGATGAAAGGGAATAAAACTAAACCATAGTAATTAGATAAATGACATTGTGAAAGTGGTAACACTTTACAATAAGGTTCATTAGTTAACATAGGTTAATTAACTAACATTATCAAAGAGCAATACATTTGTTACTGTATTAGTTAATCTTTGTAAATGTTAGGAACTAAAAATACAGCTGTTCATGTTTGTACATGTTAGTTCACAGTGCATTAACTAATGTTAACAAATACAACCTTTGATTTTAATAATGTATTAGTAAATGTTGAAATTAATATGAACTATGATTAATAAATGCTGTAGAAGTATTCGTAGTTCATGTTAACTAAGGTAGCTAACTAATGTTAACTAATGAGCCTTATTGTAAAGTGTTACCGTGAAAGTCAATTGCTCTCTTTTACCTAACAGCTCCCAGTTAAACTGGCATGAGGAAGCCCCTCCTCCACAGGGTGGGCATCCATCCACACGGACCTAGAGCAACAGTGGCTATGTGTAAAGGCTTGGCAGAAGCTGTGCACACAGTCTCCAGATCCTTGTGTGGACTGCTGTGTCTGTCACCCTCCATCACAATCTCCCAGTCTCAGGAGTTAAGGCACATCCATTCTGTTACTCCATCACAAACATCTCTGATCAGTTCCGTCCAATCTGTTTCCCGCACGCCGCTCTCGTCAGAGCTGATGGCAGAGTCAACACCGGCTATGGGAGATTACGGACAGCCGTTGTTCTGTGAGCAGAAAATAAACATCGGAAACTTTAACTTAAAAGTTTAAGGTAGCACGGCGGTTTAGTGCATATTATACACAAAGGAACAGAGTTAATGGATATGCTTAGCCATGGACACAGTTCAGTCCATTATGGCAGAGAAAGAGGACATGGGAGGAAAAAAAGGGGAGAGTGTTAAACACTTTTTGAAGCCTTCACAAATCCTCCGAAAATGGCCTTCTGGAAGAGAATGCCTGTCTTGGTGGTTGGTTGGCAATTAATGGAGATTCGTATTTTAGTTGATCTACTTCCATTGTCAAATATTTGAGTCTAAGAAGTAGTGAGATGAGGTGCAAAGAAGATATTTGAAAGGATTTTAACTAATTTAAGCAATTACATGCTTAACTGGACCAAGATAATCTGTCATCCTTAGCTTACTGTGTGCCTTTTCTTTCACTACCTGCTTCACACTCCTTCTTTCTTTCCCTCTCTCTCTCTCTCCCCCACCTCACTTTCTCTCATCTCTCACTCACTTTCCTTTTTTTTCCCCTTTTAACAAGAGGGGAGGCTTAGAGGCGCAGGATTTAAAGCACAAAAGCTTCTAGCTGAATAGAGCAAAAGCAGCAGAGAAATTAATTGCCGCTAACAAACAGCATGACTGCTTACAGCCAGTCTGTGCCACTCCGTTACCTACCCAAAATGGAAGGGTGGGAGAGGTCTGGCGGGCCGGGTAGGGGGTCAAGGCAATATGTTTTAGGGCATACTTGATCTAAGGTGATTTATGTTATCAAAACATATGCCGGGAGGCGCGGGTTTACACGCCTCATCTGGAGAAAGGAAGCTCATTACCATTTTTATTGTGTCGGAGGACACTGGCCGCCTAAACAACTTGCAGTGATGCGGGAAAATTATGTTATTTCATTGTATTTTTCAGGTGTTTAACACCACGCAGCTTGATTAAAAACTTGGTCAAGCTATAAATATTTACGCGCCCTGTGCTTTCGAGCAAAACCTTATGCCATAACATTACTTTGCATAATCTTGAAGTACATTGAGCTTAAAATATTGCCATTATTCTGCTTAAAAGCCTTGAAAACTGAATACAGACGTCAGGTTTACAGTGATTCTCTCTCCAACTCAAAAGTTTTCTCCAAACACTATTTGTATTCCCTGCGCTTTGTGTTCTTCTAGCCCCCGTCCCGCGCAGGTCTGCCTCATACGCCAATTAGCGTGACCAGGGCATCTGACCACTGCACTGTGCTTAGCATGCAGCCGCCCATATCCCACCGTCTGACCCCACCGGTGACCTGATGTCATACAGAAGCCGGGAGGAACTTCTTCCCTCTGCATAATTCTGCGTTCTGCTTACTACAGGATTTAAGCTGCTGTTGTGTTGGTTGCACATGAGGTCACCATATAGTCTGTATACAGTAGCTGTATGCATAATCAAGATGCTTCCTTGTGTCGTATGGGAAGGATAGATGGTTATCGCTGATTTTGTTTTCCCTCTTTGACTCCCCACAGCTTTCCACTTTTCACAGTTTTGCATTTTCGCAAATCATAAATTGACTCCAAGGCTTTTCAGCCTGTAACAAGTAGTCATCTGCAAAGTGGCGCTCTGGAGAGCGTTCACACAGAAATTCGCCGTCGCATTGGTGAATTCGTCGTGTTTGTGTGTGTTTGTGCATGTGCGAGCATGTTTTTTTGTTTTTTTTTTAAGGAGGAGTGTGGTGCAGTTGCCCTAATTCTGTTCCCTGCTTGCTTCCACTCCCACATGTCACGGTGCAGTCTGCCACCGCCGGCGTGGTATCTATCATCCAGCACAACCGTCATCGTGCCGGACAAAAGGCGGGCTGGAGTGGGCTCAAAGCCATTTGCATTTTTGCATCTCATTTTGCTCATAATTACGTGGCAGTGTAAGCAGCTCTCCCCCATTATCTCGCCTAACATTATCAGTGACGTCTGAAACGCACGTTTAAATGTCAATTATTGACTACAAAGAAGGACTGACCTTTGAAAGAGCACGTTCTCTCTCGCTCTCTTTCCCTCTCTTTCTCGCTCCAGGTTTGTGTCTGCTTTTCTTTATTGCTGGTGCTAATGATACCGTGCTTTCTTTTTTCTCTTTTATTTAAACCCCAGTTATTATTGCCACACAAGTTTTTAATCACATGATTAGTGAACCCAAACACTGTGGTTGGTCCTTCTCTTAAATTAGTCATTCTCTTAAATTACAGCTGATCTCCACTAAAGTGCACTAAAAGTGGCAAAGTGTAACCATTGAATGTCTTGTTACAGTATTACAGCCTACAATACCTTATATGTTCTTATAAAGAAAATAAATAAAACATATTTTATCCCTTAAATCTTTAAGTACAATTTGAATAGTTAAGTCATTTCAACTTAAATTACATTAAAGTGACTTAAAAGCGCTGTAAAAGTTATGTAAAAACATATTGTGTCATAACTTATCATATATCATATTTGTTACAGTGTTATAAGTTTTACAAATGATATCAAGGTCTGGTTTCATAGACAGGGCTTAGACTAAGATTAGGCCTTATTTAAATGAGGACATTTAAGTACATTTTTTAACCTTGCCTTAAAAAAAAAAAAAAAAAAACATTACTGGTGTGCATCTTGAGACAAAACAATGGTTTTGAAACAAATTGCTTTTAGTTAAAAGAGCTCAAAACATGCATTTTAATCTGGGACAAATTTAAGTCTTGGCTGTGGAACAAGGGGTATGATTTCAAAATGATTTATATACAAAGTATTTAGAAATTATATATGTATACAGTCATGTGAAAAAGAAACCACACCCTATTGAATTGAATTTCTCTCACATTAACATGATATGCAATGGAAAACCAAGTGCATACACGCCACAGTACATGCTTTTTTTTTACCATTAAAAGGTTCATATAATGGTATCTTAATGGTTCATATTATTATAAAGTACTAGTAAATGTACCTTTTAGGGGTAGAACGTTTTCCATTTGAGAATACTGACCACATGACAGCTCTTTTACCCTTAAAATATTATTTTTTTCCCACTTTTTTTCATATGCAAGGTATCAGAAACTGTTTAAACAAAAATAAATCACTGACTGACAATAATAGAACTCCAGTTCTGATTTTGTAAGATATGATCCGTTACTGTTAAGGTCACAGTTATACACATATCAATGTTCCATAGAAATTGTATAAAGACAAAAGAATAATACTTTGCAATCATATCTAGAGTGACAAGTCAAGAAGGTATGCACCGCAGTTTTCAAACGGGTCTATCCTGTAGATAACATCCAGCAGCCTGTCTATTCCAGTTCTGCTTGGTTTTCCGTTGCATATCATGTTAATGTGAGAGAAATTCAATGAGTTTCCAGTATCTCCATCTTCATTAAATATTTAGTATTTTTGCTATGTTTATGTCAGTGTTACAGACCAACAAGGAATGTTTCATCTGCAGTTTCCTGCTGAAACTACAACGTGCCTATCATTTTATTTATTGAATTTTATTTATCTTAATGCATATTTGTGTCACATGACACTCAAGATTGCGCTTAAGTTTTTGCTCATTATAAGTAAACCATAGGAGAAAAATGATATGGCAGTCTAAATGACATATTTCTGATGATAATGATAATTCTGTTCAATTTACCGATGAGTGCAGTGATTCTCTTTCACATTGTCAAATGCAGAGCAGGCACACCTCGGAAATGTGCCCTGTAGCCATGCTAACACATGTTTATTATACCATTTTATCTCTATTACAGAGGTGCTTTCACCTAGGTTTGTTATTAACAGGCTAAAATGTTACAAAATGGGCACCACTGTGCCGAAATCAGGAGTAAATTAGCTAAGAAGTGACAGCCAGTGGTGCTAAAGGAGTTTAACAAACAACTAGCTCATTCTAATTAATGGAGACACAACCTGACAGAATACATTTACATTTGATTGGACCTGTTGCGAAATGAGAGGCTCCTTATTAGTCTTCCTCTTACCGAGGATGACATTAATTGCGGTTTTATTCCAGGGCTGAATTCTTCGCACTTTCCCGGTGCATTATTACTGCAACATCCAGACATGGAAAATCAAATAAATCACTTAAGCCATCTTATTAATTAAGTCAAAATAAGAATGCTGGAGTTAATATATTCCGTAGAAATACCCTGGGACCGACAACTCCAACTGATGTTTTACTGTCTAAAGATACATACCTGGTCATTTTAATTGCACCTTTTTAATCACATCCATGTTTTCTTCAGTCAAGACTTAGATTTCTTACCTTCAGCCTAATATATCAGAGTGCCATAACAACTCTTTTTTTTTTTTTTTTACCTGTTTGCAGGTATGTTTTGACTTTTCTTATGGCAAAGTCTGATATAAAAACATGAGATCGTAAAAATAGTGATGCATTAACTAATGCACCTCTTAACCTTAATCTTAAAATCTTAATAAGCACACAAAGTCAAATACATGGTACCTCATTGTGTTATAATGAAAACATTGGATGCAAATGCCTTTTGCTGCTAAAGATGCTATGATGAACCAAATGCATCAGTGCAAAAATTATAATTTGCAACTAGCGCCCAAAACGCAAGAAAACAACAGCTAGCTACGCATTTTCAAATTAGCATCCTGTGTCTTTAAACCCTGACCCTGAGAATTGCTACTCTGAAGCTTCACAGATGACAGCAAATGCCCCCACCCAGTCTCCGAGGACCAACACTTGATCCACAGTTCCTGCAATCTTTCCCTCCCCTTTTTGGCCTTTGGGCATGTGAAGACCCCAAGCCAGCCGTGCTTATCTGACCCTAACCTTGGCGTATGGCAACCTTGACCTGCACCTCACCCCTTTCCCATCCTTAAAGCTACATCTGTTCATGCCTCCCTGGGACACCCAAGTGGTTAGCTGGATTGAAACATCACCTTGAGGTTCCATTTGTTTTCTCTGGAGAGGTCAGCTCTGGGTCGTCATTAGGACTGAACTTGATCCTCCTCAACACGAAGAGAGATCAGTGGGTCGGTACACAGCGGACACAGTGAGTCACGGGGCTAATCAGTGGTTATAGTGTACTGTTGTGCTGAAAGGGGAAAAAAAAACAGCAAATTAATTGTGAAATGTATATATTAACATACAAAAAACGGTAGAGTAAATATTGCTTTTTGATACTGTGCAAAAGAAGCGGGATTGTGTTTCCCGCTAGCGATGTGGCTACCCAAACCAAAGCCATTTAAATCATAATTGTCAAGATGCAAATCTTTTCCAATTATCCTCATTGTCACCGTTTTTTATCAAACCATTAAAATGTCATAGAGTACCTACAGCCTACAGCAACAACAATACTTTTCATGAGAAATAATGCATACATTATTCCGGGCTTTTCAATGCAGTTGAGCTTGCTGTCATTTTGCCACCGGTGGCTTGTCCCGATACGATAGCTTGATTGTGATGCCCTTTATTATTTTGTCGAGTGTTGCAGCAGTTCTGTGATTCCTCTGACCTTTTCATGAGTTTCATCCCCCCTTTTTTTTCCCAGGAACAGAAACCTAAGTCCATGCCACATGGTAATACCACAGAGTTAATATTAATGAGCAACACAAGGAATGTCAGCCTGTAATGGATATTAAATTAGAGAGACTGGCCATTGATTGTTAACTGTGCATGTTCAGAAACCACTGCCTCAGGCGGGATGCCATCCATTCTGTGACTGGTATTTTGATAAATCATAAAAGACTGAGTACAGGTCATCCCCCCACAACCCTCTGCCCCCAAACCCCTGCCAAGCAGATCAAATTCAAGCCAAAGCATTGCTAAAGAAAGATGGCTTTCTTTCACACACAGCGTGCTTGCATGGGAAATGAATAAATACACAGAAAGGCCTAAAGCGGTATCATGTTCACTAAGTACTTTTAAATGTACTTTCGTTCTCTATTTCAATCCCATGGTAGCATGTAGCCTCCAAGGGAAGGGACAGGGTAAAGGTTAGAACTATGGAGCATCAGAACTTGACACAGGGCATCGCTCTCTTTTTCATTGTCTCATCGTCTTTCCCATCTTCGCTCAGTAATTAAAAAAAAAGTTCACCCAGTAATTAAAATTCTGTCACCCTCAAGTCACTCCAAACCAGAACGCAGATGATGTTGTTTTTGGACACCATTGAGTTTCATTGTGTGGATAAAAGCAGTTGGAACATTTTTTCAAAACATTTTCTTTTGTGTTCCACTGAACAAAGAAAGTCATACAGGTTTGGAAGCAACATGAAGCTGAGTAAATTATGAAAGAATCTTTCTTTTTTTCAACTATTCCTTTAACACATTCGGTAAGGCCGACCTGCTGTAATATTTTCCTTTGCATTATGATTTACATATGTGTCAAGTCATAATGAAAAATATGTGATTATGCATGAAACATTATCGTCTTATATTTTGGTTATTTTATATAGAATATTGAGAACTGCATCCTTTGTATATAACAATACCAGAATGGATATAATAACAGGCTTCTGATCATGGCTACTCACACAAGATTAGCTTTCATATACATCAAGCACGCGTGTATTTCTTGTAATAATAATCTTTACCAATGGCGACACGGGCTCCTTCGTCGTGCATCTACCTCAAAGCCGTATATGAAACTCCGATGCTTTATGCATTCTATAATCCTACACCTTAAAAGGTCCACTGCATTTTTTGTCAGAGGGATTGAATATGCTCTCCCCCTCTCCATAGAGGGGCCTTGGTATTTGTACGGCCGATGCGACCTTTCTCTCTGGCCTCTTAGATTAGGTGCACAACATGGAAAATTGTGCTTCTGCTGCAGTCCATAAATCATACTGGCCATCTTTTCCTTTCCCTTTAAAGAGGTATGTAAATACCAGTGTACTGGCTAGGTAAACAAGACTAACCCCTGCACAAATGGCTCGAAAATTGAAGAAAAGCACCTTATTTTTCAGCTGAAATTGCTTTTGAAGCCCCGCACTGGCGCATGGGATGGAGCAGGCCGGGAATGATTTGTGCTTGCTGTTTGTGTGTGTGTGTGTGTATGTGCTTGTGGAGAAGGGGGGATAGAAAATGGGCTGATGATAACCACACTCAACACAGCTCCTGGGCTGCCGGACTTCTTACAATGATCAAAGATATCATTGTTGTATATTATTTCCCCCATGAGGACCCCAAATGTGAGTTCCAGTATGCCACAAAAACAGCACATGCTTAAATCTATACACAGTGCAAAGATTTTGCTCACAAAGGACCTAAAAGACAAACCAGCTTTGAATTTGGCTTTATCACATATCATCATATGAACGTGTTTACCTCTGCAAATAGTCTTTATTACATTTTCATCTATTCATTTATGAGACAACAATAAACCCAATTTAAAGGGATACTCCACTTTTTTCGGAAATAAGCTCATTTTACAACTCCCCCAGAGTTAAACAGATGAGTTTTACCGTTTTAGAATCCATTCAGCCGAACTCCGGGTCTGACGGTAACACTTTTAGCATAGCTTAGCACAGATCATTGATTCTGATGAGTCCAGTAGCATTTCTTTCAAAATGACCAAAGAGTTTCAATATTTTTCCTATTTAAAACTTGACTCTTCTGTAGTTAAACCGTGTACTAAGATCGACGGAAAATGAAAAGTTGCGATTTTCTAAGCCTATATGACTGGGAACTACTCTCATTCCAGCGTAATAATCAAGGAACTGTGTGGCTGTACCATGGGTGCAGCAGGCGTAGTGATATGACGCAGCGCCTGAAAATAGTCCCCAGCTCGGTAACTTCTTCCAACGTGACCGGGACTAAGTTTGTCTAACCTATTAGACCTATTTTCAGGCGCTGCGTCATATCATTACGCCTGCTGCACCCATGGTACAGCCGCACAGTTCCTTGATTATTACGCCGGAATGAGAGTAGTTCCTAGCCATATAGGCTTAGAAAATCGCAACTTTTCATTTTCCGTCGATCTTAGTACACGGTTTAACTACAGAAGAGTCAAGTTTTAAATAGGAAAAATATTGAAACTCTTTGGTCATTTTGAAAGAAATGCTACTGGACTCATCAGAATCAATGATCTGTGCTAAGCTATGCTAAAAGTGGTACCGTCAGACCCGGAGTTCGGCTGAGTGGATTCTAAAACGGTAAAACTCAACTGTTTAACTCTGGGGGAGATGTAAAATGAGCATATTTCCGAAAAAAGTGGAGTATCCCTTTAAAGGAATACTCTTGGTTCAGTAAAGTTCAGTTTAATCGACATGATTTGTGGCATAATATTGGTTTGGGGCATTATGCGGTCATATCACTTAAGTTGTAAAATTACTTTACACAGAAAGGGGTAGGAAGTGATTTATTTTTATGTTTAGTGATTGGCCCCATTCACTTTGATTCCAAATATCCCCCATAAAATAAAAATAAAACTTTATGACACAAGTGACAAGTGCTGTCAATTGAAATTAAGATTAATAAACTGCTTATTTTGTAAATAACTGCTACAAGAAAACCTTCATGCATTTGAGAGCTAGGGTGAAAAGTCCTTCCTTCAAGTTCATGAAATGCATTTGAATTTGTAAACTTCTTGTAGAGTCCTATTCTTGGAAAATCAACACATAACAACAACAACAACAACAGTTAAACCTAGAACATGAAAATAAAGAAGGAAAGAAGAAGGGGGAATGTCTATATCTAAGAGAAGGGAAGAATGACTGTAGCTCCTGGCGATTAGATAAACAAATCAAGCTTTCTTACATTTTGTCCTATTGTTTGCACAGCTGCATGGCTCGAATGTTGTGGCCAGAGCAACTTTGTTTCTAGCCAGAAGCATGGTTCACATACTTTCTGAATTCACACAGCCTGTTCTACAAAAATCATCACGCCTCATTCAACGCCTGATACTAATTTGATCGGTTTCACTAAATTCATCAAGACGATTCTCCTCTCTATCCAATAATGCCTTTCTATAGATTCGAATCAGTGTCAATATTCTTTATTGTCTTCTAGTAGTGAATGGACTTCTTCTGGCAACAAAAGGGCACAGAGGGGGTCTTGATCTGGTCAACATGTTAACCGAGTATAATGAGCAAGCCAGGCGGCGTCCTTTGGGCCACTCAGCATTATCGAAGCCAATAATAGCTCCGACGGAGCCACAGTTTCAAACGCGAAACAGAGAAAGAGGCAAAAGCCAGATAAGAAGAAAGTATGCTGAAGATGGTCTGAATAAAGCATACTGGCTTCCCCAGCAACACCGAGCAATCTGTCCCAAGAAGAGAGAGGTGCTCACAAGCTCTGATTGTCACAGGGACCGACTAATTCCCAGCATCTGGTGCAAGCTGCTGCCTTTGCATGGAATCGGCAGAGCCACGCCAGCTTGGCAGCGCAGTGTGTCAGACGGGCAAGCGGTTCCCCCATCATGCTATAGGCTGACTGGACGGCGACCGCTGGGTGAACCATTTCATTTCAGCATGGTGGACCATTGATGCCGTCAGAAGTAGGTCCTGTTATCTAATCAAACAGCACTGGTCAGCAAGGATGCCAACTCCCTAAATCCACGACCGTCTGTAGAACTGTGGGGGAGATTAACTGTCACAAGCTGCGGTGTACTACATTCAAAGACTTCATTGGCTTTTTTTCCCACCTAAGACGCATACTTGCACCAAACGGACATCAGAGCGGCCTTCTTATGGAATCGGAAGGTATCAAAAGAGACCTCACCAGGCTGGCTTTGAAAGATAGCCGTTTTTCTTTGATACGCACTTTGCTTGCCGGAAACGGCAGCGTTTCTGACATTGGCGGCAGAGTGCGAGATAGAGGCACGGGGGAAGCCACTTGTCCATGATCAAGGTGTGAGAGGCTAGAGATGGCTCTTTGTCTGGACTCTCTGTGGAGCACAAAGGAGAATCTGTGAGAGTATAACAAACAAAGACAGTCCGAGACATCTCCCTCTCTGCCTGTCTCTCTTTCTCGCTCGCTCTCTCCCCTCCCTCTCCCATTGAACAGAACCTAATAAGAGCATGGTGTCTAGAATTACACCGCTGTGTATGTGCACCTCATTACGCCATGAGAAGCAGAGGCCTTCCCGGAGCCCAAGAAAGAGCTCTGGGCACTTTTTTAATATTAATATCCCACTCTGCCGCCATAGTAATGATATTAGGGAGCTGGCGGAATTCTCCACCCAGCTGGACATGTTAATTGAGAAGGCAGGATTTAAAGGCAAAGTTCACGTCGGTGCAGATGGTGGGACAATACAGGATGGCAGACCTAGGTCAGTGTCATTCCCAAGCCATACCTTAATGGCTCGGGCTGGGTTTTCTTTGTTCGCCTGAAGTTTGACACAGGCCGGTCCCAGAGATACCGAGAGGTCTTTAGGGTTTGTGCTGTTAGCTTTGTGTCCTTGACAGAGGACTACATCCTCAACTGGATGTACAATAGCACCAATTATCATAACTTCCCTCCATGTCACTAACAATTGCAAACAGCCTGACTTTTATAACCGGATGAGGTCTTAAGGGTAACTGTAAATGAGGGATGCAGATTCCTAATGCACTCCACAATCCTCAACACATAGGCTGTGAAATGCGATAATGACGCTATGACTTTAGAAAGTCTGCCATGTTTTATTGCTTTCAGTACATCCTTCACTAAGATTCTGAGATATTTTAATCCAAATGTCCAGAGAGAGGTCACAACAGCTTATTTATACTGTACATGGACACAATGTGTCCTCTAATGTTAACTCCCTGGGCACAAAAGTGACAAATTGCACCAACAAATGGCACTAAATCCTGTCTGAATTGTTTTATGCACTGCAGTCAGAAGCCACTAGGAGCTGCTTTAATACAGAGTGGATCTTTGCCCTGCAGACACACACCTGGGCGTCCTCTCCTGCCATTGCATTTACTTTTCACTGCACATTAGATAGGGCAGGTAGTAATGCCCTTGGAGTCCATAGCCAAGAGGACACAGTTTATCTCATATAACTACCTGTCCCCAAGACCGTAGAGCTGTCCAAGCAGATAAAATGTCACAGTAAAGGTGTTTGACTATACGTTTGTGTGTGTGTGTGTGTGTGTAATGGATATAGTCTGTAGATGTTGGTGGTTCATATCCTTATAGATAGATTTTCTTATCTTTAGATTTATATATAAACTATTCAAATACCCCGAGAAGCAGAATTTAGCAAACCACAATAAATATATAAATTATTTAATCAAAAAATTATATAATTTAATCATTTTTTATAATTTTATCATTTGGAAATGTGTAAACTCTTTGCGAATACTATATATGTAGCACAAATATTTTGCAGTTAGTTATTAATGGGGTAATTCACTGCTCGCTTTTAATAAAAATTGGCTGTCTATGCATGCAGTAGAAAGGCAAAACATTTCTGAAGTCATAGCTCCTTTTCTCTTTTCTATAGTCATGTAGCGATAACATTCCCTTTTGCCAAAAACTTCAAAACCCATAACTCGCTTTCGATTTTGGTGCCACCCCTCTGTTGATCCGACTGCCCACCCATGGGCGAGAATTCAAAAAAATGTTTTATCAAAAGCCCTGAAGCGATCAAATGTATTTTGCTTCATCTGGCAGACGTCTGCTGACAACTAAAAAGGGATATCTGGGTGCAGGTAACACAGAGAAAGAGTACACATTGTTCATTTACATACAAATTGTCGTGACTGATTACTACTCTGGCATAAACAGTAACTGCTTTTTGAAAGATGCAACATTAAATTGTACTAACCTGACCTCAACTTATGCATGCATTAATCTTCACCACAATGACAATATATTTTAGCTATTTTAGATACCAAATAACTCCTTTAAATACCAAGATACACACTTAAACATCAACAATTATACCTCATCTTGATAACAAAATGCATAAAATAACACTTTATTACTGCATCTAGTATCCATATCCTCTACCCAGTTCACCAATTCTAAACAACACAAAGTAGACTAAAATGAAATGAAGTAAATTAATTGAATGCAATTGAAACAAGTAAATGACTTGTTTTAATTAAGCAAAAAACAAGGTTAAATTGTTGAGTGTACAGTATGTTGTTGATGTCTGTCCTCATAATCACAAGCTTCACTCTGCACTATAAGCCCCAAAACAGAACATTGAACTCTAACATATCTTCCCAGTTTTTATCTTGCAAACACAACACTTAATTTTAACATTTTGGCTCCCTATCTAGTCTCAAGCAAAGCATGCATGCTGGAAACCCAGTAGCAGTAATTCTCTCCTCATTGGACACAATTCATTTAGTCCCAACATAAATGGATTAAATAAACTTTAATTGGTAACACTTTAGATTAGGGAACACATTCACTATAGAAGTTTTTTGTCTCGATAAACTCCTATTTCTGCTTATTGATAGTAAGTAAGGTAGTTGTTAAGTTTAGGTATAGGGTTAAAGGATGTAAAATATGGTCATGTAGAATAAGGCACTGATATGTGATTTATAAGTACTAATAATCAGCCAATATGCTAGTAATATGCATGCTAATAACCAACTAGTTAATAGTGAATAGTGTTCTCTAATCTAAAGTGTAGCCTTTTATTTCAAAACTGGAAGTGGATTGCACTGAATGACACTAAGAATTCAATTAAGTAAACATTAATCTGCTAAATACATTTTAGGGTGAATGGAAACGGACATAGGGAGGCCCAAAGTACAGCTAATCAACACATATTATCAGCATATTTTTACTTCCACGTTATGTTTTGACCTCCCCGAGCACTACTGTTGTCAAAGCAGTACTAGGCCCTCAGATCAGAGTTCACTGACTTCAGGGCATATGAGGAGAGAAGTGCAGCTCTCTGCTGTAAAGACAGTAAATAATCTATACTGTTGCACAGATGGAATCCCTCTAGTCGGAAGGATACTGTCACACCAAACATTTACATCAAATTAAAGACATTCTCCTCCCTTTACAGCCACACCGGAAAGCAGGTGTCTGCTTAATAAGTTGGTCAAAGATCAGCAAGTTAAAGGTTGAGGCCGGGACCGGTGAGGGAAGGAGGTCATGCTGCTGGTTGGAAGCTAGTGAGATCTGATCTCCTTGAGTCTGGAGCAGCCTAGCCACAAGGTCATCCATTAGTGCTCCAGCTCCAATGCTGCTGTAGCATCCACTATAAATTTATGGCCCACCCTTAACCTCTTCAATACAGTCACTGACCCGCATAGTGAAGATGCACCCCCTTGAGGAAGAGGGAGCATATTGTATTATTAACATGCCATTGACGGCCTGTCAACTTTATCGAGTTCACTTGTTCTGCATGGTTGGTTTGGAGCCTGAGCTTTTAATTCAAGATATAGAAATTCCCCTTTTTATTAGATAAAAGTCAAGGTCTAGTCAAGTCATGCTTGTAAAACACTGTAAAAACGCTAAAATGTGTAAACCTGTTAATTAGTTGTTGTTGTTTTTTTGGTTCTTTTGGTGTCGTGTTACCATGATGTTTTTTTTGTTTTTTTTTTGTATAGCTGAAGATGAACTTTGATTCATGTTATTGTAACGAATGTCCACTGCGGGCAAGTTTGTAGAACCCATGAGCAGTTTATTAACATAAACATAGACAAAATGTACAATAAAAAGACTTAGCATGACTTGACTTAAACCATGAACTAAACTTGAACAGAAACATGAACTCACCAACAGCGGGTTACATAAACACACACACAAAAATGAACAAGAAACACCTGTGAACAATAAAGACGATCAACCAATAAGAACATGACAATATTAACACTAGGTAAGCACAATGCATGATCACATGACGGGATAAGGGAATCACATGACAAAACTAGGAAGCAAAGGAACCATGACTACAAAATAAAAAACATGAACCAAAATACCAAATAACGTGACAATTATTATGTTATTATGGTGCCAGTCAATGTTAAAGGTTCAAAACAGATTTTAGAAGCAATGTGGCCTTACTAATTAAGGGCTGTTGGATTTACCAGTTTAAAAAGTATTTTAAAATCTATAGGTTGTTCAGTTAATATGTTTACATTTTTATTGTATTTTTACAGCAACCACAGCTGCCAGTATTTTGTGCACATTGTAGTGTGCCTTTTCTTGGCATTTTCATTTAAACGGAAAATAATCAGACCCACTCATATCTGCAACATTAAAATGGCTTAGCGTTTTCAATTAACATACAGTATGTTGAAGGAAATATGGCAAATGGTTAAAAAAGAAAGATTGTCCTCAGAGTCTAACCAAAAACAATGCATTGCTTTACTGTCGGTAGGGCAGTATCTGAAAAATCATGCCTTAAACTGTGACACATTTCTCTTCTTAATAAGGAAAGGATGAAAAAGCTGAGACAAAAGAAGAGGAAATGTCATGTGTGTCAAGCACTGCCTTTAAATAGGACCTTCCCATAATCCTGGTCTACTCCTCTTGTCTCATAGCATTCCCAGGTGTCAAAGTCGAGCGTCAGAAAAGAAATTAAAGTGACAAGGTGCTGGCAGGAGTGAAAGAGATTTCGCTTCTCACCCCTCTCAGGACAAGTGAAGAGCCATCACCTCACCTGAAAACAGGGCTCTAATGAAGCCAGTCACACCAGAAGTTCTCCCTCGCTGCTGGCTTCTGACTGCACCCAGGTCTGCCTGTGTCATTTATAATGGGATCTGCTATTGCACAAGTCCTCATTCGACGGCTCTCTCAACGTTTCCACAGGCTTATCAAGTTGACACAGGTTAATTTTGCCTTGTGCTTGTAAAAACATAGACTTCTAGGTGTTGTGGCAATGTAAGGCCACAGTCTTTTTTCTTTTCTTTCTTTGTCTTTTGTCTCTTACTTAAAACGAGCAATAAGTCGAGATGAAAAGGTGCCATATCAGAGACAGCTCAGTTTCTTTTATTGTAAGGGTCGAGGTAAGATAGATAGATAGATAGATAGATAAATTGCACAGATTTTTTATTTTATTTATTTTTTTACAGTGGATGGACGGACGGACGGACGGACGGACAGACTGACAAATAGATAGATAGATAGATAGATAGATAGATAGATAGATAGATAGATAGATAGATAGATAGATAGATAGATAGATAGATAGATAGATAGATAGATAGATAGATAGATAGATAGATAGATAGATAGATAGATAGATAGATAAAAATTTCAATTGGCCCAAGTGAAAATCTGTACATTTAATTTTATAATTTACAGAATTTCACTTGGGCCAATTGAAAAATTTAGATGTTATCGGTCACTTGAAATTTTTGATTTGGGAGGGTTAGAAATTTTTTACAGTGTGATATTAAAACATTTTAGGCGTAATATTAAGAAATGTGCATTGTGCAATAAAGAAAATACTCCAAATAAAGGTTAATTATACATTTTATGTAAATTTAATGTATTTGAAATAGATTTCTGCGTTTTTTGGTATTTCGTTTTTTTTTTTTTTTTTTTTTACGAGGGTGGATATAGACATTATAACTCATTCACACTCATACATAGTCTATCGCATCACACTTTCTCTCTGAAGTCTGTGGGGAGGATACATTCCCACACACTTGTAGTCCCCTCTCCTCTGCAGAGCTAGACCTTTCGGGCAGTCTTTCTTCAGGACCCACCCCCTGTGAGCATGGCTGGTGCTCCCTTTGTGCAAGCTGCTCTCTCCCCGCTTCAGCCCTATATCACACCGCCAGCCATTCACTGCAACAATCCCTCCTCACGCCTCAAAGAGGACTCCCTCTCTGCTTTTGCCAACCAATTAAGAGCCATCTGGGCCAGGACAAATTGGCATAAATTTCCCAGAATTATTGCACTCATGATAACAAAGTCATGATAATAATTGTCAGTCAATGGCTAGGTAGAGGTTGAATCGTTTTTGGGGCTGTAAAATTCTTTGGACTGCAAAGATTTAAACATCATCCTGTACAGTAGGATATGTACATGACAGCATGGCAGGGTTGGCTTGATATGGCCCTGTTACTGATGCTCTAGAGGGTCAGGCAATCCCAGTGCTGACGTTGAACAGGGAGTCGAGAACAGCAGGGTTCAGTCCTCGGGTCACTGCAGCTTCAGAAGTGGCCGGCCAACTTTGTCCTTCAGGGGAGGGGAGATGGTGACAGATTCTGCTGGTGTTTTCTCAAGGTCCACTGAACCCTGCAGCAAAGATTGCAAGCCGAGTCACACAAAAGGGAGACGGCAGCGAGAGAGGGAGCGTTCGCTCAGCTCCACTTCACAGAACTCTAAAAGAGTGGAAAAAGAAGGGAGGAGAGAAGGGCTGGAAGGGCTCCAGTTTGCCTCAAGACAAATAAAATCCAGCCCCAACCTCGTGGTGGCACTGCCAAACCTAATTTTCCTCCACTGGATACAATATGTGCTTGGCGGTGTGGGGGAAGGGAGGGACAATGCACTACACTATCTCTTTTATTTTTTATTCTTTTGAAAATCCAATAGCGCAAAGCACAATTGTCTCATTTTATTCTCAATTAAATACAGAAGGTTAAACTCAGCAGTAATCAAGATGGCACGATGGCACATCCCAGCTGTGGTCTTGGAGTGACTGGACAGTGATCCTCTCCAACTGAACCCCAAAAAGAAACAAGCAACTGACCACCTGCAAACTACAAATAATGACACTGACGATTGATTCTGGACATGGTCATGAATGAATTTTCAAACTGAATCACGCTTGCTATTTTATTTTAATTCAAACTATTCAAAGAATAAAACAACACTGTAAAAATGTTGGGTTGTTTCAACCCGTGTTTGGGTCAAATATGGATAAAACAATTTTTTTTAAGACAAACTAATGAATAAATATAACATTATAAAAATGTGTATCACATGCATTGTTTTATTTTATTTTATTTCTTTATTTAAAAAAAAAAAGTATTTATATCTCAAGTTGAAATGGTTTAACTTAGTAGTCATTAACAATAAATCAGTAAGATCACTGTCAAATTGAACTTAACTATGATATGATTTTATAGAAGGATTTATATTTATATTTAATTACAAAACCAAAACAACAATGCCTTAGCATTCCTAGTGCCAAGTGTAGTTCCTCTCTGCGGAATAAAACTGAGCAGGAGTCTGATAGTCTTTTGTTGTCGTTGTATTTCTTTCCCATTGTCTACTTAATTTTATACACAGCTGTGGTCTTTTTAATACATCAGCCTAAATATCTTTCAAGGCATTGTATTTCACGTTCTGGTAATACTTCCTTTGCCATGTCAACCACATGGAGCTTTCCTTTACGGTATTCTTTGGAATATACAAAATTTCTGAAAAGACATCATCTTTCTCCCCTCCCTCAAAAATCCCTAACACACACATTGAATACAAATACATCCCCCCACCCCAAACCTACCCCCCACCATACCTCCCACCTTTTAAAACTGGCTCTCTCCGTTAGTAATTTTTGTCAAAAGTTGAAAATGTCTTGATTTAGTTGTCTGGCTGTTCCGGACGCTTTGCTTCCCTGCTGGGCTAATGTGAACAGGACGTCCTGCTGGGAACCAAAGAATACCACTTCACGGCAAGCCGCATAGCTGGCTGCTTTTATTTATGGGGCTCCCTGAAATGAATGGGTATTAGTGTCCAAACATTTCACCATGCTCCTGCAGCCACACACAAAAGCCTCTGATTTCCAGCAAATCTGCACTTATTTCATTCAAGCAGACTAAGCCAAAAATGAAAAAAGGAGAAAAAAATTCATAATGACTTAAAAGACCTTAGAGAAGGGGAAAAAAAGAATAGACTTCTCTCACTCAAAATGATTGAGTTGAGAGAAATCGAACACAAAACACCACTTCATTTCACTGCAACACAGTTCACGTTAAGATGGAGAGCACTGGCAGATTGTTGAGCTTACGGTCTGAGGAAAACCAAAGAATCTCTGCCCTGTGGAGCTCCGCCAAGTAAAAGTAGTCAAACAGGCTAGGAATATTATGACAGCAGGCCATGAATTTTTGCTGTAACTTAACACTGCTCAATCACCAGTTTTTCCAAACACACACATGCAAAATACAGCATACGCTTCTGAAGAAACTGTTCTGAACATTGCATCTTATTGCTGTACATAGATTTCTAGCGTCAGGTTTGGGTGAATCCCTGAAGCCTTCAATGTTCCCAGCCAGGACGCATACACAGGCACCTCATCAGGCTCAAATACTCAGCTCGGTTTACACACCTCATCTGTCATCGCTGCCCTTCTGCAAACACGCCGCTGACATTTGGAAAAAAACTATGGCATTCACCCATGTTATGGATTTTTGTTGATTATAGCTTTCTGTCCCCCCAGATTGCAAGAATTATTGACTGCGTGCGCCGGTGACTATTTACACAGCTTTGCTGCCCCTCTGCACCACACGATGGCTTGTAATGTCCACCGGGGTCTCATTTTTATTTTCTCATCCGTTTTTCGGTATTTTCTGCCATCTTACATCATGTTTTCTCCCTTGTTTTTTCTCTCTGTCTTGTGCGCTGCCACCAGAGATCAGCGTTAGAGCAAGGAGGTGGTCAGCGATGTCACTTAGATTGTGATGTGATACTCTCGCAGCCCGTTGGGTAAATGCCCTCAGCCTGAACCTCCTCATTGTCCTTTAATTTCGAACGGCAGCTCGGTTTCACTCGCCCGCGTAATAGCCCATAGGTTAAAGTTCTGCTCCTTTTCCTTTCAATTTACATCTTTCGCGGGCCCTGTCTCCCTGCTACATGCCGGCTGGTTGGTCCATAGCTGTGGGCATGAGAGGGGCTGCTATGTGTGGGGAGTCTGGAGCTTGTCGGCCGCCCACTTCCCATCTTTTTGGAGGGTCAGTGGAGAGCAACTCGACTTAATGGGTCAACGCGAGCAGGCCCCTCCCTTCTCTGGAGGGTTCGCCATGGAGCCCTCCATTACAGACTGACCTCTTATCCACAGCGCACAGCCACAGCTGGGCTCTACTGAGCTGGAGACAGAGCTCTGCCTGATGCCTCATTAGATCACCAGAGCCTAATAGAGGATTAGTACTCCTTACTACTTCCTCACACACTGCTGTCTTCTCTCTCATTTGTTTGATTCCCTTTTTACCTTCTCCCAAGCCCAGACTTACTCACATTTTCACCCAACTCTCCCTTTCTCTGCAGCTTTGTTTGCAAAGACTTTGCCCTATTCCTCAAATCCTGATGTATGTACTCACAATAGAATAGAGTAGAGTAGAGTAGAGTAGAGTAGAGTAGAGTAGAGTAGAATAGAATAGAATAGAATAGAATAGAATAGAATAGAATAGAATAGAATAGAATAGAATAGAATAGAATAGAATAGAATAGCTCAAACAGTAGAGCGTTGGCGCTTGCAACGCCAAGGTCATGGGTTTGATTCCCAGGGAATTTGAAATGCAATGTAAGTCGCTTTGGATAAAAGCGTCTGCCAAATGCATAAATGTAAATAGAATTGAATTGAATATAATAGAAAAAACAGAATAGAGTAGAATCGAATAGTTGTCACATTGTTTGTTGTCAATGCTTTGAGGTGATTTAATTTCAATGCGTTGAGTGAGTAATAGAATTGAAAAGACCAGAATGCACTGCAACTCAAGTAACAGATTGAAAAATAATCCAAAAGTGTGCCAATGATTTGAGCTTATTTTTTATGGGACATATTGGGTTCAGCAGAGCTCAGTTGACAGCACTGGTGGCATAAGTAATTTCAACTTATTTTAAGGTGACATATAATAGTTACTATATGTAAACAGTAATTTATGCTTAATTACAAATAACGGTTACACTATAATTATACATTTAAGTACTGAGTAATATTAAGTAACTATAGGGTTGGATTTGGTTTTGGGTTAGTTTCATGTAATTATGCATCATTTATAGTTATTACTATAGTAACTACATGTAATCATATGTAACAATGACACTGTAAAACTAAGTGTTACCCAAATAACTAACTCTAAACCAAACCCAAACCCTAACCGTAACTCTATAATAAGTAGTTAACTAATATTACTCAGTATTTATTTAAGTAAGTACAATGTAACTACATCACCTTAAAATAAAGTGCAACCAATAATAATAATAATATTCTGGTTTGGTGCTGTTCACTAAAAGTAGAACTAAAACTATTTAAAGATTAAACAAATTAAAATGTAAATGTTAGATGAAAACCAACAAAATTACAAAAAAAAAAAAAAAAAAAAACTTCTTTTTTTTAAATAAATTGAAAAAAACTGAAAATGTGAAAATAAAGCAAATTCAAAATATTAATTAAAATATAAGAGTAAATAAATAATACTAAAATAACACTGAAGTGATTTGGGGTGAAACCGTATATGCTAAAATGCTCACTGTTGAAAAAGTGTCATTTATGACAATGACATTACAACGTAATGACTAAAACCCTAAAACAACTTTACAGCTCAAATAATACTTGAGTATTACCATAAGTATTATTGTAAGTGCTTCACATATCTGCTTTTAAATCCTCCAAAGTTAACTTTAAAAAAGTACTTCCACAAGAAAATGATGGACAGGCCAAAATGATATTCTTTTAAAAATCAACAACATGCCACAAATGCTGTTGATTAAGCTTGACTTGTATTGAACCCAGAATATTATTATAAGTTGTCATTCCTGCACAGAGAGAGCAATTGAATAGAACAGAATCTATACAGTAGGAAGAGTCTCACACACATCTGAGGTTCTGCCCTCAACCCTTTGAGCGTCCCTGAGTTTCCTCACATTTATCCAAGCTTTGACTGTGGTTAATACACAGTGGCGTGACCCATTTGCTTGTGTCCCAACGTTTTGAAAGAGCAACCCCATTTACCACAGTGACCCCGGCCACCTTCAGCCCAGTCATGGCTGAGCAGAGGTGTGTGATGGTTGGTGAGCTCTGTGAAAGAGAGGAGACCGCGGCCACACACAACCACACACAGGTTGACAGGTAAACAGACAAAGCACACACATAAAGCAGGGAACAGGCCATCTACATTCTACACCGATTCCCCCATCACGCTGCAATTTGTGCGTCACCTTGGGGATTTAATTCATATTTTATGTGCTATCATGACTTGAAAGAGGAAATTGTGTCCCAGGGCTGCTGATGGAATAGCGCTTTCTCAATAGAGCTGCCCCTGTGTCATTGAGGTTTGCTGCTTGCTTGCATGCTGGTGATTTATTTTCTCTCATCTTTCTTAAAATCAAGAACACGCTGAACAGCGCAGAATGAAACCCAACAGATTTATTTTGATCATTGATTTCTACTTCTGCTTCTCAACTGTTCTCAGATAACAATGGAAAAGTGGAATCAATGAAGAGATACATTTTAACACCTTACATTTTTTGTCTTTAGTACCATAATGAATGTCTAATTATAAGTGCACACCATGGTATTTGCATCACTAAGTAATCTGCATAACAAAGTCAGGTATTATTATGCTTGAGGAGTAAAAGGTGTTAATATACCAATAAAATTGTGCTGTGAATTACACATTATCCCAGATCACATCAACAGGTGGCTGTCCAGATGAGTCGATCATTAATCTGGTGTTTTGTCGCTTGACAGAAACATAGAAGGACACTTTGTTTTAACTATAATAACTAATCAGCCAGGCACAACAACAAATTCTGACTGTTGAAACAACTGATGCTCAACCATTCAGAACTACCAGATGAGAACAGAATGGCGAGAAAGATAAACACAGTTGCTATAAATATCTCAAAGTTATATCTCATTTCATCTTGTGAGTGCTACTGATGGCTATGTGAGTATTTTTTAAATAAATAAATCTTATAGCAGCAAAGATAATTTATTCATGCTGCAACGCATGCCGACGACAGGAGGTTAAATGAAATGAAAATCTAGTGTTTCTTGTCATTGGTTTCCTGTACTCTTCCTATTGTGTCCATGTGAGTTTTCTTTGCTAATTGGTTTTTAGATTATATTCCCTAGTGTTTTGCGTGTAGAGTACATCTCTGTGTTAATGCTGGTGTTGTGCTAGGCTCTATCACAATTACTCCTCATAGTCTTTTCATTGGCTGAGGAAACTTTTTTATGAGTATTCTATTCAATGCAGGATTAGAAATAATAGAAAATAGCTTTACATGTATCCATGTAAATTCATTTCACATTAATTTCACAACATTTCCCTATTTTGTGTTTTCAATTAGCCTTCAGTTAGCCGGCTAACAACCTAGCCTACTAACTTAGTTAAGTTAAAGTTAAAGTTAGTTTAGTTAGCTAAAACCATTTAAGATTAGCTAGAACAAGATATTGTGATAACATGATATAACATGATGATCAGGCATTAAGAAGGTGGGTTAGGCTCTTGCATCACACAGCCTTGTCCAAGTAGTTCAAGTCCCGGGATCATGTCCTATATTGAACATTTGTTCCTTTTAAAATAAACTCCACTTGGGTTCAACATTGTCTTGCTATCTCCAGTGCTACAAATGGCTGATATATTGTAAAATGAGCTACAAATGATTTTGAATTATTAATAATTATTTTAAATTTGTAAAATATATAAAAAAAATTTTTTTTGGTAAAATGACGTGCATGGCAAGGTTTTTGCCTTACATTATGAATAATGACATATTAGAGATGCTTTTTCTGTGTGTTGTTTATGCCTTCTGCAAGTTAGATTTTTTTTTTTTTTTCAGTGGCAGGGACAAAATCGACATTTGTCCCACATGCAAATGATGCCCATCATACATTATATGTATTAAGTACCATAAACATGTAATATGGAATTGTGACATGGTTTAAATTAATACATTTTTAGCTAACTGTGTGATTTGTATATGTACATTTCTGAAATACATAATGTAGACAGTTACCTCTGATAACAGATTGTAGTGTAAATTGTAATGTGGACTCTGTAAAACTGCTTTGAAATGATGTGTATTGTGAAAAGCGCAATACAAATAAATGTGAATTGAAATTATATAACATCTGCAGTGTTCATTGATTTTTTTGTTGTTGTTAAAACGCCATGTGCATGGCAAGATTTGTGCCTTACATTATGAATAATGACAGATAGGAGATGCTTTTTCTGTGTGTTGTATACGCCTTCTGCGATTTTCTTCAGTGACGGGGACAAAATCAACATGTCCCACATGTGCATCATGCATTATATGTCTAAAGTTCCACAACTGAGATGGAATTGTGACATTGTTTAAAAGTCACTCAATCATCCGATATACTCTTGTAATGACAGCGATTGCATTGTCTAACGGCATAAAAACACAAGGCATACAGAAATAAATAATTTGCTTTCAAAACAAGTAATGCTTTTAGAGAGCTGTCAGATGCAGGCTGAGAGAGAAACGGTGAGGAAGAAAGAAAGCAATTGGGAGAGGCAAGAGAGAAAGAAAAAGTGAAACTGTGTAACAATCCAATTAAACTCTGGTAATGAGGTCAGACATCATCTCCAGTGCAAGCGATATCATTACATGGGCTGAGCAAACTGCTCCAGCTGCCATGCCAGCACCGAGGGATTACGAATCTTCCACCCCGGAACCTCCCTCCGTGACTTTTACCCCCATCCGAAGAGAGGATGTTCCCCTGGCCTGACCCTGGCAGGCTCCTAGGGGCCTTAGCTTCCCCCCTACGCACCCACCTCTGCAACCCTGGTGCCAGTGGCACCCACAGCCCTGGCGGTGGGACGGAGGAGGAGGGGGGGGGCAGGGGCCACCATGTGGGAAGAGCCTGGGCTACGCTCTCACAGAGACAGGCCGGCACCACAACCCAGTCGCCCAGCCAGGCCATCTCCGCACAGCTCTATACTGCTTCAGACAGCTCGCCTCTGGAGAACAATGACAAACTGTGACGGCTTATGAAAGAAAAAAAGTCGACAAAAAACAATAGTCTGCACAAGAAGAATACAGAATTTGAGCAAAAATGTAGTTTCGGTACCTCAGTGTTTGAATCGGTTCTAAACAGGACGAATGTGAAATGGCCAGTCAGATGTTTGTTTAATGCTCTTTCCTTTTGTGTCACATCGAGTTTGTTGGGTCACTTGCAGGAGTCAGCCTAATTTGTCCTTTTTTGGGGGTCTGCGTGTGGGTTTTGTGCTGTTCACCTTCTTGTCCTGCAATTACTTTGAGGATATCATTTTGACATTTTGCCAGCAACAAGAATTCTTCTGTTCTAATTTATATCAATTAGTCGGGGGACAGTAATTCAAGCTGACAGTTCACTGTATCTTGAAAGGCTTGCAACCATGTACTGGTGGCAGTGCTGCAATGCAGCCAAAAGGCATCCGTTCCCCCTCCAACTCTGTTTGTCATTCCACCACGAAGAGTTCCAGGGCTAAAGCGGACAACGGCAGCTAGAGCCAGTACTTTGATAATTAGTTATTGATTGAGAACAATGCCACAGCGCACTCTAGCATATTAGCCAGGCGCCAGCGGGTCGCGACATCGGGGGCACGCATCAGGAAACAAAGGCTAAAACATATCTGACTCTTCGATATTTTCTTTTTCTTTCCTTTTCCCCAAGCATGTCACTGTTGGGCCAGTATAAGGTCAAGAGTATTAATAATGAAGCATTAACAAGTATCCAGTGAAGAGTGACTGAGTGAAAAACAAGTCACTTTCTGAATTTGCTATGGGCATTTGGGCCACAGTCGAGATTATTTTTAAAAAATCACACAAAACACAGGCCTTAATAGCACTATTTGGACGGAAATTGTGACTCTATAAACATTTTGCATGACTCCATTGTGATAAAAAAAAACAAATTTAAACATGGTTACATGTTTAAGTCATTTCAACTTAAATTACATGAATTAAACTGACCTTAAAAATGAGCAGAATCAAGTGTAACTCATAAAAAAGTTGAAAATTGCTTAACTTATTTTGGTGAGTTAAAGCAATGTAAAAACATATGTTTGCATAACTTACTGAGCATAATATGGTATGTATAAATGTAAATAAAATGTGTTTATAGTAGAATGGCATGTTTAAATTTCATTGCATACCTGTTGCTGTCATTGTGGTATAGTCATGGAACTTTATGTGAATAATGTCTGTGATACTAGCCTCCACTGAACCAAAAATACACACTTTAGAGCTCAGTGCAGCACTTGGCAGTGGTCAAAAAGTTGTAGATTGATTTTTGTCGATTAATTCCTGCTTCCTACATGACAAAGGAAATAAATGACCACACAACCCTGGCGTTGTCAAAAAAACATCAGGTAATTCGACCAGAAATTTTCTTGCAGGTGGTGACGTGTCCAATATAGATGCCAATAAAATACCTTACTACCACCCTGAAAATGCTGGACTTAAACAAATTTTGGTCACACTTTAGATTAGGGTCCAATAGCTACGACTTTTCCCTCAATAAACTCCTAATTACTGCTTATACTATGCTACTGAAAAGTCGTAGCTATTGGACCCTAATCTAAAGTGTGATAATTTTGTGCAAAGATAAAGAAAACAGTTCACAATTATATTTACATTAAATTCTATTTAATTGTTTTTGTTATCTTTCCAGTTAAAAAGTCTAAAACTCTATTCAGATGGTAACTGCTTGACATGGTGAGGTAAGGCAAGTCCAGCATTTTCAGGGGGTAGTAAGGTATTTTATTGGCATCTATATTGGACACGTCACCACCTGCAAGAAAATTTCTGGTCGAATTACCTGATGTTTTTTTGACAACGCCAGGGTTGTGTGGTCATTTATTTCCTTTGTCATGTAGGAAGCAGGAATTAATCGACAAAAATCAATCTACAACTTTTTGACCAAAATCCTAGTAATATGCATGCTGAGAATTGGACCCTAAACTAAAGTGTTACCCACATTTTAAAAGATGCAAAGGTATTGTGTATATGTTTCAGTGCCACTTTAAAATAACTGCTTATGCTTTGTCAATTGGCATCTAATAGGCGAGGGCCCGTTGTGTCCACCCCACCCCACCCACGGCCTGTACAGACGCACCTGGCATTAAACTGGTGGGGCGTTGGTGCTGGCTGAACAATGGAAGACTGTCAGCGTCGACAGCAGGGCACGGCTTGAGCCTCACCGCACTGACAGCCCAGGCCTCAGAGGCTAAACTGCTTTGCTGGAACTAATTAAACAGATGAAATTACGACATGAATATGCAGATGTTGTTTACATTTTACCATATGGCATTATCTCAGGTAATAGCGGATGGGATAGAGAGGTGTCTTCCTCGTCAAGGCGAGAAGGGACAGACTGAGAGAGCGCAGTCCATCAAGGCATTCTGTGCAGGGACGAGACAGAAAAATGCTAATTAGTAAGCTGAGGTACAAACGCAATTGCACTGAAATACTTTGCTGTCGGAGCAGTTGTGCAGAGGGTAGCATGTCGTGCATGACATGTCTAAGCGTTAGGCGGACCTTCCTTTAAGATCCCAAACTATTCTGCCTCTCCTCTATGCTTTAGAGAGCCTCCATATAGTCTCTGTACTGTAATATATTATCTATAATATATCCCATCTGTTGTTGTTTTTTTGCCTAATTATTATATATGGAAAAAGCAAATAAATACAATATATATTATATTTAAATTCATTTTAGATTTTAACATTCTAGTCATTTTTTAAATTTAATTATTATTAGATTTAGATTTCTAACCCTTAATATAATATATAATCTATAGTTTGTTTTATTCAATTAGTTTTCATATTTTCTCTTTTCATTTTAACTTTGTATCTTTTGTTGTGTGTGTTTTTGTCATTTTTATTAATTTTAGTTTTTTCCCCTGTCTATATAGCTTTCATTAATTTTTATTTTAGTTTTACTTTTTGTAGTACATCATGAAAATGTTTCTTTAGTAAATAGTTGAAATAAAATGTTTTTTTTTTTTTTCATATGTTATTTTAATTTCAAGTAAGTGTTTTTTATGGTTTTGGTTTTAGTTAACTAACACTTTGCAATAAGGCTTAAATTATTAACATTAATTAACTACATTACTTAACATAAACTAAAAAAAGAACAGTACTTCTACAGCATTTATTAATCAATGTTAAATAAAAAGTTGTATTTGTTAAAATTAGTTAATGCACTGGGATATAACATGAACAAAACATTAACTAAATGTTAATATAAATTATTATATTATATTATATTATATTATATTATATTATATTATATTATATTATATTATATTATATTATATTATAAAAATAGGCAGCAATAAATAATTACTCTAACTAATGTATTGCTCATTGTTAGTTCATTTTAGTTAATACAGTGTTAACAATCGAGACCTTCTTGTAAAGTTTTACCACTATAAACCCTGCTTCACTGAGGACTAATCTGAACTTGCTGCCATCACCAAGAGTATACACAGGAATGATGTTGGTCTTATTAGCTTTTAAAAACAGTGCATTTTCATATAAAAAGGTGAACCAAAAGATGCAGCACTTATGCTCTCATCTCTATGGAGATTGTCCACATTTTTAAATGCAGAGCTCATAAACATCACACCCTTTTGACTTGCATACCTGGCAACACAAAACCCACAGCAAAAAAAAGTATTTTGAATAATGCAAAACACAGCACTAGTATGAGAATAGTTGACCCTTTGTTCACAGACCTGGTATTTAGAATTAAACTGGCTCTCTCAGTCTCACAGTGTTTGTTGAGCCTAATGCTGGCTCCCTGGGAGAGACTGGCAGGAGGTTAAGAGGGAGAGGGCCAGGCGAGGTGAGCAGGCTGAGGAGAGCGGGATCATGGGGGCCAGCTGGAGAGGTGATAGGGAGCGTAATTGTGCCCGCTGTGTGGCTGGGGCGGGGGCGAGGGACTGGGTTGAGGAGCTCACTAGAAAACGAAAGGGAGGGGACTACTCAATTACCTGTGCTCCCACTGACCTCCCTCTCTCTCTCTCTCTCTCTCTCTCTCTCTCTCTCGATGGGCAGTCTGAGCAACAATTTGAGTGTAATTTATTAACTTTTCTTGGCAAATACTACTATTATTTGTGCATATAGTGTTCTTATTGTAAAACTTTTTTTAAATGTTTGTTTTATTAAATGGTATAAAATAGTACATTTTTTGATGTTGAGTGCATTATACAAGAAAATACTATCCCTTACAAAAAATAAGTATACTTCAAGTAAATTTTATTAAGCATACTTTATGTAATAAGTAATATCATAGAAGTATTTGTTAGTGTGCTATTTCAATACTACTTGGGACTAAATTGCCACACTTTTTAGTGTATAGAAGTATACTTTTAAGTATACTTTAAGTGTAATAGTAGTAAACTTTGACTACACAACTTTTTTTTTTTTGTATTACACAACTATATTACAAGTGAACTTGGTCACAGTTTATTTGGTAACACTTTATTTCACAGTGTCCTTGTTACATATGTTACATGCACTTACCATAGTAATAACAGTACATTATGCATAATTACATGCGACTAACCCTCAACCAAATCCTAATCCTACCATAACCCTATAGTAAGTACATGTACAGGTAGTTGCTTAATATTACTCAGTACTTAAATATATAAATATATAATATAAAATGTAACCCTTTATTTTAATGTGTTCCCGTTACAATGTAAGTACTGAGTAATAGTAATTAACTACATACTTACTATAGGGTTATTTTTTTAGTTTGAAGTATACTCTTAGTAAGCTACTAGTTTAGTAGTTTTATACTGCAAGTATAATTGTGACTTGTGAACTTAACATCATACTTATAGTTTACTATTTATATATTATTTGTAAAGTAGATTTGAAGTAAATTCCTATGTACACTACCAGTGCACTACACAAAAATTAAGATACTCAGAATTAGGAACATATCCGTTTTCTTTATAAATCAATATTGTCAAACAATGTAAGTTTATAAGACAGTATGTAAAACTATGTGTAAAAAGTATTAAATAGACCGCTCAATCAAAATAATCAACACAACTACAAGCCACTTAGAATACTTGATTATGCTTTTAGGTATCTCGATCAAAAGATTGAGTACAAGTATAGGCCAAATATAGTATACTTATGAGTAAATTTAAGTTTATTTCTGTAGTATACTTTATAATTTTTAGTTTAAAATGCAGACTTGAATAAACTTTTTTTACTGTGTATGGGATTCCAGTACTTTAAAATGTTATCTTCAATTCAGTGTGTTAATTGTCGTTTCTTAGTAATTATTTGTGAAATTTGTTTCAAAGTAAATCCTACACCAACTTTTTCATATTTTCAATTTGATCTTGATCAAATGATCCTGATCAGCTGCAGTCACTCTCAAATTGATTACTGTTCATTTTTTTTTCTATATAAAATTAAAATGTTTGCATAAGCACAATCCTCTCACTATCACATGTAACGTGACGTCTTGGTTTTCTAGCCTTTAAATTATTTTAAATAAGCGTCTTCGAAAGGACTCCTGCCGTTCGGGTCGCACTCGGGTGTTAAGTCAATACTTCACGGCTGCGTGATGTCTTAATACACTGCCTGTGTTGTTCAGACAGGAAGGCCATGCGTGTTGGAGGAAGGCTACAGCTCCAGCTATTGTGAAGCTGTCATGCCTGCCCCTCAAAAGCAGATGAAGCCGTCAGATTATTAATATATGTATAGTGACAGGCCCCTTCGCCCACCCCCTCCGAAACATCCCACCCTCACCTCTTTCTGAGTCCCTCAACCCAAACCCAATAAAAAAAATAAAAAAATGCTCACATTCAAAGCGAAGGGGCGAGAGGGTGGACTCCGAGGGTCATAGGCCAGATAAATTTTGAAAGCAAATTCTTTTTCCCTTGCAACCTGTTTTTTGCTGCTGTCCACTCCCCTTCTCCTGTGTGTCCATTCAGCCACGACTTAAAGCTGAATTGGCAGCCGCTTTGAAAGTGTCTGGCAGTGGGGTGATCTCAGGGAGTTGTGGGGCTGACATCTCTCTGAGCGTGTGTATATGGCAGGGTCAGCCATCGCCGTGACTCCTAGGCCTTCGCTCACTCAGCCGCTACCACCAGTCAGTTCTGGGGAACTGAAATTACAATGTGAAAAGCTGGCGGACTGCAGGCATTCTTCACCCCCCATGGCATTTCTCCTTTCTCATGACAGTTCCTCTGAGACTGCTTTTTTCTTTCATGTTTCATTTTCTTTCTCTTTCTCTCGCTCTGATTATTTAACAACATAGAAACAGGACTGCCAGGGAGCGAGACGCTTGATTGACAGCCGGAGGGAATACTGCAGTCAGCACAGGGTTAAATTCGATTTTCTGCATGTTCACTACTGTTGTCTGGAGGCATTTAATGCCTGTTGTGAGTCTTTTTTTTTTTTTCTTTTTTTTTTTGATGGATCAATTATCCGTTTTAACATGAAGTGTAGCTAGAAACCAAACAGATGAAATGTGAGACACCTGTCAACATTTGCTATTAGCAGGAGGAAATTGAACTGATCCAATGACAGCTAATTCATTCTCTGTTCCAGTCTGTAATAGAAGCATTAGCGAGTTTGAACGTTAATTCAAGACGAGTCTGCTTAAAAAGCAGAAATTGGATAATGACCCAGGATGAAAATCTTGTTCATCTGGAAATTGAACCAAACAAACAAATAAAGACGATTTTAGGTTGTTTTATATAAAAAGGGACTTTTATAATAGAACACTATAATATAATATAACTTTACGACATAATGTTTTGTTGTGTAATTTGATGTATGTGTGCATACTTTCTATTTAGGTAATTCATTTTAAATCATTTATTTAGGTAATAAAGTCAACTTAATTTATTTATAAACTGAATACAAATCGAAATATGAATTTCTTATAATAAATATTGTAAATGATTTAAAATGACAGAAACCACGAAATCATCTTTGTTTACCTGCATTAAAAGTTATAAGTGCGAACTCCAGATTGAAGTGCATGCCATGTGTTTGTGTATAAGCCGCGTGGGAGAATCTTAGCGGGATAAGCGTGTATGAGCCTCCATATGACATAGAGAGAGATTCATTGTGATTACGGATGGCATAAATTTACTTACTCTCATCGGGAGAATAAGAAGGAGGAGATGCTTCTTAATTTCATCCCGGGAATACACAGCGCTGTCCCTCAAAGCCTTTGAAACAGATCCGCCTGTGTCAGGGCCCCTAGTTCTATGCAACAATCTCAGACTTAATTTAAAGATCAGTTCAGGGTCCAGAATGTGCGTGTATGGAACGTGTGTAATAGATAGAGCCGTCATCCCTCAGATGTTTGGAGGTAATCTTCAGCGAGGCTTGGTCTAGCAGGCCTCTACCCTAAAGGGATTGATGCAATGTCAGCACCTTTGGCTCAGGGGTCACCTTCTCCTCTAGCCTCCTCACTCTGACAAAAGCGCATTTCTCTCGTACTCCATCTCCCCCCGTTCGCTCCTCTCCCAGCTTTTTATTCCTCTCTATTGAATTCATCGGCCGTGGAGGCAGCAGGCACCTTCATTTGAGACGTGAATGAAACATTTTCATTAAAAGAGGCTGGAGAATTCCGAGCTCGGAGACAAGGCCAAAGCCCGAACCGAGACAATGACGATCCCGAAGATTATTCCTCTCTCGCTCTCTCCCGTCTCTCGTACTTCTCAATTTTGCCTGCTGTCACTCCGTCTGCCGAGTGGAAGGCTGATTGAAATCAGCACTGTGTCACGGCCGTCATATCTCGCGCGGACATAAAACATGCAGGACCATAAATAAGCAACAGGCTACTGTCAGATCTTCCAACCCCGGGTGTCTGAGCAGTGGGGGCCGAGGAGAGAGACACGGGAAGGTTAGGGCTCTGGGGGGTTTGCAGAAATGCCTAACCACTGAAGAGTGTTGCGCAGGCTTCCCAGAGAAGACAAGATAACGTCTATCGGGTTATCGCCCGGTTCAAGTCGCTCCTCGGACAGCAAGGCCGTTGGGACGGGTTGTCAGGGAATTTGTGTCCTTGTTCTCGTTCTCTCTCATGTTGGGTGGCATTTGTGCTTTGTTCAGACGATACACATTTTAAAAACACAACGTAAAAGATATTGATCTTCAGCAGATAACCTCTGCCAAGCTAATTAGCAAAACCAAAAAGAAATCCATATCGAAATTCATCTCCAAAGAGAAAAGTCGCCATATACACACACACACTTAAAAGCACTCTTTTCAGCCAATGAATGCTCTCCACTTGTTAATGTAATAGAATACCACTGCTCTGAAGGGTGTGAAAGAATAAAATTACTCGCCCACACAACCTCTCGCGAATTCTACCTCGCGCCCGTACTCGCAGGCACAAGAAAGCAGTAAGTGGGATTTTCTCACTTCGCCAATGTGATATAATTGCTGAGCAAAACATCCAGTTCGCTCAGGTAGCTAATGGTCAAGAGACGGCGGCGATAACGTGATGAAGTGCAAAGTCATAATCATGTCCGCTTGCCTGTCTCAGACGCTGGCTTTAAGACACTAATAGGACTCAAGAGGGACTGAGCGTTCCCTCACAACCTGACTCAAACCTGTTAGCGCAGTTAATGAGCAAAGTTAGCAAAGCTCGGACCGAGGGGGCCGAGTCGCGCTTCCTCCGGCCTAATAAAGCGCTTCCTCTTTAGCGTGACTGACAGCAAAAGTAATCAGTTGGGGCAGAACATTTTTCTACAATGTCTAACAGTGACAGCACCGGGCTTAATGCAATTTAAGAACGATTACAGACAAATTGCGACGGTACACAGAGATTTGGGCATTTAACATAGCTTAGCCACAGATGGCGGAAAGTTTCCTCTGCGGCAGCCCATTGTTTACTCGCGGCAGTGAGAGTAAACTTTTCTTTGTGGATGTGAGCCCATCTGCCTGTCACGGAGGACTGGTGTAGGCTACGTAGTGCTTCTCGCCGCTCTCCCTCTCCCTTCCCTTTCGCTCACAGGCCCGTTCTCCTCCATCTGCTTGCTGTCCATTGATCTGCCTACTCAGGCATCAGTCTGTTTAACATCTGCTACAAGTAGCTCGAGCTCAGGTAACTAGCTCTCCGCTCGGCACCGCTCATTGATCTGTGTGTCCACCTGCGTTAACATCTGTTCCTCCGTGTCTTTTGTCAAACAAACATCCACTTTTTTTTTGCGCTGACGACTCTCCCACCACCTCGCCGAAAGTTTCGCTCCTCGGATTGCGCGAGACGATGGATTGGGAAGGTCAAGCACCTGCTTGAACGAGAAAAATGGCTGATGTCTTTGTTTGGGGAAGTAATGCTCACTGCTTCAAAAAGCACTGTGGGCTGATCATTTATTTGCAAACTAAAAAATATTTAATATTAATGTATTAACAAAATAACCTTTTGCCTATGTAAAATCATTTTGAATATGCTAGTGAAAAGTCTTCAAATCTGTTTTTATTTAGAGATCAAAGACGTCATGCATATTTCACTCACAACTGAATTCATTTCAGTGTCATGTAAATTCTGGGATTTCAGTTGCGGCGCAGCAGTTTTCAATGAAAAGATCCTCCCTCTCAATGCAGCGCAGGTGTGTGTGTGCCGCGTGTTGTTTGCGTGTAAAGATAAACCGATTTTGTGTGCGTGAGGGAGTAAGCCAGGCGTGCAAGCGGGGCATCTTAAAATCTATTTAGAAATTTACCTTGGCAGGCGTACACTGCCAATAGGAAACACTGTTGCAATTTTAATTTGCTCTTTTGTAATGACGGGGCGTAGGTTAGTTAATTTCAATTTCTGATTTCAAAAGCTATCAAATAGCGCTCAGATGAGAAATCAATTTTCTCAGCTGCTCAGGCTTTGTGGCAAAAAAGCCTCCTGCCATTGGAGGACGGACTATCACATGACCCAGCCAGGGATTAGTTCAGTAGGCCCATGTTGCAGCCACCTCAATTACAGCCTGCCTCTTGTAATTTACCTTTATAACATCTAATTCCCAGACAGAACTCATATTTAATTCATGAAAGCCTCCGCAAGAGTAATTGTAAAATAAATTGCCATAGAAAATATCAATTTGTGACTACAATTTTTATTAGGTATGCTAGAGGCATTCAGCGCCCCTTCATTTTGTGGTAAACAAAGAGAGGAGAAATGCAACCCTTGTGCCAGTTGCCGGCAAGAATTTTTTTTTTCTTTTTTTTTTTTTTGTTGAGCCGAAAATGATTTCAAACAGTGTACTTGAGTCACAATCATGCTCTCGTTCTACTTGTTTGAGAGCGGATTGGTCATTTGTGCTGCATGTGCGCGAATTGATTTATTGTCATATAAATTGCTGCGTTCTTGATGGATCGAAGATAAGATGTTAATGCAATGACAATGAAAACAATTTATTCAAAGTGCACAGTGAATTTTTTTTGTAATCTACGGCAGAGTGAAATCAAAGTATCCGGTGGAATAAGTTTCCCGTTCCTTGCTCAAATAATGTACTGCTGGAGATATGTTATTTGCACCTGAGTGGTTTTATGACATGCTACTGTAAGTCAATGAAAAGAAAGTACAAAAAAGTTTGGTCATTAACAGAGGTGTAAAAGGAAAGCTTTTTTTTTTTTTTTTTTTTGCATAAAGAGCTTGTTAGATTCATTGTATGTGGCAGATGTCTTTATGCATGTGCATTACTAAACCTCTACTATCCTTAGGTTTTATCAGCTTGCCTCCCCCATGTATAATTATTTGACTGTAAGGTTACTCCATATTGTTACCATGACAACTGTTTGGGTGAGGCCTCTTCCTCTTTCAACCTCAGCTGTCATCTCTTTACCTAAAAGCTTTGTAATTGCTCTCATTTGCATACTGCAATTAAGTGTGTTAGCTCACAGCAAGACAAATCAACCTCTCCTCTCAGATGTGTGGATAGTATAATTATATTATCATAGGACATCAAAAAACACATAATGTGAAGATTCCTAGCCATTCATTCCTTCATTCCTCTATTCATTTATTCATTCATGCCTTCATTTGTCCAGTCATCATTTATCCAATCATTTTTTACAGCTCTCTTTCTGAACGTCCTTCAAGCTAAATAAGGTCTAAACATACAATACAGTAGCAGATCATTTAACAACTTAAATACCAAATGAACTGCATTGGCTAAAATTATATATATATATTATATATATATATATGCAGTTTCATGTTTTATATTAAAATACATACTAAAAATAAACTTATTTAAAAATATATTTTTGAATAGATATGAATAACTAGTCATTTATATTTATTAAAATAAGAATACATTATATATATATATATATATATATATATATATTTTTTTTTTATATCTATTCAAATAAGTTTTTTAGTATGCATTTTAATATCAAATATGAAATTGCACACAGTAATGAACCATCAAGCGTGTGTCGGTGGTTGTTGTGATTGTAAGGCTGAAACATTTAGTTGACCCACAAAACACTCAATAAACTCATGCTCACAAGACCCTCTGACATGCCTGTCAGTTATAATATGTGATCATTATGAAGGTTCATACAACTAACATGAATCCGACTATATTACCGACTTGAATTCACAAAGTAATTTATTCTAAGTACAGATTTCAGCCACAACTGCGTAAAAAAAAAAAAAAAAAAAAAAAAAACAGAGAATGTTATTTCTATAAGACATTTTAGATGAGTTTCTTTGCAGGAGAGTTGCAGTTTGATCCCGATTACACCCAATTATGAAGCTTCAAATAAAACACAAAGAGCCGAGTTAATTCTTGTGCACAAGCAATGTCTTTAAATAGCATGCGATTCACTTCTAAACGACAACAGGAAATTTACATTTACAATTTATCTCATAAACATACTTTGAATGTTTTATTTTGTTGTGAAATGTAAAATTAATTAAATGCTATTATTTCGCATTTCATTCTGATCAAAATTAAACGCATCCGATAAAATGACAAACATCGTCTGTAAAATGTTGGGAATTAATTGCACTAAAACAAATGGCAGGAAACATGCCATAGCTTGATATCCTTTTATAATTGTCCCCAGTGCATTTGAGGTAAATAACTCCAGGCAATTGCTGAGATGTGTTATTATTTTTTAATAATAGTGCACAGAAAGCCCACACTGGCAGTCAGAGGTGAGGTGAGCTGGAATCCCCGGATGCTCGCCTCATTTGCAGTGTGCAGGGAAGAGGTCACTGGAGCAGCTCTGCAACTCAGACTGCAGGATTCATTTGCCTTTTGTTCAGGTCTCAGTGGTTGATTAAAACGCTACTGTATTTTCTCTTTATATACTTGACAGAGACGGAGTGAATGATAGGAGTCTCGGAGAAAAAAGAAAAGATGATGTTATCGTTGTGATCATTCTCGCTGTCATTCTTTCAGTCTCTCTCTTTCTCTAACACACTTTTTTCTTACGTTTATCAAAGCGGCCGAAGTGCATTGGCATGTTCATTTCTGCAATGCGACATTTATTAGAACAGAATTTGGAAACAGATTTAAGTGTCTTTGAAATAGAGGAGAAAAGACTGTTGATATTAAAGGTGAAACTCATCTACAAATAATAACACTAATAATAATAATAATAAGGTAACATTTTAATGTAGGGTCCAATTCTCACAATTAACTAGTTGCTTATTAGCACATATTAATGCCTTATTCTGCATTCCATATTTTACATCCCTTAATCCCAATACCTAAACTTAACATTTAACTAACTATTAATAATAAAAGTTTGTGTTTACATAATATATGTGTGTGTGCACTGTCAATAATTATTTTGTATATATAAATACACACATATGCATGTATATATTTAAGAAATATACTGTATATATATTTATAATTAATTTATATTATATATAAATATTTTTAATTCTTAAATATATACATGCATATGTGTGTATTTATATACAAAATAATTGTACACAATACACACACACATATATATATATTATGTAAACAAACTTTTACTTTGGATGTGATTAATCACGATTAATCGTGGCCCAGCACTAATTAATAAGCAGCAATTAGGAGTTTATTGAGGCAAAAGTCATAATTAATAGTTAGTTAATAGTGAGAATTGGACCTTAAACTAAAGTGTGACCATAAAAGGAAATAAAAAAAAATACAATAAAACACAATTATGTATTCGGCGAGAAAACAATCAAGCAGTTGAATTAATATCTGATTTGCACACAGTACTTTAATTGAAGAGAACATAAACGACTAGTTTAATAGCAAATTACAGAAAATACTGGATGTGCTGTTCGCCTCTTCACGGCAGGTTCCTTGCGTTTGTGGAAAGCATCTGTTTATGTAAATACACAACGCATTAAATCAGCGCCTGATACTTTCTTCAACAAGCAACAACATGCGATGGTATACGCGTTACGGAATGTGTTGCTGATAAAATGTGTGCTAATGGAGCTGTAAAAGAGACCTAAAGCTCCTTGTGTGCCAGTGTGACACAGAGAGAGACGTGTTAGCCCGGTCAGACAGGAGCTTGTTTGCCTAGGAGTCTCAGCAGAGCCTTGGAAACCAGCTCCCACAGTGGGGAGAGACAATGCAGTTTGAAGCGGTGATTAAATGGGAAGGTTACAGGTCCTGGGCCAACCACATTGTTTTTCTTTGCCGTAGACCCAGCGGGATTCTAATGAAGAGCTCTTGAACTGCCAGTCAGGCGAGCTGTGACAGTGTTTCAGGCGGGACGGTCCTCTCCGGGCCTTTTTAGAGAACACACACACACACACCTATGCGTAAGGGCAACGCACACAAGACTCGCATATCTTCATCTATGTATGCACACGCACACACTCGCAAAACACACAGGCTTCTATTCAGTGATGTTCTTCGTCAAAATGAAGATGTCACTCATGTGACCTCACACAAATCAGCAGCTGTTCATTTCTGGACTTCACCGACTGGAACGAGACGAAGCCACTGAACGACAGCACAGAAAAGAAAAAGCAGCGGGAAGAAAAAAACATCTGATATTTGCAATATTTCCAAAATTGGTGCATCACAAAGGTCATTTTTTTCTTCTAAAACTTGTTTAGTTCTGAGAGCTAACATATGGTACATCTAACTTGCACAACATAAAGATCCTTCAGAACAAAGCCAGGAAACTGTCATAGGTCAGGTAATGCAACAAATGTTTGTGTATTTCGAAAATTTACTGAGCTTGTACCAAATATCAGAAAATAAAATAACTTTTCAATTTCACTTTTTATGAAAAAATAAAAAAAAATAAAAAAATCAGCGGAGGAAACTAAGGGGCCGTTTACACTGTAAAAAATTTCTAACCCTCCCAAATCAAAAATTTCAAGTGACCGATAACATCTACATTTTTCAATTGGCCCAAGTGAAATTCTGTAAATTTAATTAGATCATTTACAGAATTTCACTTGGGCCAATTGAAAAATGTAGATGTTATCGGTCACTTGAAATTTTTGATTTGGGAGGGTTAGAAATTTTTTACAGTGTACTCTACACTGTTTTCAACTAAAAATGGAAAACTTTACGCGATTTGGCCGATCATTTGAAAATGCAAACTTTTGAAAACAGAGACTTTTTTCAAAAACTTGCACTTTGAAACCTGTGTAAATCACAAAAACATGAATTTGTGAAAAAGGTGATAAGTGTGTACTAGTGTTTCTTTACAAAGTGGCATTGCCAACTACTGGCCTGGCAGCATAATGCACCGCTTTTAGTCGTTTTTCCGGATCCATGTAAACGGGGATCGTTTTGACAATGTTGTCATCTGTAAATAAAAAATGCAAAGGAAAAATGTTTCCATTTTTTGTACGTCTTTGTCGTGTAAATTTACACTTAAAGGGACAGTTCCTTCAAAAAAGGAAATTCTGTCACCATTCACGCATGTCGTTCCAAACCCGAGAGGAAATATGGTATAGATAGATCTTATTGTTATAGAAAATATGAGTGAGCAGAGTGTAGAGATATGAGTTTTGGTTTGTGAACACCAAAAACATGAGCTCTAAAATATACAGTTAGAAATAAAAGTGGTTGTAAAATAAAATACTATTTCTAAATGTCTAGTTTTCAAAGAGTTTTGTATTATACTTTTGTCATTCAAATTACAATTGAAATTGTTTATTAAAAAAAATGGGAGAATCAATTTCTGAAAAGATATTCATTTGAATTTAAAGACATATATCACAACATATTATTCCAAAACAATATATGATTTATTATAATATATTATAATGTAACTAATAATAATAATAATAATAATAATAATAATTCTTAAAGTTTTATTATAAGCTTTATTTATTATAATAATTTAATAACAATAATTTAATAATTTATAACAATTAACCATTTTTGTCTATTCCATGAAAGTCAATACAACATTAGCCCTCACTGACTTTCAAAATACTTTCTATTGTGTTCCACAGAAAAATGGGACAACATGAGGGTCAGTATCCATTTAAACACTGCTGAGTAAATGCCATCAGATGCCACAGATTCTTCTGCAACACTTTTATTGGCTCTTTTTCCCATTTAACATTTTACTTCAGATTTCAGAGGGTGCGTAAAAGGGGTATGTGACAGCCACACCAAGATGTCCTCCTGCCTCTCTCTCTCTCTCTCTCTCTCTCTCTCTCTCTCAGGCTCCCCAGGCAGGCTGGTCAAGCAGAAATGAGCCCCACATCAATTTCCATTTGTATTTATCCAGCCCATGACCCTGGTCTTTTCACAATGCTGCAGGAGCCACAAATTACACCCATCATAACTCGCAGTCTGACTGCCTGCCGCTCCCGCTATCAGAAAATTAACATGCTTATGTATCAGCCAGGGGTTCAGAGTGTCACGGCACAATTATACAGTCATGCTACCTGCCTGGCTGACTGGATAGGGCCTGGGGCTTGGCACATGACACACACACACACACATTCCTCACTAGAGGAATCCTGGAGGGCTGTAGTGTCTATCACAGAGCTAGTTAAGATAACTTTGGTTCAGATGGCTGTGCAACACTATCAAACATCACAGGAATCTGCAGAGTGCTTGCAGCAATGCTCATGTAACAGCAAACATTCACGCGTGCTTATCGCATTATTGCATTGGGAGGGGGCGGTGGGCATCAAAGACAGACAGGAAGGGAAAAAAAAAAAAGCGATGCTAAACAATCAATTTGTGAGAAATGACAGTTAAAAGATGTGTTATAGAGCCTTCAAATAGTCATCTGGATAATAAAGCTAGACCGAGATACAAAAAGATACTCAAATTCTGTGATCACCTCTCATAAGCTATCGGCTTGCTTTCCGCCTACCCCCCCACCCGAACTAAAAAAAAAAAAAAAAAAAAAAAAAACACAGAGAAAGCTTCCGTGCTTGGTACCCCGGTGTGCTCCGAATGTCATGCCATTAGAGGCTGTGAAATGAGGTGCCACTCATGAGTGATTATGCTGCTGGGAGAGGAGAACATATAGACCCTCACTGTCTGGAGCTACCACTGCCTAAGCCTCGCATAAAGCCCCTCTGATAAAGGGACACACACCCGCTCACACTCACACATCTTCATCTCACGCTGATAATGTAGGAAGAACGCTTTCTTTCTGAAAACTTCACTCTAATCCCTTTCAGGGCAGCTTTAAGTTTAATGGAAAAGTTAAAGTGTGTGTGTGTATGTGCATATGTGAGGAAAACTGAGGTGAGAGTGATAAAATGTATTGGGAAAAAACTGATGAAATATGGTGGATAGATCTTACTGTTATAGGAAATATGAGTGAGCAGAGTGTATTGAGAACATTGTTTGAAGTCTTGGTTTGTGAACACGAAAATATGAGCTCTATACAGTTAGAACTACAATATAAAAAAATAATAATTCACATTATGCACACACACAACTTGAACTTTGGAAAGGCGCTATAAAATTATTATTATTATTAAAAGCGGTTCTAAAATAAAATAAAATTTGAATGTCCAGTTTTTAAAGAAAAAAATTAATGAAGTTTTGTATTATAATTTTTTTTATTCCACACAATTGAAATTGTTAATAAAAATTAAGAGAACCAAAGATCTTCATTTGAATAATTTAATGGCATGTCATAACATATTATTCCAAACATATAAAACAATATATGCTATTTTATTATTATTTTTAATGTAAATAATAATGATAATAATATAGTAACACTTTACAATAAGCTTTAACATTAGTTAACTACATTAGTTAACAAACTAAGAATGAACAATGCTTTTACATTTACAAATCTTAGTTAATTTCAACATTCCTAATACATTATTATCTAAAACTCTAAAATCTAAACTATTGTCAACATTAGAACTAACATGAACAAACAATGAACGACTGTATTTTAATCAATTAACATTGACAAAGATTTATAAATACTGTAACAAATGCTCATTGTTAGTTCATGTTAGTAAATACATTAACTAATGTTAGCTAATGAAATAAAGTGTTACAAATGATGTTTATTGTTATTATTTTGTTTTTAATAAAACGTTATTATTATTATTATTATACATTTTACCGGTTTCGTTCACTTTTTTATGGCAACATATTGTCAGATTGATTTCATTGTTATGTTGGCAGACAGGATGCCGTACCCTTAAGCATTGATGATGATAATAAGCTGTTCGCAGATATGTGTCCTGAGTTTATTTATGTTAATATCTTTCAAGAGAAGAGAATGAGATATAGTGAGACATGATTTTGGTTCAAATATACTGTTGTAAAAATGCGGCATGTCATTTCACAAAAGATTTTCTTTATTTTATTTTATATTTGGAAATGCTTTTTTTTTTTTCTTTTTTTTTTTTACATGTAACTTATAATCAAGGGAATCTATAATCTGGAATCGCATTTAAAGGACAGTCACATTAAAACATTTGAATGGAACACTTGATTTGAACTGATCTGAAAAAGATATATACTTTGCCTGGCTAGTTAAACAAAAAAGTTAAACAGCCTCAAAATGTCATCATGCCACGCTGTTAGCTGGTTCTGATGAAAAGACCCGTCGCCACGCTCATCTCATTCCGGTCTTATCTTACACTCCGAGTCTGCTGCCCGGCACAAGCGGAGTGTTGTGTCTCCTTTTATCCCTGCAGAGGGAATACGCACAACCCTCACACTCTATTGGGTATTGCAGTGTTGTGCAAAACATTGTAATGTTTCAGCACAATAACATATTGCAAGCAGCCATTGTCCATACAATCTGCGAGATCCGCTTGCCCGCATTGTGCTTATTACTCGGATCGTGAGGTATGAACTTGGCGTGACTTACAACGTAATTTGCAGTCTACACTGTACCATGCACATCTCCTCACTCCCCTCTGCTCTGGCTCCCCTGACAGAGTCAATAGGGGGCATCCCTCATCTGTCCAAAAGACAAACAGTAGAATACTAATTAGATCTATATTTGTCACCACTGCTAGCACTTGCCCACACACTCACAGAGCTTTCTTTGTCCTCTGAGGTTGTAACTAGTCGTGGTCTGGCAAACCCCTTGAAGACCAAACGCCCTTTACGTCGACTGGATTTCACTACTTTGCTGTGTGTGTGTGTGTGTGTGTGTGTCCTCCACGAGCTCCAGAGAGAAGGAGCAGACCCTCTGCTGACGCTCGCTGAGTGCAGCTCTGCTCAATCTGGGGTCCAGATGGCTTCAGGCTTTGGACAGGTAGTGGAGGCAGTGAGTCTGAGAGTCGAGTAGTCAGGAAGAGCAGATTCCCCCAGCTCATCTTAATACCCTCTTGTGCCACAGCCATGGGCAAAGGCCACAGACAGGCCAGCGGCCCCTAACTGAGTCTCCAATCACCATGGTTGTCTCTCAGTCTCTAAGTCCGGCCCACTAATTCTGTTGCTTTTTCTTCTTTTTCCCTATCTCAAATTTTTTTAAATCCTATCTAAATCAAAATTCAACCAATTTAGGGGGGAAAAAACTATAAATATAAAATAATTTTACATCCAATACAGGGTAACACGTTATAACAACATTAATGAGCATTATCAAATGTTATAATGTTTAGTTAATTATTAGTTAACATTAATTCACACAGTCGGAAATGTCATATGTATATAAGAAAAGCATATAAATATATTCATTCATAATTATAATAAAAGAAATAGCATTTAAAGCACTGATTTGTTAAGCAGAATTCAATTTATTATTTGTTAACATAAGACAGCAATTTAAAAATTATCTTTATATTTTATATTTTTAGTTATTAATGATTTTGAATGAATAGTCGAAAATATTTACGACTGTGTTACCCAATGCATTATATTATATTATATTATATTATATTATATTATATTATATTATATTATATTATATTATATTATATTATATTATATTATATTATATTATATTATATTATACAGTAGTCAACTTTTGTAGTGGATCAAAACCTTTCAAAGTTATACATGAATTTTGAACAATACCCATTCTTGTCAGGACAACTTTGATTAACTTTTTTGATCCACTTCAAATGTTGACTACTGTATTGTATTGTATTATATTATATTATATAAAAAAGAATGCAACAGACTGTATATAATATCATATCAGATTACTTAAGTTTTACTTTTTCTTTAACTGAATAAGAATAATTATTAGAATCTTTAATAAAAGTAAATAACAAATAACTAATTTTGTCCAAGCATAATTTAAAAATACAAAATGAAATAGAAGTACATTTTGACTATAAAGCAAAAAAAAAAAAAAAAAAACTGGAAGCTAAACTTAGTTAAAGTCTGTAAAAACTAATTTGATACGAGCATTAGCCCTCCCAAAGGCTCGATTTACATGAGAGCAAGTGGATGCGTCATGGGCCCTAATAGAATATTTTGCTTTTGGCTGGGCTTGTGTATCCGTGTGGTGTGCATGTGTACGTTTCTACGGCGGGCTTTAATGGGTATGACTGGCAGAGAGACTCCTGCAGGATGTGCTCAGCGAGGTGAGACCGGCGCCACCCTTCCACGCACTCCACGCTCTCTTGCCTCCTTCTCCTTGCTCTCCATCCTCGTATTATATAAAGAGTGGCAGCAGGCAGAGTGACAGACTGCCCCCAGAGATGACACCTGTCACAGAGGGGAGCGCTGCTAATCTACAAGCCTCATTTTGTTTGAACTCTCTGTCACCTCACTGTCAAATCCTCATCTTCTCAGTCACTGCCAGCGTCCCTCCCCTCGGCCTCTCTCTATTGCTCCAGCAACCAACCCTCCCCCACAGCCAACACCCCCAGGCTTCATCGCCCATGCTACCGGTACTTTGACCAACATCACCCTGCGTAGACACACACACACACACACACCGATCACTCCTCACCGAACGCACAGCAATATGCACGCCATCATATGTGCACACACTCGTGTATTACATGCATCAGGATGGATTTCTATTTTAGTTGAAGTTTTTTCCGCACATGTCTGGTACGGTGTTGATGGGGTCAGGATTGTCTTGTCATTCACAATAAGCAAGCATCAATGCACAGAATACTAATTTACCGGCGGTATCAACGCAGATTTACTACTACAGAGCTTTTTCTGTTCCAGCAGTGTAGGCACAATTACAGAATTGATCATTTTCAGCATGATCAAAACAACGACAAATAATAATCTTGATTGAAAAATGATTTAAATAGAACTGGCGGTCTGTGTAGCGATCATCCCAACGCACTTGCATTAAACAGGCTGAAGTGCTGTGCATACTGCGAGATAAAGCCCATTCATGGTAGCGAAAGCTAGTGTGCAATTGCGTTAAAGAGTGTGAATGACCGTGCTCTGAGGCCGAAGTCTCAGTGGAACAAACCTCTCCACCCCCTGCTCAAATATCTGTTTTGTCCCTTTTGCGTCCAGCCTGTATTATAATTATAATGTAATTCATTATGTCTCCGCAGCACATGGCACAAAGGGGGGAGTGCTCCCCCAAAGTCCCTCCTTGCTGTTCAGGCTGACCCAACACGTCCCACCTCACCCTTCCCAGGCATAAATGCAGCCTCACCCCCCCCACAACTGAATCATGTGTCCCTCCCTGTGTTGATTAAGATATCAACACCCTGGGTGACAGCTGTGTGTGCAGACCCATCTCATAAGGCTCGCTTTGAGGTCCGGACCAACGGTAGGTGCATCGCGGATGTCCTCGGATCTGTTAGAGAGAAACAACAGAGTCAAACCAACTGTGAACCGCCGGAGAACAAATAAGACTAAATGAAATAAAGAACTATTCATGGTCACACTTCAGATTAGGGTCCACTTCTCACTATTAACTCTTGCCTCAATAAACTCCTAATTGCTGCTTATAAATAGTTAGTAAGGTAGTTGTTGAGTTTAGATATTGGGAAGGGTTAAGGGATGTAGAATATGGTCATGCGCTAATATGTGCTTTAATAAACAGAAAATATCCTAGTAATATGCATGCTAATATGCAAATGGATCCTAAACTAAAGTATTACCTAAAAAAAAATAGAATAATAATAAAATAAAGCAACCATCTTCAGAAAGGTTTTACTTTTGGAATTAGCGTAACATTACAAAACACAATGTATATAATCTGTATTGCCAGGATCCAATCACTGTGAATGCTGTCTATTGCACACACACACACATGCACAAATAAATATATATATATATACATATCATACTAAGGTCCAGTTTGGGCTCCAGTCAACGTATTCAAAAGCCACCCATTAAGAGGAATTATCTTTTCGAGACACATGATTGTGTCCCGAAATTACTTTCTTTTGGAATGTGTTGGGCTTAATTAAATCCTTTTTGCTGAACAGGATGCTGCATTTTCGACAATGGTGAGGCCGTTCCCCATTGAACATAATGGTTCTGAGGTTAAATTGAAGGTTGTGTGAATTCTGAAGAGAGCAGCTTTTGCTGTACCCGGGAGGGTGCATTCATATTCAAATGGTTGAAGATGGACATGTACCCGGACTAGAGTACATGTATGCTGTGACATTAAAAATATCATAATGCAACAAATGAAATTATAACTGCCTTGCAGTCACTGAATGCACCGCAGTGTCTGCAGAAGGACACAGCAACGCATGAAATTAATGCGTGATTTATTCACAGTACATTCGTGTAGGTAAGCACAACGACATAAAAATAAATGTCAGACTTTACATGTTACATCTCTCATGCAAGCATGCACACGCAAAGAAAAAAAAAAGTAAATAAGCCATTATATAGGATCACAACCTGTCGTAGCACTATTAAAACTGAAATCAGTACAGGTCGTACAACACGTAACAACATGTCTTGGCAGCATAATAAGTCTGTTTAAGATGGGAGCAATGACTTATGGGAGAGTCGGAGACCACGCACGCTCTTTCCTGCAACATCAATCCACCATTGCACCTTCCCAATTAACACCTCGCCTGGCAATCGTTCGTAGGGCATGAGGCTGACTCCCCTGGCACCCGCTACCTGTCTCAGCTCCTCTCAACACGTGCCCACCTTCAATATGGAATTAACAGTGCAACTCACCCCTCTCGGACCCAGCGTGCCTCAGATTAAGCCTGTGCGGGTCCGAGATACGCCAGCCCTTCTGAATGAAGGTTCCTGGGGGTTAAGATTCCGAGTGCAACGGGCGCCAGTGCCAGCTATTGTGCCGCCATTCTTTTAATAATAATTAAACTCCTGTATGAATAAGTTCTTAACTAGAACCCTCCATCCTAATTCCACTTCCAATGAACACCTGATAAGAGAATCATTTTTATGGCCACCTGGGTCCTCGAGCATATCACACTTGATAAGACCTTAATAAATCTAATAAGTTGTTGGAGCTTAGCAAGGGGCCTTTGTGTGACAAGGGAAGTGCTTTGCCATTGCTTCGATTGAAAATAATGCATTTCCATAAACACAAAGATGGTGCATTTTATCAACAAGGATCCAGCAGAAATCTTATCACTGAATCCCCATTTGTATCAACACGCACACAAAAAAAAAGCTTTTAAGATTTGATTAATTGCAGGGCATTGTGTTAATATCAGTGGCAGATAGATTTACCTTCACCTTACCTTTACCTTCAAACATCTTCCCTCCATCAGACAGATAAGGATTAAGATTCAGGTCAGAATTCAGAGCTTGCAGTAATTTGGACTAAAAAGAAAATCCCTCGCACTTTATACAATATAATTATTTTCAATAACGTTTACAACAAATAGTATTATTAGTAATATAGTAGTGATATTGTAATAAATAGTAATATTATGAACATTGTTGCATTTTCTTAAGGTTACCCATTTTACTTGAATAAAATGTGTCTGTTCATTAAATATGTTTACATATAACATTACAAAATGTTTAACTGCATGGTTTCTGGATTCTGCAGACAAAAGATTTCTAATAATACAGTATTTAAATCAAAATCGTTTCATTGCCTTTTTAATAAAAAAAAGAGAGGTTATGCCAAATTACTTGTATGTTTTTTTAATGTACAGTTTTTTATTTTCAATTTAAGAGCCACAAAAACACAAACATTTATTTTAATTCAGAAATGATAGTGTATTCAGGTCATTCTTTTTACACAAATTGCATTTTAACAAATTTAAATAACTTAATAGATCCAGAAAAATAATACTAATAGCATCACATGACCCATATATAAATTGCTTTTGATATCACCATAATTCTTGTAAATTGACTAATGAAACATTAAAAGATGCTCACTGCACCAGTGCTTCCCGTAACCTTTACAAGAGCACTGGCCCTGCTGGATGCCTATTAAGAATTTCAGTGATTATATGACAACTTCAAAAAAATTATAGCGACTTAATACCTGAAAAAAACTTGTACCTGCCGGAAATTGATTCACTTACTTGTTGTATACTTGTATTAGAACATGTAATTATTTTTCTACCTCACTCATGCTCACAAAATGGTAAATGAGAATTTTTCCTGATATGGGTTTAATAAAAGCACACTTATTAAAATGCTAATTTTTTATCTAATGTTTAACTGCACATATTGTGGATGGTATTATGATTGCATTCTCTTTTACTTTGGGTTTGACATCATTAATCCATCTACTTTCAGAGATATTATGAAGTGAGGATCTGACACATGCAGCTCCCTGCTGGAAGACACCATCATAAATTCAATTTCTAACCACACTAAATAGGCAGGTGAACAGCGGTCAATTACAATCTGTGATCATCTACATTCATAATTCATTTCAGACACATTATAACAGTTTTTCAATTTAGTGCTTTTGTGAGTTGCAGCAGCAATTAGACAAAGCCACTGATATAAACTCAATCACCGCAGCTTGATGACTGACGACTTAAATTAGATTCATATCTGCGCGTCAGTCATACAAGTTCCATTGGCTTACTATTTGTAAACTTCAATTATCTGATCGTCTGGCGTGAATCAAAACAATTTAAATATGTTATAGGTGCGGAGGAACGTTTCTCCAGCCAACCTGTAAATAAACTCGAGACTAAATTGCAAAATAAAGTGATATAAAAATAAATAAATGAAATATCAACATTTCTATAACCAGCCTGAAAATAAACTCAAGACTAAATTGAAAATAAAATGATATAAATATAAATAAATATCAAAATTGCTCTAGCCAGCCTGAAAATAAACTCGAGGCTAAATTGCAAATAAAACGAGAGAACGTTAGAAAACAATGTAAAACTAAATAATATCACGAAACTCAAAAGAGAATGCATGTGAAATCCCTTGCATGGTCCATAAGGCTCTTGAAGCGCAGGTCATATAGCATGAGAACTAAGCGTCCCTTTACCCTTGTGAAATAACAATAAAGTGTACAGTAGCCATGTTTCTGCTGGTTAAATCTGCTGCACACACACTGTGCACTGTTCAAGCTTGATTGACAGGAACACATAGTGAGCTATTAGCTGATTATAAGTACAGGCTAATCCCACATTTGTCAGTTTCCAGCTGATGTCTGTTTATTGAACAATGAGGCCCCAACTCTCCCCTTCTTTTCTAAAAAAGAGCGGACCGCAATCTCACACACCTGTAACACGAGCGAACACAAGCCACACGCTGGCATACGCTCTCACACGCCGCACGACACACATATCGAATAAAGCCATCATGTACTTATTAGAGGATGGGTTTGGCACAGCGTGACAGCCTTTATACAGCACTGTCTATTAAATACTCCCACAAACGCTACGCGCGAACTTTGAGAGCTACGCAAAAGCCCTCTCACGCACCTCTGCTTAAGAGATGTTTTTGGTCGTTCAATTCAGATTCGAGACGTTTAAAAAAATATTGCAGGAAGAAAAATGAGGCAATATGCCCTTGACATAGTGACTGTGGGTTATGAGGAAGTTTGTTTGGATATGTGTTTAAGTCAATTCTCATTTATAAATATGACAAGATAGATGACCCTATGTTGACAGTTTGTATATTCTTATTCTCGTTCAAGTCTTCGACACTGAGATGAGCGCTGGCCTTGGATGTGTCACCTCTGTATATTCTTTTTATACAGAGATGCATCGCAAGGAAGGATGTTATGGTGTTGCTTTTCTTTGTGCAAAACCACATAGCATTCAGATTGAATCTTGCCCTAATTCTTAATCTTTGATTCTGGACGTCGAAGCTATAAATAATGCATTTACGATGTGCATTAAGAGGCCCATCGCTGAACTGCCAGAGACAGACACACACACACATGTGTGCACACAAAAAGAATCAGATCTACTTTGACGTTAAAGTTCTAATACATTCCAACATATAATTAGGTTGACCTAAGATTATTTGCTGTGATTTTTTCTTTCTTTTTCAGTCTAAGATGGCTTATTATTTTTGCAGAGAGGTGTTTCAGGCCTACTGGGACCACTTAAAAGTTTATGCAGAGCACCGGCCAAGTAACACAGAAAAAGCCTTGAAGTATACACACATAGCGCCTTTTCTCTGAGCCTCTCAGGCCTGGCCAGGGGGAGTGTTGTTGGTTTATGAGAGGGAAAATAGCCTGAGCTTCAGCAAAAGTGAAACAGGATTAAGGCCTTTGTGACACACACAATGGTTAGGGGAATTAGCAATAGTTGTAGGCACTTAGAGGGGCTCTCACACTGAAGCTTATCCCAGATTTTGCACAATAATCATTTGAATATCAACAGTGTTTTGCAACTACAGCGCTAATGTATAAACTTCTCTCTTTTGCGTTAGTCCAAATCCCCCCAGCTGATGAAGCCGTTGCAAACTCTTGGTCGAAATATCTCCGAAAATCAATGTTTTTGTAACCTTGTTTGATTTGACTTTACTTTACTTCACAAGCCCATATTTTACATCCATCTCATTTTTGTGATCGTATTTTCTATATATATATATATAAACATTTAAAACTAAATACAAACTTTCTGCAGGTTGTCCAAAGATTTTTTTTTTTTTTTTTTTGGCTTATAGATAATAAATCATTAGGTTGGTGTGTGGAAAGTATCAGTGGGACATAGTGTGGAGTCTGTTGGCATCTGCTTATCTGCCTCATTAGACTGTCTTTTACGGGGGCTGGGAGGGAGGCAGCCATTGCTGTTAGCAGGGAGCTCACAGAGGGGAGTAATCCTGCACTGCTACCTCTCTACAATCACACTGCCATGCCTGGAGGAGTGTGATGGTTTCAGATTTTTTTTTTTTCTGAGAAGAGAGAGAGAAGTTGGAGTGAGTGAGAAAGAGAGAGCGAGGGAGAAAAAAAAAGTATTGTCTATATCACAAAACATTGAGTGAGATCAGCGGACTTGTCAAGAGGCCTTGGCTTGAATATGAATGATGAGAGAAGAGCAGGGTGGTCCGGGTGGCTTGGGCGGAGGCGGGCGAGAGAATAAGCCCAACTGTCCCTGCCAGCCTCACAGCAGGCAAATCAAACACAGTTGAGACACCTCCGCTCAAACTCTCTGATGACAAAATAAGAGAGGAATGCAGCCGGATTTCACACAGGCGGAGGGAAAGCCGGCGTTCACAGCTATCCATATCGTCCTCTGCGGTGATAATGGCGTTGAGGAAAAGTGAGCGTTCGATATTTTAGAAAAAGAAAAAGTTTTATGGTTTTGTCAGAAACAGTCAAGTGTTACTCAATGGCGACAAGTAGCTAACAAAATGTGGTTTTGTTTAATCCGTCAAGTAAATCAGTTGGGTCAGCTACAAGTGAGACGTGACGTTTTCTCGGCCCGTTCTAAATGAAGACATTAAGACACCCCACACACACACACACACCCCCCCACTCGCACAACCTCCCCGGCCTTTCCCAATCCCCGCAGACTTGTTCAATTCACTAGAGTGTCTGCATAGTTCCCTCATTCAACTGGATACAATGATCCGCAAGATGAATAAAGTTATCTCTGGGGTGAATGGGATGTTGCTGAAGGGAGGAGACAGGGAGGACCCAGCGGGGGCCTGAAAGAAGCCCCGTTTGAGGGGCAGATCTGAGGGGTCGGGACCCAGCTGCCTGGCCGGGTGAAAAGGACACCAGCGGGCTGGACAGGCCCGAGGAAACAACAAAACAAATCCCCTTCCAATAAAGACATCCCACGCCGAACTAAACCCGCAAAAAGTTGCTGATCACTCACATTTCACACATTGAAACTTTGCTCTTTAGGTTGAGTGCTATACATTTAAGTCGCAGTCAGCTAGTTTTTCCCTCCACTTTTGCGAGGGGGGCTGGGGGGGTGGGGGGAGGTACCACAGCCAGACTAGTCCTAGTTAATTTGATGAGAACAACAGGGCTACAAAGGTAGGAGCTGTTTCGAATTCTCCATTTTTTTTGGCATTTGGATAACTTTGGCTGACTATCAGTTGTTGTCAACGTTCTGGCAATGTCTAATGTCTTTTGTACTCCGCTCAAAGAATGTCAGGTGTCTCGTAGAATTTTCCCCTCGTTATTTGGGGGGAAAATAAAAAATGTTTTCGAAATTTCTCTCAAACGTAAAAAAAGAGATGATAGTTGCTAACATTAACGATAAATTTACCTTTTTGTGACCCACGCTAGCTTTAATGCCAACAGTTGTGTTAAAGTTGTTTATTTATGTTTGAAAAAAAATCCTAGACCTACACTATATGTCTCCTATTGGTTAAAAAGCGCATCAATTGAAGGGGGGGTCACATCTTTTCTGGGGTTACACTATTTCCTTGATGGCACCGAATAGCTCTAAGTTGGAATTTGCAGGGGGTAAGTAGGATGATAATCAGGCCATATTATAAGGAATTGATGGTTCATTTTCCCTGTCAGCAGTAGCACTGCCTCGCCCAAAGATGTGCCGACCTGTGCAGATGGGGTTCAAAGCCAATTTCCATGTTAAAAACTCCACACGCTCCAAAAATCCCCTCTGAGTGAGGGCTTGCTGATAGGAGCATGTGACCGCGCTATCTGTTCTAGCGTGCATCTGTGTCAGCCACTACTCAGAAACCCACCACCCCGAAGTCTGCGAGTTTGCATGATAAGACGTGGTAATGCTACAGATATTTTATGCATACGTCGCAACAGAGTAAATTAGCAGGTAATATTTTTTTTTTTTGCGTTCGCGTTGGACTGTCAGATCACAAAGACTGGCTTTGTGTGCGTCGCTTGAGTAATAGACTAGGGCTGTCTCAGCTATTGCTTCAAGATTTTTTTCTTATTACATCTCATTTATTTCTTTTCTGTTTTAACTGCCCACATCAAATGTGAGCCAGGAGTCCTCTCGCAGTGATCCGGCTGCCAGAAAATCAGCTTTTTCTCATTCATCATCTCCAACATTAAAACCCAATTGCCTTCAGGCTGCTGTATTTTTTTGTACGTGTGCAGTTTAGATGCAGAATAAAACCTGAGGAAAGAGAATAAAGGCTCTGTGTAGACAGCACAAATTGTTTGATGAGTTATGAGATGAACAGCAGAAAGAAATGATAGTGCCAAGTAGCATTGCCTGTATCCCGAGGACAGGACAATCTTGCTTTTTTTTATCCTGGTGTCTGCCAGATCATTTGTTTTCATGTGATTGAGGGAGGGTATTTTAAAGCTAAGCTCTGTATGTAATTATCCGAAACCCAGATTCCACTAATTTTCACATTGTGTTAGGACTCGTATCTTAATTGCAATCACACATTCCTGTACGGAGAAAAAAAGAAAAGAAAAAAGAACCAGACCAGATTTTTTTTTTTTTTTAACAGACTTTGTCAAGATTATTAATATCAGAGAGAGTGGCATAATGGTGTCAGTGCAAAGGGAAAGTGAGGCTCCTGTCTGGCTCCTCGAGCTTTACGGGAGATATTCCGGGAAGATAACATTATCCCAAAACAGACAAAAGTTTGTCAGTGTACACTGCAATGCTTCGCCTTTCTCACCAGACACGCTGCAGGTAATGAGATAGCGGTGTGATGACTTATTAAATAGAGCAAACCTGCTGCTTGGCTTTTTCTCATTACCTTTTCACTCTTTTTTTGTCCCCTTCTCATCATCAACCCTTGGAGCCGATGAGACTTGCGACAAAGCACCCACCATGCAATTCTCTTTCCTTGCCTGCTTTCATCAGGCGATTTGGTGGCGAAATATGAAGCCGATTTTATCTCGCTTTATAAATTCACAAAAGGCCCCTGGAGTGCCCCCGTGGAAGACATAGCGCATCCCAACCATGTGCCATCACTATCGCTGATCCCCTGCAATTGATAATGCCACCTCTCCTATTTAATGATTTGACAGGCATCAGACGCCAGTCCAGCAGCCACGCTGGGTTTTTTTTTAATATACTTTTCTTCGTGTCATTGCCTGTTTACACAGAGTGGGTCAGAAGAAAGAAGGTATCTGCTCCATCTCCCTCTCTGAATGTGAGATTTATATTAAAACTGGGCTTCTGTGCACCCACTCTGATGCCAGTGTGATGCTATTCTTTGTCCCAAGGATCATTTTTTTTCTCCAAAATTCTAGGAAAATCCCTCGTTTACCTTACTCACCTCTGCTAAACACCTTTTAAAAAAGTCATTCAAACATATTTTTAAAACTGCCTGCAACTAATGATAATAATAATTTAAAAATATATATTTATTGATAAATACATTTTTGGGTAAAATATTGAAATTAGTATCTCTAAAATGTGTGTTTATCCGAACAATTATGAAATCCGAATCTTTACTTTCTAGTGCAAATACAAGAACCCTTAATTATTTCAAATATAATCTGTACTGTACTAAAATAACATCTCCATGTTGAAATCTGATAATTCAAAGAATATTAGTGTTGTTAAACTGGGAGATAATGAAGTGAAAGATGAGTCGTAATTAATCATATAAAATGGAATGTTATAAATCTGATGTGAATTGTATCAATGATATACTGTACCGATACTGTTATATATTTATATTTTGATAAATGCTGGGGTGGGGAAATTATAATCTGCAATTGTATACAGTTTTAATTCTGGAAGAAAATTATACTAATGCACAGGCAATAATTATGCAGCATGTTTTAAAATGCAAATTCTGTTGAAATAAAGTTCAACATTCTGACTTTTCACTTTAATTATTCACTATTCCTATCCAAGATGAATCAGTCCAAGTATAAATCATCTGTACAGTATAATATCATGAATATTTACACACGCAAAAATATCCGTGGGCGGTGTTGGATAGGTGTTTCCAGTCTTACATTATTTGATCTACCTTTGTCCCCTTTACATTTCTTTCACAAAAATAGATTTCAATTTACTTTTGATGTCAAAATCTCAGAATTTGAAAAGCTGTCATGACAACTAAGCAGGTGGCACAATAATCTAAAATAAACCATGACAACCTGTTATCACAGTAAAAGTTGGCTCTGACAACAATCATCTCTGTTTATCAATAATGTAAAGGCTTACGAAATTGATATGCAGCAACAATTTTGAATTCATTTCATTTTGGGCACTTAGGTAATGAGAATTTTTAACATCAGCACAACAAAGTCTCCAGGATACCAATAAATCATTCATCGCCTAATAAGTGATGTATTATTTATTGGTATTCAATTTTTCATGTTTTGGCTTTATTTTAGGAAATTCAGACAGAAATGATTTATTTTTGACAGCCTTTAAAATGTGAATGTTACTGATTATTATTATTATTATTATTATATAAAAACATGGACTTATAGGAAGAGGTGGATTATTGAGTTGTAGCAGTGAACACATGGCTGTGCAAATTAACTTTTCCCCCCTGTGCTTTCTAGTAAAAGCCAGGCAGCCTCCCCCCGGGGAAGGAAGTCAGCAAGCTCCTTTGCAACACAATCTCTGGTTCACAGGGTTCCAGTTTGATCAGCCTTCCATGTAAGCACACTACTCTTGATACTCATTAGGTTTCCTTCATTAAAAAGTTTGATGTTTTTCACAATTCCATGTCTTTTATCAACACGTTACTGTGAAAACGGTTAACTCTTTCGCTGTAAAAAAAAAAAAAAAAGCCCTTTGAGTCTAAATATCTAACATCAGGAAGAAAAAAAAACACAATAATCATTGTCATTATCACAAATCTGCTCTTGGTCTGTTGGTCCTAAATAACTAATTTAGCTGCAAAACAGCTTCATCTATTTTGCCTATTCATTATTCTTCCCTATCATATATCTAAATACAGATCTTCAGTTTATAACTGACAGCTTATTACCTCTGAACACATGCTGATAAATTTAATTCCAATGAGTTAGCTTCAATTTTCCTATCCTATTACCACCTAATATTGCACCATGAGGGAAAACACTGCGCTGATAGAAAATCGGTGGAAGAAAAAAAGCAACAAGGAGAGAGAAAATAACATGTTTTGATGTCTAATATTACATTTATTTGTTCTTTAGTTTGATGATCAAATTAATATTATTTACCTATTTTAATTTATTTATAATAATTCCTTATTTTAATCAATTGAATACAATAAAAAAAATAAAAAAAATTATTCTCTATTTCTGTTCTGTTCTGTTTGGTAATAGCAGTTGAATCTCTCTCTCATGGACAGAGCTGAAATTGTCATTCTGATTTAGATATCATAATTAGAAGCATCTAAGAGACTATATATATACACATTGCAATACCTTCTTACAATAATAAAAATAAAAGAAACTGTCCAGCCTTATTGTTTCACACACAAGCATCCTTTCCTGACACTTTGTTGTAGAGAAATGCCCTCATGAGGAGCCACCCTCTCTGCTTTGTGACAAAAGGACAAGAGACTTCTTTAAAGAAGCAGAAATGCAACTGAAACGCATGCCATCAGAAGAGAAAATATTATTGTGCTTAATGTTTGAAACATAATGGCACACAATGCACTACAAAACTAATAAGCCTCCTTCAGCATATACCCCCCACGAAAGCTGCATTTAGAGCGCTGTCGGGTCTCTTATTTGCCAAAAATAAATAAAGGAGCTGCATACTCTTCTTTCTTTCTTTCTTTCTTTTTTTTTTTTTATTATTGCTTTGATGTTGCCCTGAATAGCACTCAATTAACAATGTGGCTAATGAGCCCATTAAGGATGAAAGAGTTCTCAACAGGTATGAGAGGAGGATGCTGTTCTTGGAGTCTCGGGGCTCAGTGCTCAGTGCAGCAGGAGTTGCACACTGCTCCTTTACACAGGCTCTAGAAGCAAAGCCCTTGTGCTAATATCAAACAGAGAGAGGAATTACAGGCGTCTTTTCTCAGCACACTTCAACGACAGAGTAAAATAATCTTATATCCGGGCAAATATAAGTCGAAGCCGCGGGATTTATACATTTATTTTGCGCGCGTCGTAATATGTCTGAAATAATTAGAAGTTGTTTTTACAATAAAATAAAAGTATTTGCGAATAGTTTAACCCGCTAAACGACCGAATCAGGAAAATAATGATTTACGCAGTTAAGCTATAGCCTGCGTAAATTGCAAATAAAGAATGCTTGCGTTTGAATATTAAGATACAATTTGTTTATTAAAATAGCGGGAAAACATCGTGCCAAAACTGTCTGCTGTGTGAAATGACACTTTATTAGCTCGGCGCAGACTACGTTTGTTTTCTTGCTGTGATAATATCATGTTCATTTTATTTTCTCCAAATAAACATAGCCTACGTGCTTGTATATTTACGACCTTTAAATTTGTGTCTCAATGTGTGAATGTAACCTATTTATTCAGCCCACGTGAACTTAAAGACATAAATAGCCAACGGATGTTAGTTAGCCTATCTCTTGAGCGCAGATATGATTCTTTAAATAGAGGCGCGTCTGGCTGCCTGAAATTTTGAAAAAGAAAAAAAAAATCTAACAAATCAAATTGGTTTCATCACATGTACTAAAATAACATGATCTTGCTGACGTTGATGAACCACCCGCTGGATTTTGGTATAATCTAATTTGTGATGGTGTGGATGTTTGATGATGTGTGTGATGGTAATAACATTTGATGGATATATGCTATATGCTATATGCTATATATATATATATATATATATATATATATATTCTATTACTTTTTGAAGAAAAGCTCGACGAGCCTTGGACTGTCGTTCTGTTGTCCCTGTCCATCAATCAGATATTATTATTATACTATTTTTATTTCTTTTTTAAACTAAAAAAACTGTTTTCTAAAAGGAGCAAAGTGATGATAATGATACTTGTATTGGGCACATCGATGCTTTGTTGTAGTAGTAGTAGTAATAATAATAATAATATACACATAAATGCCAAATTAATTAAAAAACAGGCTATTAGAAATTTAGTTATTTTCAGGAAAAAGTGCAAAACACAATTTTACTGGTTTAAACACATTTTATAAGTTTATTATATTGAGGTAAATTCTGGGAGAGGAAACCAAAAAAAAAAAAAATAATAATCTTGCAATTAGCTTCTAAATTATGAACAGGAAAAATTAAAGACACAATAAAATAAAATAAAATAAAATAAAATAAAAAAGTGATTCTCCTAAACAATCCCAAAAATCACCCAAAAAACGACTTTCTTACAAATCTCAATTACCCGTTTCAACACACCACTGCCACCCTGTTTTTTTCTTTCCTTTGATACCGGTAATAATTTGTACATTATAAAAGTGACATCACATAAGTTAGTAGGTATTTAGGTTTGTTAATAATTAACCTTTACCAACACCTGCATCAGATCTCTAAAATAAATGACGGGATATTTCGCGTTTGGAGAACATTTAGGAATAAATATTATTATATTTTTATTTATTTTTTCATTTCAGCGTTTTTTCATTCTGTTTTCAGATTTTGCGTCCACGATGAACCTAATTTAACATAATTAGTTGCGTTTAAAAGTTTCAATTCTCAAAGGCGGGAATGTTAGAATGAAGTTGTTTTAGACGAGAGTTCAACGGTTGTTTCTATTACGATGCTTACCGCAGTTGTCCATGTTACTGCATCTAAAGTAGGTTCTTCATATTTGAAAAGATACGGTACTCTCCTCCCCATCCATCAATGATGTTACAACCTAAATGTTTATATTAAAAAAAAAAAAAAAAAAGATATAACGAGCAATCAAATCAAATTATAAAGATATCAACCGACTAATTGCATTTTTATTAGCTTGTGAATAAGATGGTGCTGTGCCAAACATTGTGTGGTGACAAATGGACTGATGCAAAGGATGGGGCCGGTGTCTGACCGAATGGGGGGCCCCAGTAAACTGATTATGAAAATGTGCAGGGCAGCACTCTGTTTTAAACTCCCAACCTCAGCACTTCAGCTTGAACACATCTCTCTCTGAATGATTTTCCACTATGGTGCATCTGCAGGCGTTCTCCTGGATGCTTTCCAGCTTTTGTTGAGCTGATGTGCTTTATTATTAACAGAGTTTATTGTATTTAACTACATGTTTTGAGTTAATCTCGCTTGAATATGTATTCAGTTTGGTCTGCGACATATTGAATTGTTGCTTTTTTTGTGTTGTGTTTATCAAATCATTGCACAGTTTACATTTCATGGATTGTTTACAGATGATTGTTTATTTACTGCCATATTTTGCATTGTTCTGATTAGTCCATGTACTAGTTTTTATTATTATTATTATTATTAAGGAATCTTTTGTAAAAACAGATTTGACTATATTAAGCCTGCATGCTTTGAATGCAATGCTATGCATTACACAGACATTCACCACCAGCATGCAATTTTCAGATTCAGCCTGCCACTTACTGTACATTATTGTGTTCCCTGCTTTCTGAATAGACTGAATGGAAAAGGTACAAGAGAAAACCAAATAGCAGCATTTTGCTTTCAAAATAAATACACCCATCTGGAGGAGTAACGACGCAAATTATATGGAATTCACTGACATTGAGAAGCTAATAAATAAATAAACTGCTCCAATGTGGAATAAAGTTATTGAGATGTTAAACCGGCACGTCCTACGGAAGTTTCCGAATGTTATCTGTCGCTTCAGCTCGATGATGGCTCGAGGTGTTTGGAGTGCGAATCTGCTTAAAGCCGCCAATGCAGACATACGTGGCATATGCTAAATACAGATAAGAGTGTTATTTAATAGATCTGGAGAAAAGACCCGTCCACATGGCTCAATGAATGTGCTTTGAATGTGCTTGATAAGTTGGCTTAAGCTGAATGAAGTATCCAGTGCAACACTGAGTTGCTGTTTGAGCTTGTGACAAACTTGCTGTTTAGTTAAGCCTGCATCCAGGGGAGGGATTAGAGAAAAGCCGTCAGGATCAGCCTCTGTCTCCAAAAAAATTCTCATCACTAGTAATTGCATACTCCCAAACAGGGCCAAATCAGCTACTTAAAGAACGGAAATAATAACGAACGTCTTTTCGTGGGTCAGCGGTACTACGGTTGAATCTTTAGAAAACAGCATGGCTTGTGTGCGTGAAGATTTCCTTCCATTACGGCTTTCTCACTTTGCATTTTCAATCGCATATTCATATAAACCACACCAGAACGTAGAAATATTCCTCTCTCTCTTCATGAAACATGCAATAGGCTGAATGTCACATATTAATTAGTCTTATTGTTTCCCTCTAGTTTGCTCACTGATATTCTCTCTAACAATTGAGTTCACTAATAACTTTTGACTGAAAATTCAATTTCAGAATTGAAAGTGTTTGGGGCAAAATGAAACATATACAAGAGTGGTTTCTCTTTGAGGTCTTTAACGGCTATGGAGTAAAGAGGTGATGAGAAGGGCAGCTAAGCCTCTTTTAAGCTTCTCAAACCTCTTAGAGGACTGAAGCTTCTGAGGCTTGAGCAGCTATAACGGGAAAGACTAGCAAGTCCTCCAACGACATAAAATGGCTACTTGTTTAATTGTTGAATTTCATTCATTTACACTTTGTTCATTTCAAACTCCTTCTGATGGTCAAACAATGAAAATTTCAATTCCTAGTTTGCACCGATATAAAGTAAATTAAAAAAAGATATACCATTGCAAACTATTAACTTCAATTTATATATTACTTCGTGCCACTTAGGAACTTTAAAAAAGTATTCAACAACTTGGCTACCAGAACTTTCCATTAATCAGGCCAAATTGGCTCTAAGGTATACACGTTTTTGGGGGGTGTGGAGCGCCATATCTCTGAAGCAATGCTGCACATTTCTGCAGAGTTTCTGGCATATGAGCTGTCTTGTCAAATCAGCCTGTCTCAGCTTAGCTTCTTTAAAGTCACACTATTTCAAATGGAGCCATATAAAAAAGGAAAGAGCAGTCTGATTTGCAGGAAGCCTCGGGCGATGGTTTTGAGGAGAGCATGATAAGCAGGGGGTGGGCGCACACACTGATCCATTTCTAAAAGATGACTCTGTGAGCGGTTCTGGTAGAGCTGTTTTTTCATGTGTTTTTTTTTTTTTTTTTTTTTTGGATGCAGGCACCCTGTTCTCTTTGAAGTCACTGTCACTCATGGGAAGGCGGTGAAGGTGATGCACTGGGCTCTTGCATAATTCTTCATTCTTTCTTTACCAGAGGGGCTGTGCAGGCTGACTGGAGCATATGTCACAGCGGAAAGCAGCAACATCTGGTGACGGACAATGAGATATCAGAGGTTTGAACCTGATTAAAGGCTTCAGAAATATATGCCGTCCAGCCTTTTAGTTCCAGCAGCTATATCATGTCCTTTCCTCGCTCAGTCTTTCTCTGTTTGCCTGCGTTGACACCGAGTTTCGGAGAGTTTTTCCATGACTAGAATAGTATATGGAAAATGATACATATTCCTTTTTCCATGCAATATTCACACTAGATACCACTCTAAAAAATGCTGGGTTGTTTTAACCCAATGTTGGGTCAAATATGGACTAACCCAACGTTGGGTTAAAAATTCAATTTAAAAATGGAAAAACCCAGCCGTTGGGTTACATTTTTAATGTAACCAATGCAATTTGTCCATTTTTTAATTGCATTTTTGTCCATTTTTTATTTTGTACAAAATGCAATTTGTCCATTTTTAAACTGCATTTTTTAACCCAACGTTGGGTTAGTCCATATTTGACCCAACATTGGGTTAAAACAACCCAGCATTTTTTAGAGTATAGTATATGGAAAAAGATAAATATTGCTCAACAATTAAACATAGCGAAGTAAATAAAGCATAAACTCTAAAAAATGCTGGGTTGTTTCAACCCATGTTTGGGTTTAATTGTTGGGTTTAAAATGTAACAAAAAAAATGTAAACCAACGGTTGGGTTTGTCCATATTTTACCCAAACATGGGTTGGAACAAACCCAGCATTTTTAAGAGGGTTCAATATAAAATTCAATATATAGGCTAAACAGATTCCACTGTCAATCAACCAAATCTCTGTTTTGAAACAACAATTAAGACATGTGAAATGTCTTTATTTACATTCAATAGATAATTCTGGTCAAGTGACTGCTCAGCGGTCTGGGCGATGGCCTTTGACTCCACTGCGCGCGGTTAATGAGCTTCAGTGACTTCTCCTCAGCTCCCCTCATCTCACATGCATGAAGCCTGTTAAAACGGACTGTTAAAGATATTCAGCTCACCACTTCTATTTCATTAAAAGCCAATAGCAATACAAGACGGTAATCGAAAAACCAGAACCAGCTAGTCTGTCTGCTGAGGAGAATTCCTTAACGTGAGGAGCTGATTATATTTCTTTTCCTTTTCTTTTATAACACAAGATGTGATAACCAAGTGGCTGGAGCTCAAAATGCAGCGGCTGATTAATGCGTTTCGCTGTCTTAAATGTTTGTTCAACTTTGAAAGTATTCACTGAAAGTCGGTAACACATAAGGTTGATTAGTTAACATTAGTTAACTACATTAATTAGCAGGAACTAATAATGAACTTATACAGCATTTATTAATCTTTGTTGCAATGAACTAACATGAACAAACAATGAATGACTGTATTTTTATTAACTAACGGTAAAAAAGATGAACAAATACAGTAACAAATGTTTTGCTCATAATACATGAACTAATGTTAACTAATGAACCTTATTGTAAAGTGTTACTGAAAAGTCTTCCCATCCTTTCTCTGACTAAAATGATCAAATTCGTTCGCCATTGTTACTGAGGTAATGTTTGTTTAAAAGAGCCAATTATTGACTCCTCATAAAGCCCCAGATATTAAAAGGCAGAGTAGTACAATCCGGACTTATAGTAATTTATTCAGTAATATGGAGATATGCGCGGTGCCTGGAAAATATGTCAAAGGGGCATCTCTTTCACACCCCCACCTTCTAATAAGGCAGTTCGGCTGGCCTCAACTGTAATATATTTTACCAATAAAGCAGCAGCAAAGCCCGGGTGGCCTTTTGACCAAGACTGAGTGCTTGGAAAGCAGCAGGCAGTCACTGCTAACTAGGCCGTTTCCTCTCTAATATTAGCTACCTGTCCCCTTGGCTCCGCTCGACACGGAGAAGGGCTTAGCGCTTGATATTTTCATTTGGGCTCTGCCAAGATGCAACACCCCTGCTTTAATCTTGTGTTTGACGTTAAGCTCTGTGTCACTGAAAAAGCCCGACTGAACTTCAACCTTGGGGTGGTGCTGTCATACAAAGATGATGTGGCTGGGGAGTGGCAGCGCCTGGTCCGTCCTTGACCCCAACTATTGGCCAGTCGAAGCCTTTCCCCTGCCCTTTTTCTAACCAGGCCAACGCACTGACAGGTGAAAATTTAGCACTGAGGGCTCAGAGCCGGGCCTCCCTTGTTCTGCCTGTTTCCGGCATAGTGCCACAGACAAAGCGTCGTCGTGATTTTCACTTGAATGGAAGAGGACAAATCCCCCCAAAAATGACCAGACTTTGACAGCCATTGACCTTTGAACTCTGTCACGCACTTGTCATCCACGGGATTATGGACAGTGATGTCTCTATTTCGATTCAAATGCGCAAGTTTGAATAAGACGTCGCAATTTGCGCGATCCGGAGGCCTTTGTTAGAAAGAGTGTCACATATAAGAACAGAGAGACAATGATAGCGAGAGAAAGGCTTCATTATGGTACAGATGTCTCCATTTGACAAGCGGCTGAGAATGTCTATTAAAATATGGAGAGGATAATTGTTTTAAATGAACAAAATTAATATCAGCACTTCCATTGCACATAATGGCGCTGTTAAGAGAGGTACAGTGGCTGGATGATATACACATCTTCACAAACAGTTAAAGCACTCAAAAAAAAACATACGCACACATTTGCACACAAAAGGTGATACTATTACGTTACATAAGCAGAGACGGTAAAAGACTGGCACAGAGTCAGATCTCCCATGCTGAGCGAGACTCCATCACAAAGACAAGACAGGCTTTCCTGCTCTATGATCCCTCTGACAGCCGTTCTTTCTCTCACACACACAATCACTTTGCCTCTTCTCCCTCATCATTTAGTCGGCAGCCCACCTGACTGATGCCGGAAAAACCAATTGTTCGCCATAGCATCAATGTCAGTCTATTACTCCATTCGCATATAATGACAGCCTGTCCTTTTGGCACAGATTATAGTGCTCTGTCTCAAAGCAGCAAAGTGTGGAGTTTCCCTGACCTGCACGGGGATGAGTGTAAACACCCTCATTTAGTCACCAAAACAGAATACATTTCACTGATTAGGGAGTCATTTTCTGTCAAACTAATCACAGAGCGCTTGGTACCGGCATCAGAAAGAGAGTGCATTATTGATCTACTCAGCTGAAGCACATTGTTACCGAATGCGTGTGTGGGGCTCTTTATCTGAGGCAGGAGACGATTTGGTGCGCGCAAGCAAACATCACAACAAATGCGGCTTACATAAAGTCTATTTACCACACCAGACGTAAATATGCATTTTTTTTTTTTTTTTTTTACGCTTAAAAGATAAAGAGGAAGGGGGGAAAATGGTTTCGCCGTGCGAAGACATAATGCATCATTATAAAGTATAGGAGCGCAGGCAGCGAGCGGCATTCGGGAGTCATTACCGAGCCCCGGGTCTGCTCCATTTGCCATGCCGCATATGTGAAGCCTTTGTGGAGGTACTACATAAAAGTAATCTACCATTTCAGGCATGACTTCCACTGCACTGAAGACAAACCTGTGGGCTTTTCCGTCATTATCAGGGTTGACAGGTCCACCTGAAAGAAAGCTTTTTCCTCCCTTTCATTTGCGCCGTATAGATATTGATTGTAATGGGAGCAAATTTCTCCCCGTCATTATCATGCTGACCAATATCAAAAGACTAAAATGGCGCATTTAAGAGTCTCCTGCATAGCAACCGCAGATAAAGCACATTGTCCTGACCCTCATTATACGCAGCCAAACGGCAAGCTGCAAGCGTCTTTGATCAGCCATTTGAGCCTGACTGAAAACTGCATGTTCACCACCACAAAGTATCTCTCTGAACTGACTAATTGAATAGAGTTGGCCGGTTCTATTATGCCGTAATAAAGAAGTCAGCATATTTCCACAGGTTGACCCTAATCATTGGAATGTGTGGTGGATTTAATTACCTCCACTGAAGTAACCAAAAATATGGCGGAGATCAAGTGAATTATGCCCCCTTTCTGATATTGTTCTCTATACTTAGAGCTTATATAAGAAGGTGACATGAGACTTCAGTCAAAACAAAAGCCAGAAGCTACTAATGAGACTTGTTAGTGATGCTAATTTATGTAAATGTTATTAATTACAGACACCTATCTTTCATCTGTGCCATTTGGCGGAGAAGTAATTAAAAACAACAATGAGAATCCCAGTAGTGGAAAAGCAAACATGATCAAAGGATTGCACAAGGAAAGGAGAAAGACCCTGTTCCTGAACTACGCATTGCCATGGGCAACTAAGGCCTCATTAGAGTCAGAGACATTTGGTTGATCACCAGTTAACCTGATTTGCTTTTTTTTTGCTTTTTCATAAAGGCCTCACACCTCACCGCCATCTCCTCTCCCTCTGATTGACAGGCCTTGCTGGCAATCTGCGTCTCTGTTTCGCCACAAGGTTATAAAGGCCTCCATATGATCAGTTACAGTATTATGTCACCAAACAACTTCAAAATCGCCCCATATTGGGCGGAAAGCCACGGCCGTCTTTGTAGCCCTGCAGAAGGGCCCTTTGATAGGAACCGGGGCAGGAATTGTGGCATGTATCATGTGAGCTGAGGTAGAGCACTGGAAACAGATACGGAGAGATCAATAGTCCTCTCTGCTGTGCCAGCCCTCAGGATATTGACCCAGTCTCCATGGAGGACCTTCCATTTGAAAGAGTTCACTGAAGATAAGAGCTACTAAGAGGAAGAGCCCTTTAGTACTTTCGCTAGCTTGCTTATGACCATGATTTCCTCAAGACCTCCAAGGTATTATTGCCACCAACATAAAAGAATTATATATATATGCCTATAATTTCCTTTCTCACAATACATCTTGCCATTGCTTCGGTACGCCATATTTCACACGTGTTTTGTACTTCTGCAAAGTGAGTTTTTTTTTCCCCCTTTTGTTTCACATAATTATACTGTAAATTGCTGTTAATCACTGTTCTACTTCAATAATGAAGAGCAGGAGCAGGAATGGGAGGAGAAACTTTGGAATACAATACAGAAAATGAAACATGAAATGAATGGGATCCACCTTCCTGGCCCTTTCCTCGCTCTGTAATTTGTGGCATTTAATGGAGGAAATCATTGTGATTTTGTACAATAATATGAGATGAAAAGTGGAGAGAATTAGAACCAAAATCTGTTTTTATCGTGAAATAAAACAAGACTACAAATATTCAAATAATTATACCATATTGTCTTTTCTTTCATTTTTTTTTATTTTTTTTTTTACTTCCAATCACAACTTTCTTGTTATTCCACAGAAACTGGAACTTAATCTGAACGGTGATGCATTGCTTAAAATAACAATGAAACGCATTTGCAACAGAAAGTGAACCACACAGAGAGAAAAGGAAAGATGGAGTTTGATGGTGTTTTCCTCACCTTTTATCAGAAAGATCTAATTCACAGCTATTATTTATGAAGGTAGTGAATGTTTTTTTACAGTGGGGTCAATGGTAATAATTAACAGAGTACCTACTTTCTGCATTGACTTTCAGATAATTATTATTATTATTATTAAAACAACCTAACGCAACAACAATATTAAGGTGAAGAGATAGAATTTGACTCCATTTCCAACGGCTTGGTTCCTCAGAAGGCATTTCAAAACCAAACCATTTAAGGAATTTATTATAATTGTATTGTCTTTACTGATAACTGATAATTCTGCACTCAAAAAGACTTGACCCCTATGAAAGGCATTAATTAATTTCAGCACATTTCAACCTAATTCAAATTTTATTTCTACATTAATACTGTTACTTTGGCCTTCAGTATTATATAGATTGCAAAAAAGATATATTATTGATAACATTTTGAATTGATGCACTTAAATGTAGACCTACATCTTTGCATCATAATAAATGCATTCTTGAAAATTTTCCAAGTTTTATATTGTCATTTATCACGTCAAGTCACCTTTATTTATATAGCGGATTGTACAATACAGATTGTATCAAAGCAGCTTCATTGATAACATGAAAATAATACAACAAAGTTTGTTTCTAGAAGATAAGGCAGATCAATAATATTGTTGAATATTAAATATTACATTTGTAGCATGCATGCACTGAATATGTAAAACCTATTTAGAAAGAGGAATAATTATAATAAATAAAACAGTCCAATGAGAACGCAAGGGGTGAAGGTTGTGTTTAAAATGGGAAATTAGCTACTCATCCCAATATTATTCTACCCACAATAAAAGCAAGTCTTAGGGGGTGGGTCGATAAAGGATTTTCCAATTCATTTTCCTCGGCTCTCGAAGCCAGGCTCAAATCTAACCATTGATCGCACTGTTAATCCATAACCAAGCTCAATCCACCCCCATGGAATGTATCACAAAATAAAACCGATAATAGGCAAAGGATCTCTTGACTTTCCAAATAACCGGGAAAGAGTTAAGCACAGATTAGGCTTTGGTTCATTTAATATACACTTACGTACCTCACTAAAAGCACTCAGGATTGACACCGCCTTGATTTACCATGCTGCACTGTTGGGTATAACAGTAAGTGTTTTGTTTGTGGAGACTGAATTATTCCTAGAAAACGTTAGCACAATTGTGGCAAATACTCTATATCCTGCAATTTACACTATTTTGAAATGCAAAAGTGAACAAAAAGCCTCTAAATCCACATGAGTCCACATTATTTTTGTACTCTCCTCTGTTTTTCTTTTCCAGCTGAGTGACCTCCTCTGTTGGCACAATCTAGATCTGACCCCAGACCAAGAGAGTTCAGCTTTTGTCTACTGCCCAATGACCAGCGACAACCTTTCCGAACGATGGAAATGTCACACAGGTCCTCTCTCATTGTGAATGATGACATGGCATCACCTTAAATCAGTGCTATTAGTTCTTGAAGGAAACAAATTGTAGTCAAAATGTTGTTATTCACTCTTTGTTGCACTATTAAGGGTCCCTTTTAAAACATGTTTCTTCTGTGGCTCAATATTAATTTCAAATAAGTGATTTTGCTTTTTGCTCTTCAAAAAATGTGCTAACATGATTTAAAAAAAAAAAAGATTTAAAATGTTTTTTAAGAAAAGTCAATTTTTTTAACAGCTGAATCTTGATCATATATATATATATATATATATATATGTGTGTGTGTGTGTGTGTGTGTGTGTGTGTGTGTGTGTGTGTGTGTGTGTTCTAATATCTGTTGTTCAATGAAAGTGTTATGATTAAAAATGGCTTGAAAATATACAAACACTCAATTTTCACCCTTCTGTTATAATAGGAAGTTAATAAAAAATAGATTCAAGGACACACATTTTATCACAAAAAGAAATGGGGGGCCTTTGTCTATAGATATTTTTTCTTCCGACAAGAAACATGTTTCAGCAGCTCCTGACAAACGTATGATTGATCCTTGAAAATGACCCAATCCAAACACAGAAGCTGATAATGGTTTGAAAAGATGGCTCTATTATGGGATAGTATTTCATGTTGTGGAGAAATTGCTCCTAATGAGCCTTGTTCTAAAGGCCTGCAGGCCTGCCATCCCTCCCCTTACTCTCCAGACCTCCAGGGGTTAGTGTCTGTGCGTCAGGCCCCCATTGTTGCCTGCCGACGGATAATGTCCTTATTAATTGTACCTCTTTGTAAGGTGTCAGCTGCAGCCTTCGATTGAGACGGATGGGTCCTCTGGAGTCTGCTCTCTGGCCCTCTACTGCTAGCCTATCTTTAGACAGCACACAGGTGCACCATTTCTCATCCTGCAGCTCGGCACTTGCCCAAGGCACTCACTGTAATATGACCAACATTTTATGAAAGAGGAGAGAGAAAAAGAAAAAAAACATGAGAAAGAGAAAAAATCGAAGGTTTATAAAATAATTTGTGTGTTTGCATGTGTGAAGGTTAACACGGATAAGCTGAATAAATTGCTTCGGTAAACATCAAACGCAGGGTAATGAACAATGCAAAATTAACCAAAATCTATTGAACATCAATTAGATGTCGTCTGGCATGTCTTTTGAAAATGGAGACAGAAAAGGTTTGCGACCTTAAAGTTGGTAACTGTAATGTATTAAATTAGTTTTGACAGGAATGTAGTCTTTTATTAGTGACACTGAAATGCTGACAGAGAGGAGATAGAGTGGGAGTTATAAACACCTTTTACATCTGTCAAAGTGTGCAGCATCTGATGTTTCAGGTGAAACGCAACCAAACATCTCAATCTGTCAAAAATAACCTTGTTATTTTTTTATATATTTTTCAAAAAAAAAGAAAAAAAAAGTGTTATGTACAGCTGAATCAAAAAGGTTCTTTTTACTATTGTATTCTAAAGGTAACATGCAAAACAATATAATGGTTTAAAGGGAAAATCATACATGCTATTACAGGTCATAACAACTATAATGATTTGTATTGATTTTCCTTTAAAAATTATATTTTAAAGCTGTTTTAAAAGTTTGTCTATGAGAAAAATAAAAGTTGAGAATATAGTAAAGAGGAGCTTTTAATCTGAACAATAAATAAATAAATAAAGCAGCCCGTTATCCTTATGATGAATGTATGTGATGGCAAGTAACCAAGTACTGATGCGGAGCAGGATAAGGTGACAAGGTCCATCGGTGTGGTCCAAACTTTTCATAATTACCTTCTCTGCTTATCTCAGAGGAAGCACTTGTGCTCCTAGAGTATATGGGCCATAGCTACACTGGGACTACCACAACAAATGCCCTGTCCCATGGCAGTACGCCATAAGCCACTGTCACTTACCTGGCCCATTTATCTCTGTAATTATGCTCACCTGGACTACATGCCTGAAACTAATTTAGTCTTTAGTTTCAGTGCAGCTATAGTTCCTTTTGAAAGTCAGCTCTGGAACTTCATGTATCCCCCAACAGTTACTATAATCATAACCATTTACTCATGAATATAAACAGGTCACTGGTTGTGCATGATTAAGCACAGACTGGAGGCGAACAGGCAAGTGTAAGCACTGCCATCCACCGTGTGATGTGCTGCTGTAAACTATATCAACAGCTTGTTTACATTTCTCCCTCATATTTGTAAGAACAAATTAGTTTGCCGATATTCGTCAATATTGGTATGGAATTGTGCGCTTGAATAAGATGCTTGTGCTGCAAAATGTAGCTATAGAATATGCCATGAATAATCATATCAAGAACTATAACCAAATGCCCGTTTACACTAACGTTGCGTTAATAATATCCACCATAAAATAAAGGTCTTACTAGCGAGTCCACACACTTACGACACAGAGGAACGATATAGTTTGATGGAACGATGAAAAAATTGACAGCAAAACAAAATTCACGTTAAAACGCAAACTGCATCGTTCACAGCAGCAACAGTGAACACGTAGGCCTACGTCACTGTACAATATTGTTTGTGTGTGTGTGAGAGAACGGGCATGGCAAAATGTTCCACTTTAAGAGAAACTGAACAAGACTAGGCTACAATAGTTTTGTGCTTTGTTATTGGATAATGTTAAAGGGATCTTTCACCCCAAAATTAAAATATGTTATTAATTACTCGCCCTCATGTCGTTCCAAACATCTTCGGAACACACATTAATGACAGAATTTTCATTTTTGGCTGAACTAACCCTTTAATAATTCCAAGGTGATGGGTATGCCAACAGAGAGCAAAAAGGGGGAAAAAAGAACAGTAAATTTCATTAAAATAAAATCAATAACTAGCCTACTTTAAGAATGGCCTACACAGAATGACAAACCGCAAGAATTACCTGAATGAATGTTAATCAAGGAGATCTCTAGAATCCTTTAGACTTTTCAATCATCAAGGTCAAGACCTAAACAGTAGAAGTTTCGATTTCAGAGTGCTGGACTAAACAAGGCCGGTTTAAAATTGCAACATGATGGGTAACAAAGTCAACAACTGGTTTGACGGCATGGAATCATATTTAGTTTCGGGAGAATTTGTCATGTGAATGAACGCCGGAGCAGCGGGCGCTTTCTAGAGTCATCCCGAACAATTTGCCACTAGCAAACATGTAGGCTAGCCACCTTATTTTTCAATGCGGAAGTACAGGTGTTTCCTGCGTGAAGTGAAAGTGCGAGACTTCCGATTAGCCGTTAGAGAAATAACGAGCCTCAAAGTGTAGTAAAAAGACAATAGGCCTACATTAAAAATAATATGGTAATAAATACTAGTTTGAAGCTGCATAATGAGCTGTTTTGAAGACTACAGCTAAAAATAACTGGAAGCAAATGACACTGGAAGCAATAAAATTACAATAAACAATATGACAATAAAATTACAAATTGCGCCCGGTGCTTACCTGAAAAATAAGGTAGATAGCCTACAATAGGCCTAATACTGTAACTAAGAATTAAATGTTGCTTTGGAAAACTATTCGTAGAAAACGGTTACTTTTTAATTACTGGTGACAGGTGTAATAGTATCTGGGACTAAAGGGTATACTAAACCAGCTGTTTTCAAACTAAAGTGTGAATGCTGGTGTGCTGCATATCAGGTGAATTTAAGAACAGTTTGTTGGTGGGCAAAACATGTAACTTAATATTTCTGAGTTGTCACACCACAAGTGCTGCACAATCTGTGCAGTCAATTCATAAACAAATCATTTAAAACACTGGCATCTGAAATTGAATACTTCCCCACTATATAGTAGGCAAAAACAGTATGTGACAAAAGAAGTGTGTCTGAATTTACAGTAGCTAAATATAAAAAAGCAGGCAAAAAGTCCACGGATGACCTACTACTTCCGGCGAGATACCATCCCATGAGGCCAAGGGAGAGGTTTTTGGAATGGCAGTGAAGCGATGTACCTGACGCTGGTAGGCCGTGTGATAATGTCAACATGGTGAATAGTATGTCCAAATTAGTAATTACATTCATACAACACACATTCATACTATATAGAACATACTTTTTTAGTGGCAGCGAAGTAATTACTTATTCAAAATAAGTACCTACTCAAGAGTTACCAGATTGAATCATTCTTACGAATAGAATCCTAGAGCTACTGAATCAACACATGACTCATGTTGATGCTTCATTAAATAGCCGTTAGGATGCACTCATTTGCTGTGCCACCAATAAATACAAAAAATGTACTGTCATTTTCTTTATATGCATACCTCAAATTCATACATATGTTTGTGTTTGTCTTTAAGTCCTTTGTGTTTACTTTAATAGGTAGGTTGGACTAGTATCCACCATTTTTGCTTAAATTCTTCACTGTAATGCAATCATGTAAGGCCATATGACTATGAAATTGTGAAAAGCCTTTCACGTTAATCACTAACAGAAAAGAAGGTCAGTAGCAATCTTTAAGACTACTAGAAGGACAGCTTGGTGGGATAAGAAGACTAATAAACTTATTTCCCATCAATAAATGAACCTTCTTCTGAAGACTATATTATTTTAATAGCATGTGGCTTTGAGACTGGTGCTAATAAGTTAGTAGTAATGAAATATCTTTTTCATTGATTATTTTGGTTTGTTGAGAAAACAGTTAATTAAGTGGATTGAAGCCTCTACGAGATCACCAGCATTAACATCAAATCCTTTCCTCCTCATTAAAGGCAACGCAGTCAATTTAATTAATGCATATTAATCCCCACTGATGCTCATTTCGGCTTTAGGAAAAAAAAAAGGATCCACATAGCAGGGCTAGCTTGACTTCAAATCACTTTGTTTCAAACATGCAAGTTTGATCGTTGCCTGAGTTTGTGGGCACCACATGGAGGGGCCCCCATTTGAACATTCTGCAGCATTTTGTGTGATCTTTCCCTGAGCTAATTAAAAAAGGGGACGATTAATCACAGATTTCCCTTTCAGAGTGTATGGACACTGGACCACATCAGCCTGTGGATATTATGATGTGTCAATAACTGCTATACATTACACTAACCCCTAAGCTAAATATGCTCACATTAAAAAGTGACATAAATACACCAAAGACGATGAAAACAATTTAGCTCGCAGAAGCTTCAGTTCTACGCGCTAAAATGCCTTTGCATGCCATTCTGCAAGTGCAGCTCACCTTTCAAATATTTGTATAATTTCAAGCTGCTTGCTATGTCAAGCCTTTCTCTTTCCTTTGACTAGCTGTGTCAGAGGTTATCCACAATGCCCTTGGCTGTGTTTTCAGAATGAAACACTCTCTTGCCAACACATTACTCCCACTGGCGATAGTGAAAAGCAAATAGCTGCTGCCAGTGGTCAAACATGACCCAGGCTCCTTTTCATGGACATTGATATGCAGCAACTGAACTTAAGTGGCAAATTTTGTACTCTCTTGTGTTTTTATCTCACTGATAGCGAGCCTGTTAATGATCAACAAAACATTGGCATCTGGGATTGAACCGAAAATGAAAAGAGAGTTGATCCCAAATGCACCCTTTATAGAATTTCATATCAGTCAGACAGTTTGCAAGAAATGATAAGCAAAATAATGAAAGGTGACTGTGTTGATGTTTGTGTAAGATCATTCGAATCCTTAAAAAGTAAAAATAAATCTATGTTAGAAAAGAAAGTATATGTGCATAAATAATATTGAGGGTCAGCAATACAACACATTGGGGGAAGCTTGTCACTCAGTGCTTCCCTACAGATCACAGCTCAGAATTGCACTGATACATTTCACCTTAATAATCATTTATGGAAGAGTGTTTGCATCTCTTGATAAAAAGAAATAAATTATTCATCAATTACAAATGTAAATTGTAGCAAATGTTAGCGCCATCTATTTCACCATGTGATTGTTTCTGATCTCTGGGTTATTATCATTAGCTGCTTGAGGCAGGTGTCAGTACAAGCATGACCGCTTTTTAACATTTGCTCCTAACTGGCAATTATGTGTTGGCATCACTGAGCATATCACTAGATGCAGAGCTTTACAAAAATATGAAAACCTCCCACAGAAACCTTGTTTGCTTTACAGAAGCGGGGCGGCGCAAGCTTGGATGAAATGGGAAATAAGGCATGAAGCAAGAAAGGAGGGGAGCAACCAGCCTCAGATTCCATTAAGAGAGGTGCTGCACTTTTTTTCCAAGTGTCAATTGTTTTTGTGTCTCTTGAAGTATAGATGATGTTTGAATTCAAAGTATTAAGTCCTGTGCCTGCTGTGTTAAATTATGGTCTGTAAGCAACGGGGTGGGGGTAATCAATGGCAATACAACGGCAGTGTGTAATGTGTGAGCTCCTAGCAGCAGGGACACTGCTCTGTCCCCTCAGCAGGTTAAATAAATATGACAGTGTAAGTGAATGCACTAGATTATATGATATCATTGTGGAATCAGAGAAGCGCTATTACACCTCCTTACCCACTGTGAGGAGTGCTGATGGAGTAAACTTCAGACGATCCGCCTCCATACACCCAAAATGCCAAGAGGTAAAATAAAAACATATAGCTGTGTAAATTGAAAATATGGATTACTGTGATCATGGATAATCGAACTAAAGAAGATATACTCACAGTAGCTGTATTTCATTTGCTGGTGTGCTTTCAGCCTGGATTATTCAATCAAGTGGAGCTGTGCTGTAGACTGACATGTTGTTTAATGTTTGATATGCAAAGCTAATGTATGAATACTTCACAGTTCTCACACACACACACACACACACACACATTGTGTTTTCATGTTTTGGGGACTTTACATTTTTACATTTTCAAAAAACATCACTTAATATGATTTATAAGCTGTTTTCATCATTTCATCTATCTATTTCTATCTGTCTATCTGTATGTCCATCCGTGATGTCCACAATTTGAATGTATTGAAAGTAAATGACACATCTGTTTTAAATCTCCCCTGTGCACATGCTTATTTGTATAACTTTTGAATGGACAAACACATCATTACAGGATGATTCGACACTGGAGTCGGAGAAGTGATTTGAAGATTCTGCCCAATAATTCCTTTGATGGCGGGAGTGATGTATGATGAGATCGATGAGACATCACGGTAAAAGAGGCAGATGCAGGGAGAACAGCTGTGGAAAGATAGGTCTCCGCCACAGATAAAGGTTGATGAATGGATGTGCTATTTTCAGGTTGACCTGGTGAAATGACAAAGCTCAATTAGCTGGCTCTTGAATGTTGCTGAGCCGGTGGTGGGCAGGCCGTATAGTAACCCCAGAGCACTGATCCACTGCAGGTATTGATTAAGCCACTCTCTCAGCCTGCAAAAGGTATCAAACGAAGCATGTGTGAAAGGCATTATCAGTGACCACTTCAGATAACCTGATACAACCCGATACAGCCTTCTCAAAGGGTTGTAACCCCTCTGCCCCTCTGGCTGTCATTATTTTACAAGCGCTCCTCCAATCTCTCCTCTGTTTTTCTTTCGCTTGTTCCTCTTTCACTCTCTCTCTCTCTTCCTTTGTGCATGGATCTCATTCTATGCTTTTATAGTCTTGTGTCTCGTATATTAGCTGTGACGTGAACGCTGAATCTTAAAACATAACATGCAGTACGGTATCAGCCTTTCCTTGCGAAGATGATTCTCAAGCTCAGTCTCCTCCGTTGTCAGCTGTCTTGAGGTGTCTCTGGGGCCTTGTTGGTTTGCAAAGGTCTTAGCAGGTAGATGTGGTGTTGCTTGTTTGCCTGTTGGAGAGACAAGTGTCAGAGGTAACCCCTGAACCTCCATGCTACTGCTCAAACAGATTATGAAGACTGATGTAACAAAGCCCAGTGGAGATTGTGAGGAGATAGCAAGAAAGCAATAGAGAAAAGGCAGAGCGACACGAAGGGAAAGAGAGAGTTGTCGGCCTGAGGGCAGAAACTGATGCATTGCATGTTAGTGTGTTTGTGTCATAGCAAGATAATCAGCAGTCTCTTGCTAATTACATCTGATGCTTATTAATTGAATTAGCTTATGAATAGTATAAATCATCCAACCTATTGTTTACAATAATAATTAACTGATGTAAAGAAATAAATGACAGGAATATTTATTATAAAGTTAAAGGTATAGCGGAGGATTTTTTACTTCCGGGTGGATCACCTATACTATTGGTCCTCCTAATTGTCAATCATTCTGGTGAATCAATCAAACTTATTCAAAAAGTGGAGAGGGCGGGTCTTATCTAAAATTCGGAAAGATCCTCCACTATTACCTTTAAGTTCAATCAACAGCACCACAAAAAATAATTTGTCTCTTCTTTTCTTTATTTTTTTCTTTTATTTTTTTATCAGGATTGGTAGTGGAGGTGAATGGGGCCAGACTGTAAATGTTAAAATTACTCTCTGTAAAGTTCTATCAAATAACTTTGTCACCATAACCCCTGAAACTTCATAACAGTCAACTTTACAGCTCAGTAATACTTATAAAATAATAATCTTCACATTTCTGCTGTAAAATCCAAAAAATTGGCCCCATTTACTTGAAATTTTTCTAAATTATTTTTCATGGTAATTAGCATTATGCTACAAATGCTGTCAATTGAGATGACCTTGTATTGAACCTGGAATATTCATTTAAGCAAGAAAAAAAAGTAATAAAGATGGGAAATGGCCTTTTATATTAGCTGCTGAATTCAGCTATTGAATAGCTATTGTACACTAGTTGGACAGCTACTGGCTCGAGATGTCTTTTTTTCATTTCCAACCTTTATTTTAGTTGTTGCTGAGCTCAGTATTTCATATGGAAATGGCATCTCTGCCTAAAGAGAAAAATCCTATTTATTTTATAGTCTCAGACTAAAGCGCATTACGCATTCATATAATTCTGAAGCGACTACGAGGCAGACATCCACTCTCGTTCCATATACTGGTAATTATATGAATACTCTGCATACTCCCCCTTTCTCTGCTCTGATATGATCTAATAACATGCCACAAATTATTGCATGCCTGCCTAAGCCTGGCACATGTCTGATTGCTTAGATACATTAATGTGCCTTCATAGAGCTTTTAGAGAGCTTGAAGAGATGCAATTTGAGAATGTAATGGGAGTGGGTGCTTTTAGCCTTGGACATGTCGCTTACTGGGGCTTAGGGGCTAGCTGACATTTGGAGGCATGTGTTCATTGTGAAAGCTTCATATGCGGCGCGCCTAATGTGCAGAACGCAAGTATTGTAAATTTCCCATGCACACCCTATTCCCACATTAAAACCAACAGCGGAATATCACAAAAGCATGTTTTCTTACTGTCTGTCAGAGAGGCTCATCATCTTCTTTTTCAACTGTGCCGGTCTCTTTTCTCTGGCGAGAGAATGGCCTGAAAGGGAAGGCTTGATGCCAGGTATTGGTGACACGGCAAGGGGAATTTGCTGCCTTTGCCACAAAAGATTTGGGGAGCGCATTTGCATAAGGTCAGAGCCTGCCTCCCGATGGAAGTTGTGCAGCATCTCCCGTCTCTTAGCAACCCTCTTGCTCTCTTGGTCCTTGCGTTAAATTGACTGGTCCTCTCCTTTTCTTCCTTTTCAGTGAGAGGCTCACAATAAAATGCCACCCTCCAACCTATGTCTGTCACCCAGAAGGTCATCCTTCTCTTTTTTCCCCCCTCCCCACTCATTCTCTGTACAGAGCTTTCATCTCCAATTAAACGATGCAAAGAACATTTGTTTGGTGGTCATGGATAAGGAAACATGTTTTTTCTGTTTTCTTTTATTTCTACCCATTTTAAAATATGCTTAATTTTTTTTCGAATAATGAACAAATAATAAAGGAATATATCTGGGTTTGTAATGATTCTGTTACAAAATGGGAAATCAGAATATCCACTGAGGGGAAATAATCATTTGCAGGACAGATGAGAGGGGAAAGGATGTTACATCCCTTTTCCTTCCTGTGATGGTGGGGTAAAGCATGGGTCGAGAAAGGATAAGAGCCGTGTGTTGACAGAAATTGCTTGGCTTTTCTGCCTTGGTGGTGGGAGGGGGTGAAAAGATCCAGATGCTGAGAAGCTGTGTTAATAGAGGGTCAAAATTGGACAATAGTATCCATCACTGCTTTCAAAGCTGCCTCTGTTATCCAGACTGCTCAATCAAACAGAATTGGAGGGATGATTCAATTACTATGGTTTTGGCATGGCAGTGGCAGTGGCACACCATCATTTTCAGGGCACTTTAAAGACTCCCTCTCTACATCTTTGTGTGTCCTGTATGGTGAATATTTGCTCTCATGTAAAATGCTGTGGAGTACATAAATGAATGACTTCTGATGAGGTAATAAAATGTGGTAAACAAAGAGTTAATGACAAGAAATGAGTCTAAGGAGGCAATCTTCAACATAGATTAAGACCAGACAAGCTGTGATTATAATTATGATAATGTGATGATGTTGGATAGCAGAGATGATGGTGGTGGTGGTGGTGATGATGATTATGATTTATATAATGAAAACATATAGTTGCATTTGAAATGAGATTATTCAAGCTTTGCTTTATGACCAAAACATCAGATAAAGTCGTCCTAATTAGCCTACAGTATATTTCATTAATTATCTCGCGTTTCAGACAGGTAAGGATTTGAAGAACATAATCATGGCCTGGTATGGTTGTCGTTTGCTTAAAAAATTAATTGATAAAACTAAAAAATCGGGGTTGATTTACTAAGCGCTGCGTCAGTCAACTCACACAGACGCGCTTGTCTCGATGTTAAAGAGACTGTTCAAATGTAGGCTACTAAGTGTTTGAAGGCAGTGTCATCCTCAGCTCAGGCATTTAGTCATTTTTGGTCTGTTTATAATATTTACAACATTTTCTATGCTGATTTAAGTTATAACAAAACATGCAATGGGCTAACTTTATTGTTGTTAAGCATTAATCTATCAAAACAATATTTTTACAACTATTATTAATTATTTAAAAAAATCTACATCTGGTCGAACATTTCTATATTTGCTGTTTATCACTAAAAAGAGGATGGGGAACGTTTTGAAAAAGTAAGTTGATTGTCAATCTAAATTGATGCTAAACGGTCCATTGGTGTCGATGGAATAGGCTCTCTTTATTGATATTAATTTACACAGTTTAGAGACAAGTGGTGGATTTTTAAACTACTTTGTTGCAGACAACTCTGGTAATATTATATCAAAGTTTGAGAGACTTGGTCAAAAAACAGACGTACGGAAGTAAATAAAATGTGTTTGCGCCAATGTCGCTGATGAAACGTCAATGGTCTAATTGCCCTGTTAATAGGAAACGCCGTTGTAGTGGTGAAAACTGTTAAACTAGTTTCTTTTTTAGTACAAGACTATTGTGTTCGATTTTGAAAATTATATTGGCCTATTTGAACTATTTTCCTTTCCCTTCTTAGCTTGTGCATCCCAACATCCCGCGTTTTAAATGAGCAAGAGAAGCCATGAAGAACAGTGAGATGGAGAGTGCACTCAGTCATGCTGGCAGAGGTTGAGGGCAGTCTGAATTGTTGGCAGAGAGAAGGGAAGCATTAGTGTTCCTCTCTTGTACTTAAAGGTGCTGCAAGTGTCCCTGAACAGCTGTTAGCCACAGTGTTACACCTGTGAAGTTTGCTCATGTGAAAGCTGCTGGAAGGAGGGCGGCAAGCAGCCTGAAGTCAGAACAGTGACCCCTTCAAATTTTAATTAACTGCGAGCAGATGCAATGAAGACAAAGGTTCAATAAAGGACAAATTGGGAAGCATGAAGAAAGGAGAGAGGGAGGTAAAGAGGTGGGAAAACATACATGCAGCCCAATCTGATCATTTTGCCCTTTAAACTTAGTCCGACGGCTTCACGAGCCACCCACAAATATAAATCATGTGTCTGGTCTTTAATTTGAGAGCTGACAAGCTCTTTGAATTTTAGAGAAACAAGAATGTTTAAATTGCATATTTAAAAAAAAATGTTCACGTAAATAACTAGAGAACCGATAAATCCGATGAGGCGAGGAGGAAAGGTCCCAGTTAGAACCAATAAATATCAATCAGACGTCATAAGAACTTTTCTGAGTTATACAGTGAACTTTTTATTGTCTTATTTCTTGTTTTCTAGAGCCTTTTATTATTAGTAATAATAATTTAGAAAACTAGCCTATGTAGCCTATAAAGAACCTGGAAATGGATCCGATGAACTTGACATGTAAAAACATTTTAATTGTGTTATAACAACATTTTTAAGGGTGTTGCATGGGTGGGAAAGACGTCTCGAATGCATGAAATCAAAACAATAAATTCTAAACATCGACGATCTGACAAGTTGTGTATTTTAGATCGAAACTTTAATGTAACATATCGTAGTGAATTCTTCTACAGGTAATGTGTCCCGTTTAGTCCACATGCAGTGCAATCCCTGAGGACATCCACCTGTCTGACAGCGCGTGACCTGCTTAAATGACTATTACACAGCGATGATCATGTGATGAACACGTGAAATAAAAGCACATTCAAATCAAATGAATGCTGCACTCATTCTGACACTGGGAAATGTTACAGTAAGATTATGTACGCTGAGGTAAAACAAAATGTCTAACGGAATCATATTGAGGAAGAAACAACATAGGATATTTCATCGTGCGTACCCAAATGGAATAAATGTTAACTGGATGCCAATAATTGCAGTAGCAATGGCAAAAATAATTATTACCTAGGCTACATGTTAAAATGCATATTTATATATAGCCTATAATTTTGTATCACTCTAATCTGTTATTATTGTAAAAGAAATATATATATACATATATAAATGTGACTGAATATTGTCCTTTTTACGAAGAAATATTTATATAGCCTAAATGAAATGTGACTTTTAATTATTGTGTCTTAACAATTTGGCTACTTGGTTTTCTGTAATGTCGAATTACTTGTCATTTGAAGTGCCTTGATTCTCAAAACGGACTTTGACTAGCAACGTTCGGTGTCCCCTATTGACTTCGTTTTCATAATTGCGTTTGAAATGAGTAATAAACAATATGCCGTAGCCACTAGATATCACCAAAAGCCTGTGAGCATAACATATTCTGCTGGGATATCTCATTTTGATCGATATAAGAATTGAGGAGTGATGGGCTTCTAAAATCGAGTTCCTAGGCGCGATAGCTCATGTATAGGGGCCCCAACATCTCCCAATCTGCGCCTCAAGATTGTGATGATGGAAAGCCCTTGGACTTAGAGAACTGATTACATCAAAGAATCCCACGCTTATAGCTATCATTTGAAGTAATCTCCAGCCCTCTCCGGTCTCCCTCCTAAACATCCAGCGTTTCTCATTCCACTTGTCATTTTCCCAATGCTCCTGTCTCTCGTCTGCTCGTCATAGCCTGTAATAAACTGCCCTTTTTGTACGGAGTTAAAGTCCAAAGGGCATCAGATTTATTTCCAAATGACAGAAGAGGGGACAAGGGACAACCTCATATCAGTCCTTCTCTTTCTCCCTGAATTCTTCCATTTCTCCTCACAGACAAAATCATCACACATTGCCTTTGCTTCCACATTAGAAGCAGTTAACAATATTTGCTATAGGCCTACATAAAAGTCTATGTAATGATAATCTGTACAGATGCATAATTTTACTTTTCAAAAGGAGGATGTAGCGTATGCCCTAACCTGTAGTTATATAGGCTTACAATAATCAGTTTGTTTTACGATTATCATGCTCTTGACATATTGCCCATGTCTTTCAAAGACTTGAAGAGAATAAAATTGCACCCCGCCTGTGACTGAAATATCCCAAGCACTTAAAAAGAAATAATGCCATTACCCTGCTATCAACACCATCTGATTCAAAATATCCTTTCTTTTTCTTTCTTTCTTTCTTTCTTTCTTTCTTTCTTTCTTTCTTTCTTTCTAATCGATTGATTGCGATTAATCGCATCTAACATAAAAGTTTGTGTTAAATATGTCTTATGTATGTATGCATTAGTGTATGTGTGTGTGTGTGCATAGATAGATAGATAGATAGATAGATAGATAGATAGATAGATAGATAGATAGATAGATAGATAGATAGATAGATAGATAGATAGATAGATAGATAGATAGATCTGGGCAATTAATAATCGCGATTAATCGCATCCAAAAATAAAAGTTGGTGTTTACATAATATATGTGTGTGTGTACTGTGTATAATATTTTTTTAAATATAAATACACACACATAAATGTATATGTTTAAGAAATATTTGCATGCATGTACTGCATATATATTTATACATAATTTATATTATATCTAAATATAGGCTACATATTTTAAATATAACACATTTTTCTTAAATATATACATGCATGTGCGTGTATTTATATATACAAAATAATTCACACAGTACACACACACACACACACACATAATGTAAACACAAACTTTTTATTTTTGGATGTGATTAATTGCGATTAATCGATTTGACGGCACTATTTTTTACTAATATACATTAGCAATATATATTTTTACTAACGTTTTGGTTAGAAAGAAAAGAATAAGCGTGATCCTATAAAGTGTAGGCTTCAGATAATCATTGGCACTTCTCACACCTAATCCTTTTTCTTACCGAGCACCACCAGCACACACACGTTTTGATGTCCGCTGTATCACAACGCTGTAAAACATCTGTGCACGTGCTTCTGTGTGGGCAGGACTTCCACCCACCGTCAATGACCTGCAGTGATTCCTCCTGGACCTGCGCCACACAGAGGCTGTAAAACATGGGCTCTGGCTCCTTGAATCGGCTGCTCTGTGTTCTTTTCCTTGACACTGCCATTCCAATACAACCACATATCCTTTAGATCGAACCTCTGTACAGACGCGCCTCCCCCTACTGCACTTGACCACTATACAGGCAAAGTACTGTCGAGCCACAAGCTGTGACACAAATCCAGATCAACGACAGAGCATTTGCTCTGTAACATTTCCTCTTATCCCACTGCAATGTAAAACCAAAATATTGCTTGTCGTCGTTAAAGAGGGTCAAGATGATGGTGAGCACAATAACTCAGGTTGTGTCCCCTAATTAAGTATTTATGCGGCGGCAACTGGAGAAAGAGATATACTTTTACAACACCAACCGCTCAGCCGGTCTTTGCTTCCCTTCCCCCTCCACGTATGGCTAGCTGCTTTTCCCAACGGCAGCGAGGCCATCATTTCGTGCACTTCCAGCAATGATATCAAAAGGTTTTTTGGTCAAGCCAAAGAGAGGTCATTCTAATAATACCCAAGGTCATTGGTGGGAGCCAATGAGTCTCCCAGTCATTTTTCATTTGTTCGTAGAGTTAACGACAGTTGCAGGGGGACGGGAACTTGGAGCCAGTAGCCATGTGATGTCACAGACACATGCCAGGGGATTATAAGGGCAGGCAGGGGACAAGGCCTGTGGATTTAAACAAGTAAATATAGGCTTTTTTATTATTATTTCTTCTTACAATATAAATAAATAAATAAAAATAACAATGTTTTTCACTATTAAAAAGGCAGACAATTGAAAATAAGAACTATTCAAAGTATTACAGTATGTTACCTCATCTTGACACTTTTTGACAGTTTTGAATATGAGACAAACACCATTTCTGTCAAAGTTTAGGTTCATTTAACTGGAAGCAGGATTTTTACAAAATAAAATGTATTTACTAACCTTAGTTCATCTATTCTTTGAAGAAAACAGATATTTGAAATGAAAGAAATACCAAATGTACTGGACCATGAAAGGTTTTCCACTAATCTTTATTAGTTTTTCCCACAACACATCGCCTTGTCATTAAAGTAGTGCATATTTACATTTATGAATAATCATTTGAAGCATATTGTATGATTTATACACAGCGAAAATAGCCTGTAGTTGACCAAAACTCCAGAATTGTCAGCAAGGTGAATGTTTATGGTTGTCAATGAATGGGATGCTAAATATCATTTTGGCTTTAACAAGGTTTTCCCAATAAACAGGCAAGAATAAAGCCGGTGTCCTCCATGATTCCTGTTCTTTCCGACAACAAAGCACTTGAATGTGACGAGCATTCGACGTAATCACAACTTCAGAAGTGGGAAGTAGGAAATTTCCGATTGCACGTGAAGGAAGCATAAAGCACACTATAGTGAAATGATCTCTGTAAGCTCAAAAAAAAAAAAAAAAAAATGCATAGACATGCACTAATGTGAAACATTAGGGGAAACATTTAAAAACAGATTCCCATGCATTCTTCATATTTACATTTGGTGGACAGTTAATGTTTGTTGGAGTTGCAGTTGAAGTCCATGTTACCGTGGTGTTCGAGACGGTCTGTCAGTTCCTTTTGCTGCCACTGTAATGACAGCATTGACCTAATTGTTAGCAACCCGGCACATCAGTCACAGCCCTTGTGCATAACTTCAGCTCGTGATAATGATAAGGAAAGGAACATTTTGACAAATTTCTTTTGAGGAATGATCTGCGCTCTGCTCCCCTCTGCCTCATTGGTCTTCATGTAGATAGCTCTGTTCCTCTAGCACAAGGTCATAGAGTGTAAATATGAATTGCATTTTGCATTACTTCCAGATGAGTGAAGCTGTCAGACAAATAATACCAGCTTTCAGTCCTGCATTCTGCCACTTCTCCCCCATTTTTTGGCCAAGAGGTCACGGGCAAATTGAAAGTGGCAGCTCGGCCAGCATGTTTGACAGACTAATATTGTTAGAGTACCCTGTCATAGCCCAGATCAGAGCTGCACAACACATACTGTCTGCAAGGGGTCTCCGTGTTTGGGCTGATGGAACAACTCCAGGCAGTCCCGAGAAAGACTGAGGCGTCTCATTCCATTTCAGGGCAGAGTAATTCCCTAATTAAATGGTTGCAAAGTTCTTTCTATACTAATTTATCCTGCAAGTTACTTTTCTGAATGCCTTTAGGTCACCATATATATATATATATATAGGCCAAGTAATCATTGTTACATTGTTTCATTAGACCTTAAAGAGATATAGTTCAGCTAAAAATGAAAATTCTGACTTGCTTCTGTAGAATGCAAAAGAAGATACTTTGCAGAGTGTTTCAACTGTTTGTATATGTGTTTTTGGTCCAAAAATACATTGAACCCTTTCAACTTTCATTGTACGGACAAGATAAACATTTTATATATATATATATATATTTTTTTTTTTTTTTCAGGATAAAGAAAGTCATCAGGAACTTTATGTGTTTATGTGAACTTATGTGTAATGTGTTATGCTCAATCATTGCAAATGGCATATTACTTTTTTATTTTTTGAAGTATTCTTCTAGATGATTATCACAGTGAGGAGCACAGGATAAAGGGATATAGTTCACCCCAAAATGAAAATGTTGTCATCATTAACTCACCCTCATGTTGTTCTAAACCTGTATGAGTTTCTCTCTTCTGTTAGATATTTTGAAGAATGTTGGTAACCATACAGTTGACGGTAACCATTGACTTCCATAGTGATTTGTTTTTCCTACTATGAAAGTCAATGGTTACTAACATTATTCAAAATATCTTTTTTGGTGTTCAACAGAAGAAAGGAATGATGACAAAATTGTATATGATGTCTATTAGCAACGTTTTGATAGAATTCTATGTTCAAATAATTTAAGAACATGCCTAGACAACAAATTTTATTTTATTTTTTTATGTTTGCCTAATGTCATTTTGTCACTTCTTATTCCATACCAGCTACCTGTCAATTTCAGCTGCTGTCCATAATCACCTGATTTGCTTATAAATAATGTCTCCTGGTAACTATTATTTTATAAAAGCAGGAAAAAGTATAGCCAATAACTTATACTCTCAGTCTTTTCTTCTTGTCAAGGACCCTTGATAAAAAAAAGTGAGGCATGAATATGTGGATGTCCAAAGACCGTAATGATTATAAATCTATGGGGGTTTACATGTTCCTCACCTCCAACCAGCCACAGGACCGATCAAAAACATGCAAAACATAAAATAATGGCACCTGTCACTGGTTTAATGGGAGATATGCTGCTTGAGGCTGAGAAGGGGGAGGTTGTGTGGGGAAAATGAAAAGAAAGAAATTCCTACTCAGGAGTGAATATTCATATCAGTATTGTCATCTACAATAACAAGAGGTGTCCATTTCACATCATTCAAAGTACACTGATGTGTGTTAGAAGTGATCTGGACGACATCTTAAAGAACACTGGAACATAGCCACCCATTCAACATGGGCACAAAAGATGTAGACATGCTCAGGCTGGCCCTGCAGAAGGCTCTCTGATGTTATCAAAATATCAAAAGTAAGTCGTGCACACGAGCTTTGACAGGGGTCAAGGTCTATGTCTACATCTTCACATGTGTCAGTATAGGTCTGGGTAGGAGACCTATGGTGTAAATGGGCTTCTACGCCTGTCATCCCCTTAATAGACTTGTCAACCAATGGCACAGCCCGAGGAGCAAAGCTAGTGGCATGTTGTGCAAAGAACATATGCGAGAAGGTGTCACGAAGTCACTGAGGACGAAACGTTGACCATAAAAATAAGAGCACGGCGTCAATGGATCATTTTTCAATCTTACCCTGTTTATCGTGTAGGCTATTCACATTTTCTAAAATCAATGTTAAAGGATAAAACCAGCGAACTGCATTACAAGTTTAATTCACAGCACTAAGCGGCTAAAAATGACACTTGCGCAAGTTGCCTATTTTTCCCGCACTTTTTCGAAATATTTAATATCTAACAATTGCCGGTGTTTTGGGGTTATTTAATGGTTCAGCGAAATAAATAAAAAATTATTTACAATAATAATAATTATTATTATTAATCCTATTATTATTTTGTATGTTAATCATGTCCACCATACCTTCAGTGTTATTTATTTTTATTTTATTAATTTTTTTGTGTGAAAAAATGACAGTGAAAACAAAATACTTCCATTTGTTTTGTTTTCCCCCTTCTCTCTCTCTCTCTGTAGATTGCAAAATGGCTTATATACAAGAAGAAGAGGTTCATAAATCAAACCTAGGGGGTTAATTCGTTTCTTTGGCTTTCTTGGTCTGAATTTTCACTTACTATATGAACGATATCGAGTTATAAATGGCAGATCTGCTCTGTTCCTTCTCTGCTTTGTAATTCCGGTATAATGATAGTCAAAATACCTCCATGTAATCTGTAGGCCAGTTATCAATCATAACCAGACTATATTTGATTTCCACGTAACTTACGGCTCAAATTACAGCACGTCTTTTTTGACGGCTGCCCTTTATTTGATTGTCCTAGGGCAAACAATAACTGATACAGAATTATATATTTAAAAAAAAAAAAAAAACATCAGGCAAGTATGCACTTTTTGGAAGGGGTGTGCACATATTCACTAACACGAGCTGTCCAGTGTTGCGTATAAGTGCATGTGATAAATCATTTCGTCATTTTAGTTAATTAGATAGCATTCAGAGCTTATTTTTGTGCTCTATACTTTTCACACTCTTCAAACACCCACACAGACTCACTGAGGCTCAGCATAATTAACCAGCTCTCCTTTAATTGTGTTATAGGCACATCGCTTGTAATATTAAAAATGATCATCTCTGTTCTCTACTGAGCAAAACACGGATTCTCTCTCGTCTCCCAAAATGTCTCTGTCCAGACCAATCCTCTGTTCATCATGAATTCTTTAGCGGATATCTGTCTTATTCTCTCACTCTGCCTCTCTCTCTCCCCCTCTCTTTTTCTCTCCTTTATTTCACTGATCTGAGCTTGAAATGCGAAGGCAGCACAGCACTAAGCCTTCAAACGTGTGATTTTTTCAAAGGATCTCTGGAAGCAATCTCAGCTCGCCTGACCCCTGACAGCTGCACATCTCTTTATTTCTCTCTCTGCCGCCACTTCATTTGGTAGAAAAGCTCTCAGATTCACACCTCTGTTGGTCAGCACAAGCGTTTAAATGTGCATACACATAAAACGCCATATAGAGAGCACACATTAGAATTATTTATAATGAAACTAATAATAATTACTTCTTGCTTTGTTTTCATTACCAAATATGAACAGTTTACTATGTTGAGTTCAAAGCTTTAAATAGCTATACCACGTAACTTTCAAAAAAGTCCCGCCCTACCCTAAGCATCGTCACATAAGCAACATTGCGTATAATCTTTAGTAAATTAAGTGCAATTTAAAAGGAGCTGAGGAACTGATGTATTTTGATATTTGCCACACAAATACTATTTCTGATCATTAAAAAAAGTTTGGAAAATTTAGCCTTAAAACGATACTTCCAAGTTAGTGTGTGACACTACTGGTCTGAGTTCCAAAACACTTTGATGAATATAACTAAATAAGTACAATAAACGTACTTAAAATACGGTCTCACAAAAAAGTGATAAAGTTTCATTTTTAAATAAATACAAATTGAGCACACGAGCGCCTCTTTTTTCTCCAATGGCAAATTCAAATCTGCTCCAGTCACATATTGCATGTTGCATTAGAATAAAATTCAAAATAGCTATTTTACAATGCTTAGACCTCAACCCAGGTGGTCCACAAATGCAACAATTGTTTGGAATAGTCATTATAGTGAGGATCCGCATGCATAATCTACATTGCATGCCATCAACTTTTACAACTTTTATCTTGGGCTATTTTCATTCATCAAATCATAATTAGCCTATTTATTTTATTACAATTAGGCTTTGGCGTCTCGACTTTCGTCAACAAGAGGTATTTCCGTGTTGGGGAGATACATCCCTGGAAATTCGAACGAACCTCAGTTCAGCACCCTTGGGTCTGACAGCTCCCATATCGATACACTTCAGTTCTGCTTCATAACGTATTTCTGCTAGCTGAGATGAGCTTGGCAAATAAAGGTCATGTTAGAATTGTGGTTTCGTTGATGTTGTCTCGGAAGTGCTGAAAGGGAAACTTGAGTAGTATATTATATATCATTAAAAATATGTTATTTTTTACTATGTAGTGGCACTTTTAATTTTGACAGCAAAATATGGCTTAATACTTTCTCAACTGACTGTAAGCAATTTTAGCTAGCCTTCTGTTTTTTTTTATTTAACAGTTTTTGGTGTGTTAAATGTTTAGTGCTTCTGTTAATTAATTTAAAATAATATGTTTTTCGTTTCTTCTATTGTTGCCATTAATGAAACAGTTTCATTTCTACATTCATATAAACGAAGTGCACAATGACTTGAGTATTACTGTTAGTTTGTAGTATACCTTTAGTTTTCCTCCCTGTTTTTAAGTGTGAATATGTTGTGGGACCCTCCCTCTTTTGAAATGAGACTGTAGTCCCTATCATTAGATCGGATGGCAAGTCTTTATACAAAGTGTTTTGCATAATTATATACCAAAGCCAGAATAGCAACCCTCAAATTTTATGGGTCACATAGCATCCACAATTGCCACATTATTGTCCTCCGAAGTCTGGCCCAACGAGTGACAAGGACTGAAAAAAAAATCTCATCTGCCTAATCTAAGCTTGGGAGATTGAATTTTCATTCTTATATATATAAAAAAAAGTAAAGAAGATTATTTCCAAAATGACAACTTGTTTACATTTAGTGATAAAGTTCAGAGAACTGGCCAAGACATGGGGACGTGATTGAAGACTGCACATTCGGGATACAATTCGCAAGACAGACCGCAAAAGCCAGACCCAGATCTTATTGTGTTATTGAGTTTAATGGCAGCATAATAAAGCTCGTCTGATATAGGCTACTGGGTGTATAAATAATAATAATAATAATAATTATTATTATTATTATTATTATTATTATTATTGTTGTTGTTATTATTATTATTGTTATTATTATTATTATTATTATTATAACATGTTATTGCAAAATACTTTCTGAAATAATACATTTCTGAAGTAACACCTGGTATAGGCTATAATTTTGTATATAGGCCTATACAACACTAAAAAAAGAAGGATATATTTTAGAAATAGGCTACATTAAATTACTACTAGCCTACTACTACTACTACTACTAATGATAATAATAAAATAATTAAACTCCAGAAAACATTTTAGGATTGTTGTCGACAATGAAAATTCAAATAGGCCTATATATGTTGCTAATAAAACAAAAAGTCTAATAAAAATTCGCTAATAAAAATGCATTCGTTTTTGCATTCGTTCTCAAATTTGATGAGACTTGGAAGTTGTCAGTCGACCTGGAGTGGAGAATAGAAGACAGCTAAGAGGAGGGAAAAAAAGAGTTCAGTGGGTCGATCGTGGAGGTTAATCATATTTAGAAATCTGCTTTCTTGTAAATTGTGTACATTTGTACCTAAAACAAACCGCGTGGACGATACTTGGGTATTCAGGAAATATATACTTAAATTGACTTATAATTGTATTTACTTTACTGAATTTATAGACAAAAAAAAAAAAAAAAAGGGGGAAACATAGGCTATTAGAAAAGTTTGGAAATTAAAATATTTAAACCATTTAAACTTATAATAAAAACTTATATAGCCTACTATAAATACTACTACTACTACTAATAATAATAATACATTTATTATAATAGGGCATTTTTATAGGGAATCAACTGTACATTTATAACGCTTTCAATGTATGTAATATAGCGTTACATTTCTTTATTCGTCAGTCTTTTTTTAATTATTATCTAGTGCAAGAAATGTTTCTACCAGAAAAAAATGCTTTTACCAAATTCCCAATAAAATCGGAGTCATCCAATTGTCACTTATGATTCTGTTTATTATATCACTATAATAAACAGCATGCATTTCATCTCCTAAATCCCACAAATCATTGTATTTTTCAAAAGCAAAAAGATAAGGAGACATGCAACAATACACATCAGGTTATTTGAATTTGCAAACACATGGGAAATTGCAGAAGCATAACGACCAACGTCAACAAAAAATAGAAATCGCATTTTTCAGTAAACTAATAAATAAATACAAGTACATGAATTGGAAAGGAAGGCAAATGAACCTTTAAGTATAGAAATGGTCTATATTTACAGTATTTCATTTAAGTACATTTTTATATCTAAAATTAAATGGAGTGATAATCAATTACAGATAACAAATTACAGGATATATAACAAATACAGTTTATTTTTATTCATGGTACACGATGATCTTAGTTTTCAAACTCAAAGTTGAACGAATGCTCACAAAAAAGGAAGAAAAATAAAGAATAATTCATGATATTTTACTTGATATTAAGAAGCAGTTTGATAAAGTTTTGATAAAATGTGTAATATATAAACATAAACCAATGGAAAAAGACAACGTCTGATAACTTCGACATGTCTGACAAAGCCAGTGGGTAGCAGCCTGTCATTTGACAGATGAACAAAATAGCGCCATCTTGCTTTTAAACGTGAAACAGCAGCCTCAGTGAAAATGATTTCTGAATAAACGAGAGATGTCTGTTGCTTGTGCTTTTGATGTGCATAGCAAAACGAAACGCAGTTCCGATGCAACACTTTTCAGATTTTCCTATTTTGCTCTCTAAATGAATACATATTAGTGTTAATTATTGCTTCTTTTTCCTTATGTGCACTTATATTTTCCTACACTATAGAGCTTTGTATTTTCTTTCTTAAAGCATCCATACTGAAGTCGACAACATGCTTACCTCTCTCAGCATGACTGGCAGCAGTGCTTGAGAATTTAATGCACCCGTGTCTTATTGTTCAATCCATGCAAGGATTGTAGCTGGAGGGGGGCCGCTAATGATCTTGAAAAAAGAAACAGGGAGCATGTGTCTCCAGAACTGACATCGCCCGCTATCATGAAAGCGATGGCGCGGGTGTCTTTCTAAGTAGGCTATCAGTGTGCACTCAGTGTTCAGATGTTTAGGTGTACATCTCAAACTCGTGCTGCAAGCCGCACAAAATTCGACATGGGACAGGGGATTGTTTGTATAGCCTATATGTACGTGTACTGCATATTAGCCCATATATGAACTATTCAAAGGTGAGATCACAATCACAATGTCTAATGTATTGAATAATATAATATAACAATAACCGATTATAACCAACTTTTCGGTCTCACTGTAGAGTGCATGTGATTTTCAAACTGTACTTATTTTAGAAAAAGAGTGTCATGGTTTTTGACGGAGAGATCGAAAAGAAAGAATACCAGCAGGAGTCGAGGACAAAGATATCCAAGGCCTTCGTCGCTCGGTGTCTTTTTACACTGCTGTATCGTTGAGAGGATTTGATATTTGCATCGCGTTGGAACACGTATTTTAGAAATATATTTGAACGGTTGAGTTACCGTGAAAGACGTTGTATGATCCCGTTTATCTGTTACTCATGTTTTGTTTTCCAAATAATAATAAATAAAATCATAACGTCACATCAGCTGTAAACTAGTACATTTTATTATATGATGAATTCACGCTTTGTTTGATCACAAACGCCTTTCATCTGTTTTTTAAAGAGCATTTGTTGTCAGAAACTAAGGGAGAATTCTTTTTGTAAACTGGTGTCTGTTCAGTAGATGCAAAGATCTTAATACAGCCTATTATAGGCAACAATAATTTACACTTGTTATTCGTGTGTTCAGAGGGTTAATAATACTGAGACCCTAAATATTACAAAACAAAAGTAACACAGTGAAATATAGTTTCAATAATAAAACAATTCTCATAACATCATCAAACACACCACCACCAATAATAATACTTTTAGCTATTATTATTAGCATTAATAATATTATTACTATTGGTGTTGCTGTTTTGTTACCCCTAAAACGCCTTCATAACGATAGCCAGTGAACAATGACTAATGTTAAGACAGCATTCTTATAAACTGACCCTAATCGAACATTTAACAAATCATTCTACAAAAACGTGCATTCATCAGCAAATGCGATGTTGCAGAAAATGTGTTTAAACATATAAACATACGAAATGCGTTTATCAATTATAGCGTTCAAAACAATACATTGTATTAATTAATACTAACTGTAAAACGTAATTTCCTTTAAAAAATGATTAATATCAATGATTTGTTACCAATGTAAGAAACAGTTTTGCAGTTACTAGTCAAGCCAAAATCCAAGTCCTGTGTATTAGTTTAGATGGTACTACCACTATTCTCAGTTTTGCCTCTCTCTCTCTCTCTCTCTCTCTCTCTCTCTCTCTCTCTCTCTCTCCCTATTGGTTCCTCTCACACGCTCAGAGTTCAGAGCTCAGAGACTGACCGAGTTCACCAGCGTTTAACTCCAGCAGACACAGTTAGTACTAGAAGGCCGCTTTACACAGGTATCAACTTTTCTTGACGTTGATCCGTAATGTTTTCCTTTTCATCCTAATGTCTAAATCTTTAAATTCAGGCATTTCATAGTCGGAAAAAAATAATAGGATGTCATCGACTTGGAGCGTTGCTAAATATGGGCGCTTTAGACAAAGGATAGCCTAAATGTTGGATTCTAAATGAAATGAGCCATTCGTTTCAAGATGCCAGTCAAGTTAGGCCAGGCCAAATATAGCCAACATTGTTTAAAAAGGGAAAAAAAACTAAAACATAGCCTAAATATAGGCTATATGTATACAGTCAAATTTAAGCTGTAAGTCCATATACGACGTGCATTGATTACTTTTTTAAACTTTAATGTTAATATTTGTTGTCCCTTTCGAGGGCCTATTTCACTTACGAGGGTGCTTAATCGGGGACGAAATATTCTGAGGTTCATACACACTGTTCATCTAAAAATCTACTGGATGTTTAGCGCATGAGAGTGTGCAGAATACTCCGGATCCGTGTGTTTCCTCAAGAAACAGTGAATGAAAGTCATTGTAAACACTTGTGGTATAGACAGATGTCTGAGAGGAACCCGTGCACTGGGAATGCTAATGAATTAAACTAGAATTAACCCGTCCATTTGAAACTGTACTAAAGATCAGTATGTGATCTGCTCCTCTGTTCCCAACAAACCGATAGAAGAGAAGAAGAAAAAAAAAAAAAAACTTTACCATAGGCTTGTGGTTTAATTAATGAAAAAAAGGCCTATGTCTGATAAAACGGAAATAGTTTAAACGCCATTAGTGACACTAACAGTTATTGTATCCGCGTTATTGTGTTGATGTTTTATACTTTTAATGTCTTCTGCGTTAGTTCATTAGGTTATATTGTGATTTTGGTAAGAATAAAATTAGTCAAGCATTCTTAACCCTCAAGGATATGACTTAATATTGTATAAATGGAGCAGAAATTTTCGTGCAAAAAAATAAATAAAATGTTTTCAAATAAAAATGATGTCAAATTGTTTGTATAGTCTATGTAGTGATGCAATCCCTCCCCTAACTTTGGTACATTGCAAGTTATTCTAAAATAATTGATCAAACATAAAATCTGTAATGTAATTGATTTAATGCTTGTTTTAACTCCGAGTGAACAGACTACACTTCGAAGCATCTCACCAACCCCCTCAGTCTCTCCCTTTGTGTTAAAGTTGGCTCAAGGTCTCGGGAGGTCCTGGAAGTGACAGTTCTGTGAATAGCGGGTAGATGGCACAATTTTCTAACATTTAGAGAGAAACCCACCGAGCCGAGAGCAGCAAGTCTATTTTAAAGCACTTTATTCAACATAACACAGACAGACCGAGAGGCAAAAAAAAAAAAGAACAAAACAAAAAAAAAAGAAATGGAAATATAGATATGGCAATCGAGCCTTAAGTTTTGAGTAATATTTGTATTGCTCCATTTTAGCTTAAAAAAAATCAAGACAAGACATAGGCCTACGTCTCAATACGTAATCTCAATTATGCATATGGCGGTTTAGTTAAAATAAATAATGGTTATTAATGTGAATATACAAGCGTTTAGTTGAAAAAAGGAAGAAAAAAAATAGAACTACATATCGCTTTTATTCCAGACTATAGGCCACATTCGATTATTGTTAGATGTATTTTTAATAGCCCCGTTACAGAACATTCCAGGCAATTTGCAGCAAAGAAATATAGATGACGTCAGACAAAAGTTCTCTAAAGTACCTCATTATTTGAAAAGCCAAAACGCTAAGGGTTTTTCCTGCTATTTATATAAATCTGAGAGCTAAAATTATGGACAGGTCACCTCTATATTCACGACCAAATCTTAGGAGGGTCAATAAAAATAATGAAATAGAAATATGCTGATACTCGAGTGACGTGAAAGAACAACACAGACGTAAAATTTTTCGAGGGGAGTGGGGGTCTATGCTTTGCTTATTATCGCTGCTCTTTGGGGGTCGCTATGGAAACCAATTGCTGGCTCTTCCTTCGTCGAGCTCATCATAAGAACAACACAAGCGAGCATATGATAGCCTATATCTCAAAGCTATGATGACTTTTGCTAAGGAGTCTAACAGATCGTCGAAACCACATTCACTTAGCTTGAAGTCATAGTAAGGCTTAGGCGAGGTCTGAGAGGTCATCGTTAACTTGATTTTGAAATTAAGTTGAAAACCTCCAAGACAAACAGTGTTATTAGCAACCGTACCACTGTTAAGCCAGATAATTATGCGCTAGCTTTTAAAATGAGTTTATATTTAATTATTTTAGAAATGCAGACGATAATGGACGACGGTAACCGACGATTTCAATCCATCATGGCCGGGTTGAGTAGGTGGCAACGATTCCTCAGAGCCTACATCATCAAACAATAATCACTTTATGAAACAATAAAGTCATGTTTCCCTTTTCCTTTTGTCAAATCAACTTCAATAATTAATGTGGTTCAGATAACATCATATTTTGAGTTTCTGTTGATTAAACCAATCTCCTTCATTGTGTTAACTCACATTTTTTTATTTCAATGAACTCAAAATGTTAAGGCAACCAGGTAACTTACTTTTTTTTTAAAAGTTAAACCAACACTATATATTTTTTACAGTGCCTGCAAGAATGTCGACGTGTTTTACTCTTTTAGTTTAAAATGTCTGTTTATAGACATAATAGAAATGTTATAGAATCAACGGAGAAGCGGTTAGGAATCATTTGTTGTTGGCCCGATTGGCCAGCCATATCCCATAGTACTTTTTCCATGAAGAAATAAATAAAAGTGACATTGTACTGAGGGAGACCTCATTAGTTCGTTGTCCGACGCTAATAAAAGAACAGAAGTGCAAATTATAGAGTTCACCCTCAACACACGCTCTGTCAACTAAAATCAAGCCTGTGAAGCCATGATCCAAATTACTACTAACCTGCTCTGGTAAGCCTATCAAAGCAAAACGAGCATTTAAAGCGAACAAACTGTCAATTCCTCTTTGACAAAATATACAACACAAGATCTAGTGTACGGTGGAATTTGTTGCACAGACTTAGATACTGGAATTCGTTTTTTTTTTTTTTAAAGCATGTAATGCCAACTACTAATAGTATCTGGAGTAGTTAATAGGTCTCATCACTGTGTCATAATTACAAGCCTTCCTCTGCTACATGCATTAGCGCTCTCATCAAACACACATCCTGGACCACGTTTAAAACAATAACAAACAACCATCAATCATTTCCGGTCATCTAAACAGGCCTTTACCAATAGCCCCGCAACAAATAAACTTACCAGGATTACGCTAGGCTATAACTCTTGCCCTCCCGAGTTTAAGGGAACTCTGAATCTTTGCTGATAAAGTAGCTAAATAAATAAATAAATAAATAGAATTTACATGGAATATAAATAGCGTTATATAATGTAATAGCTATGCTGTTATTGTTATTATTATCATTGATGATTTAAAAAAATAAATTATTATTATTATTACACAGTTGGGGGAAACAAATAAATCAATGGTGGTAGTGGTCTGATTATTATTTCTCAGCCATCATAAGTTACTTTAGCCTATCCTCAGATTGTCTGATCTAATATCAAAACTTGGTGTCTTTGGGTCAGGATGTTACTTTTTATTTTCTCAAAGCTATACCAAAGAAGTAGATTCTGCAAATTCATTGTATTTTAGGGATAAACTAACGAGTTCGCAATGGTCTAGTTAAATTGGGCTAAAAAAGAAAAGTACGTTTATTAAGTATATCTCTGAATTTTAGGACTCTTGGACTCCTGACAAAAACTTTAACACGGTTGCTGTTTAGCTTTTTTTTTTTGGGCCCTTGGTGTCGATTGAGGGGCCTTTTCTCCCAGCAATGTGGTTTCAATTACAAGACACCGCTTTGCTCCGGGGAGCCGTATAGCTTGCGTTGGATTGCAAGACGCCATATTGACTCAACTAATAGGACACCAAGTTGAAGGCGCAGTTTACAGGATAGCTTCACACGCTTGGTGTCCTCTATCAGATAGCCCTAAATGTGACATATAAAATACTGCTTTCGAGGTAGAACAAACAGTGGGCTGCATTTTGTCATTTGTCAAGCTTACAACAAGATGGCATTTCATTTGACATGTATTGAACGTCCAATGTTGCATTTCATCGCGACTTCAGTTCCGACGTGCCAGTACCTGCTCTGAGAAGATTTTATGTATTTAGATTGAAAGTGATACCCAACAAGGCAATGAGCAAGAACATCTGCGCATATACACAAAATCTATACCTGGTAAGTAGGGATGACATGATACTTGAAATTTTCCTTTTTCTTTTTTTTTAATCAAAGATGGATGAATGGTGATGTGTAAAAAGTAAAGTGTTAGAGGGCAAATCAAAGCGATATTTCACACTTGAAGCTGCAGCACTTTGCACGTGTATTTACATAGCCAAATGTAGACGTAACCTGGACAATTTCCCATGCCAAACCTCGGAGTTACCCTCGCACCCCCAACCCTCTCTCTCTCTCTCTCTCTCTCTCTCTCTCTCACACACACACACACGCACGCACGCACACACTCTCTCTGAAACACACACCCGTAAACCCAAGCAGTTTGAGACAGAGCATGATTTCACTGTCCGATAGAACAGACAGATTTGTCCGCTAGTCATGAATAACACAACAATGAAAGCCTTTTGATTTCAAATTCATAAATTATAATTTAATACCAAGAACAAATTTACAGCAGAATGCTTGTTTACAATAAGCTAACACAAACAAACAAGAATTGTTTTCAACTATAAACTTCCACACACACTCACGTATATCACTTGCAATTAATAATAATCAATAATAATAAAAAAGTATCTATACGTTATCAATACCCTGCAGTAATATATTTTATATATTTATATAAAAACGTGGGTCAGTTTAAACTGTTCATAATTACAATCATGTATCATTCACTGGTCCATATGTGGCAGAGAACAGCCCAAATAACTGTTCAATCAACTACACAATATGATCCCTTTTTATCCAATCACAACATGGTGTCTTGTGTGTTGAAGAAAAGCCTCAAAACAAGGACGAAATTGCAAGCTTTCACACATACACACACAAGGCATCTGTTACAGACCGAAAAGGAGCAGAACACCAAGTCAAAATAGCCACCCCTTTCCAAACCAGCTCACCCTGTTAAGTGTCAACCTATCGTCGAACGTTTTTTTTTTTTTTTTTTTTTTTTTGTCTTTTTAAATACAAGGGCTAGTGTACTGAATGCACAGATTATATCTATACAGTCAAAAACATTTACATTTATATATATATATATATCAAAGATAAAATAGGTTAGCGACCTGTGGCCATGCATTCACAGTCTAAATACATGAAAAAGAAAGGAAGAAAAAAAAAAACATTTGTCTTAATATGTATGTACATTACAACCAGAACTTTCAGTGCTACTAGCTAAGTCTGTCACTCATTTGAAGACATTTGTATTACCGAAAAAATTGGCAACCACAGTTTTATTCTTAATCACATATACGTTGTATAAAGAAAAAGTCCTTGAAATTAATTGACCTATATTTACAAGAATACTGCCTCTACTTGTGTTTTTTTCCCTCAAGTGAAATGAACAATTATAAGACTTTGTAAATTCTAAGCGTGTTCCCCATGGTGTATAGACTTCAGTAACCGTTAATAACACATTTGCGCTGTACAGGCACTTTAATGCTTTCAGTGTTGAGGGACATTTATAGGGACGTCTTATTAATACTGCTGCTTTATCATTAAAAGAATGATGACCCATCATCTCCCCCACGTTCAAAATACAGTTTACTGTGGCAAAACACGTTAGCGAGAATTCGCATGTGCGCAACTTAATACATTTGAAAATATTAAGTGGGGGTCTCCTTAACTGTAAAATCAAACACTTTGTTCTACTATTTGAATTACAGGCTGTCGACCATTCCCGAATCCAAATATGAAAAAAAAAAAAAAAAAAAAAAAATGGAGACAGGTCAAAACTTTCAACAACAAAAATAACCGGTGACATTTTGCAAACACTTTTATGGCGCATATAACTAAATGATAGTTTTGCTCCTGCATCCATTTCGGGAGATTATGATTTGGGGGGGTGTCTATATCAGGCAGAAGAGTGGTATGAAATGATGCATTACTAGTGCTCTGGCATTTTGTGGATATAAGTTTGAGTTGATTATGAAAATAATCCCTACTCTTGCTCATTAAGGGACATCAATAGAGTAAGTGCGCTTGCAGCATTAAGCATAGCCTATATTGCTGTGGATTTAGTTTTAATTCTCGAAGAACGTCTTTACATTCTGAACTGTTTTAGAAGAAGCCATGGTTATTAGAAAAACAGCAAAAAAATAAAATAAAATAAAAAATTTAAATTTAAAATAAACAACTGCATACTACAGAATCACATAGGCCGGTTTGGAACCAGAAAGGAGAAACAAAAACAAAACAAAAAATTACAAAAACAGCTATAGATACATGGACACAGGACAATATAGCAATTTAGAAAAAGAACTTTTTTTTTCTTCTTCCTTAATCTTTCCAAATTGTCGCTTAAATGCACTTTTTAGTTTTGCTGTCCAGAAAGGATTATGAAAATCCTTGAATTATTTTCTTTCGTCTTTTTTCTTTTGTATTAATTTTAGTGGGTTATTTATTTCTTCATTTTTGTATTTTTATTATTTTTTTGTATTTTTTTTACAAAAACAACAAACAAACAAACAAACAAACAAAAAAACATTAGAACCAACTGTTCAGAATGACACAGGGAGCAATCTCTGGATTTCGAGGCTTCACTGAATGTCTCAATTTTAAAATTCACAGTCATTGTATGAAAGTCTTTCTTCGTGAAAGTAAACTCGTGTAACAGCCGTTTCCTTCTACAAAAGAAGCGCTAACTATTGTAGTCACAGCCCCTTTGATCACTCCTTCTGCCTACTGAATCGACATGTAAGGCCAGTTAAAACTGCTCCCCGACAGCAACATATCCCTGATGAGGGTTTCAATTGGGGTTTTACCTACCAATCGGACGAAAAATAATTGCTCTATGACCGAAGACGAGACTGTACGGAGAGAGGGCAAGCGCAGTAATAACTTCCCAAATCGAGTTGGCTGGTTGGGATACTGGCTCCGAACGTACTCCTCCAGAGCGCACTGGGACTTCTCTTGCAAACTTTCCACATGGGCCACATCTGACAGGCCACAAGCATCTATAAGGAATGGAGAGATAATCAAATGTGTATTACATTAACAGCACACCTGGACAGTTCATTTACAAAACGGCAAGCTGTTCTACAGTAACACATAGCCTACTATTTTATTTAAGTACGCTATTACGTACAGCACAATACACATCATATCAAAAATCACATGTGCCATTCGAGCTAACTTTAGTTTACTAGAGATACATTCAAACTCTGGAGTTGTGCTGTTCGTCTTTTTTTATTTTTTATTTTTGTATAAAAAATAGACCTAATGGAGTGTGCATTCCATTGTACGAGTAACAACATTTTTAAAACCTTGATGCATGTAATCCCCATAAAAAGGACAATTTAGCAGCATGTGGGTCATACTATTATGGCAAAAAAAAAGGAACACAGAAGGGCAATGTAAAATAATAGTAATAATAATAATAATGTTAAGAAATTAAAATACTAAGTGCTAGCGTAGCCTATAATATCTGCCTTATTTTAGAACATTTCTAGACGCTGCGAAACCTTAAGTCCTGAACTTTTAGACAATACTGAAAGTTGTTTGTAAAGAACGACAACAAACTCGAAGAGCAAGCTATCCACAAGAGGTGGTAGAAGACTGTAAGTGTAAGTCAATAAAGCGATTGCAAAACGCTGCCCTACATGACATCAACTTTTAAAAATAGCATGTTAGGAACAGTTCCGTTGATATTTTTTATTTTAGGTTTTGATTCATTTATATTTTATTGTCGTAGGGAACATCGTCTGTAAAGAAATCAAAACAGCGTATTTGCATACTGTGGTAATAGCCTATTTATTGTGCAACTGGTACTAAACCTTTCCCAGTCATAAATTTCCGAAAGAATATATTCGCCATTAAATCCGTAAAACTTTTTCGCTTTAGCTCTCTGATACACAAATAAAGAAAGGAAGTCGGGGTCATGACCCAGTTCTGGAACGAGTCCAGCATGTGTCTTGGATCCCTAGATCATCCTAACAAAACAAGGAAGAACTGTGAGCTTTTAACAACGCACAGAAATGTCCTGTCGCCCCTCCACAATAAAAGACGATTAAACAAAACTTTGGTGTTTATCGCAACGTGAATATATCTATCAATTTAAACGATCGGCTCCAGTGTGAAGCTGGGCTGTGATGTGTGTAAACGGAGCATTAGGCCTTTCTTCCCTTTCCTACAGCCTCACCCCCTCCCTTCGAGATGACATCCTTAATATCTGTCATTGCAAATAAATAGAAATAATTGATTGCTCTTCAATATCATATTATGTTGATGTATTGTGAAACTACAACAAATTATGATTAAAGCTACAATTTAGACTTCGTAAGTCGATAGTGCTCATTTTCTGACATTATTTGCATTTACATTTGTTTTTATCAAAACTAGCCTGTAGGCGCTATTAGGCCAGGCTATATCTTCTATTATTTTTTACGCGTATAAATATATTTTTTAATGCATATTTAAAAATAATATTAATATTAATATTTTGGCTGTCACAAAATATTAATTCTTTCACCATTTAATTCTTAAAAATAAAATAAATTCTTCAAGTGTTAAATAAAACTGCAGTGTTCTATTGACGATACGTCGATGCTTTTAAAACATTTTAGTAAGATTAAATATTTTTGCTTGTTAACTGATTTTTTTTATCAGAGAGCTCTAAAAAATGCACACATACAAATTTACCTATTATGACGTGCACATTTCAATACGTAATGCTATCAGATAAATAGGCTGAAACTAGCACGTGTATACTTTCTAGATTTTAATTAAAAGACTCCATTATCTTTACTGTACAAAACACAATAAAATAGATGATTAAAAACACATGTTTTGGAAATGAAAACTTACCTGAAGTGAATAAAACGATGGCCTTTAAACAGCTGTATTCAGCAGAGTCAACGTGCAAAGCTTTGAGCTTTTCTACTTGTTCTTGGAAGATCCTAATGTGGTCCATAAAGGCGACCACTCTGTCCGCAGACATGGGGGAGGCATGGAGCCCAGCCGCCGCCAGAAGTGGAGCCACATGGAGCGGCATGGAGCATTGAGCAGCGTTGAGCACAAACAACTCACTCCAGGTCAACCTCAAAAGGGCAACCTGGTCGGTAATCTGGAGGTCTGGGAAGAAGGGAATATTCCTGGCCCACTCTACCGCACTAAACAGCATCCTGGCTGCCAGTTCACAAATGTTCTCGATGCCCATGATGTTGTTGGGCTGCATGCATTGACTGCCATACCGAGAAGTTGGGTAGGGCTCCGCTCGTAGTAGTAGAGAGATATATCCGGATAAGTAGGAATGGCAGTGCAGTGGGTCCCCATTTGTCAAGGCGAACTGACCATGGTGTGGCTGTGTGGGTGGCATCCGTCCCCTTTGCACGGCTGCAGTAAAAAGAGAAACTGTAGATATTGATGCTTGAATTCTACAACAACAAAATACAGCTTGACCTTGTTTTTAGTTCACTTGTGGTGTGTTGTTATCACACAATTTAGGGAACTACACCAATAGCAATAATGTAATCAATTAGACTACTATGTCACTTGACACGTGCAGAACTTTTAAACTAACAAAGTGGCCTTCATGATTTTACCGTTAAGTCAAACTATTTAAAGACTAGGCTATTGATATGCTTACAATAATGTTCTGCACCGTCCACTACACACAAAATAATTATAGTCAAACCCTATGTTTAAATTACTAGAAAAATATATTTTGGCAAATGTTTCATTTTAAGTGTACATGTACATTAATTTGTGTTTACGTTTCACAACATGAGCCCAGTGAATACATGCACAAAGAAAGGCATGAATGCTAACCCTTAACCTATTTAGCTAGCGACATAGTCAGTTCTGCTATCTATTGAGAATCTGCGAGCAAACTGGGTGCTTGGCGGAACGATTATTCGAATAAATACTATAAAAGCGCAGTAGTGATTATTATTTACTTTTCTCCTGGAGATGAGCGATGTCGATTGTGGTCTATCTGGAGACCCTAGCCTAGTGTGTGTGTGTGTGTGTGTGTGTGTGTGTGCGTGAGTGTGTGTGTGATTTTGACGCTGCCTCTCCATACTCCCTCGCCATAACTGCACGGCATATTTGCAGTGATATTATTAAAAATCAACACGAATGACCATATTTTCGTCGGCGAATTAAAGTGATGATCAATTTAACGTTGCGAACATGTAAAATGCGAAATAGAGGCTGGTCATTATTCGAGCATTAAGGGCGCCGTGATAACGCTGTCTCGAGCGCTATAGGCGGTTCCTTCGCGTGCTGTGGTCGGGCAGACCGAGAGAGAAGAGTCGGGGACAAAATACAAGGGGGACGTAGATTGCATGCATTTAATACAGCTAAATACAAAAGACAAAGACAGCAGTAAAACAACAAAATTCCGAATACCTTCCCGTCTCATGCCAACTTTGAGGCATTTTTTGAGGCGGCAGTACTGACACTGATTGCGATGGTGCTGGTCAATGGGACAATTCCTGTTGGCACGGCATGTGTAAGTGAGGTTCCTTCGTACGCTCCGTTTGAAAAAGCTTTTACACCCCTCGCAAGTGAACTGGCCATAGTGTTTGCCGCTGGATTTGTCCCCGCAGACCACGCACTCTATATGCTGTGGCTGCTGCTTTTCCGACTGCGTCGTCTGGTTCGTCGGGGTGGACTGTGTGTTGTTGTTCGGGGGTCCTTGAACGGGTGTCTGAGGGGTCGGAGGGGCAACCTGAGAGGCCGTTAGACCCAGCTGGCCTGGTTGAGGGGTCGGAAGGGATAGTCCTCCTTGGGCTTGCGATGAGAGGGTGCCCTGGGTCTCGGCCACATCGTCCTGGGAGCCTCTCCACACTACCATTGCCATATCTATCAGTCAACGTTAACAAAAACTTTTTGTTCCCCGTTTTTGGTTTCGGAATGCTTTGTTTAAAAAAACAGTAACGAAGCACGGTGCCTTTATCACTTAGGAAGATAAAATAAATAATTCAGGATCGGCGCGGTCGGTTAGAGTCTGAATGTCCGTTCAAAGTTGCGTACCGACGGCGAACAGCAGTCTATTTCTCGACTGAAATAGCGTTACCTGACATGTGGTTAAAACTGAAGCAAAGACGAGCCGAGCCTTGCTCTTAGAGGCCAAGTCCAGGGGCACTTGCAGTCATCCATCCAGTAAACCCATCAAGGATAAAATGGAAAATAAACACGGCGGAAGAAGATATGAACAGAGCAGAACAGATAACTTCACGCGTGTAGCGACGTTCGCACGCACAGAAACACGCAGCTTTCAAAGATACTTGCGAAGCGCGAGAAGTTCCAGCGTGAAGTCTTGAAGAAAAACCAACAACTGGCCAAAAAATATTGCTGCTTCTTCCTTTTCTTCAGATGAGGTAGCGCTAGCAGCCGCGCGCAGTTGCAGCCAATGCTCGAGTCAAATATGAAGTCAACTCTCCGGCAAGCAGGACTGATAATATAACAAAAAGATCACAACCTATAGAACCTCCTTCATGCGCGTAAAAATAATAAGAGAGAGAACAGAGAATCAAAGTGATCAAATATGTTAAAAAGGGGGAGGTTAGGAAGTGACTGCGATTTGTAGGCGCTGGGCTGGCAGAATGCTTTCTCTCTGATCAGCTCACTGAGCTCTCTATATAGTGAACTTTGACACGACTGCTGCAACTTAGCACACGTTACCATGGTGATGAGTTGCCATATATGGAAAGTGACTGTGTTTGACTGGTCAGAGCTCACGGACCTCCCCCTGAACCCCATTGGCTAGTCGGCACTTGTGCTACTTGGTTCTTTGCCAAAGCCAGGAATAAGGGTCGAGGAGCCGCTTGGTCCTAAAGAGAGTAGAACACAGTTCGTTGCAAAATCATCGCAATACATAGCCTACATGTGTTCAATATTTAGATTTATTTCAAATAAAATCCACGATTGGAATATCTATTAAAATCGCTTTCCATAGCCTACTACAGAGGTCCAAGGCTTTACAAAATCAATATTATGGCTAATTCAAAATTATTCATTTAAAATAAATAAATAAATAGGCTACATTTTCTCTTATCTGGCCACTGAATGATATTAAATATCTCCGGGATAATAATATTTCTGTTATGATATTTCAAATTTTCAATGTGTTATATGCATTTTTGTTACATTTATTCTATAGACTGGCCGCATTTGGTCAGATCCCAGATCCCATTTATCCGCATTAACGCCTCGTTATAAATCATGAAACTGCATATAATTTATCAAGTCAATAATGCACTGACAAATACATTTAAAACAGAGACAGTCCACGAGGGAACAAGCAATGTACGCGAGAGGCTATTGATGCAAGTTCGCACTGTAATCAAGATATGTTAAAGATAGGCTATGCGAAACACTACTTTGTAAGAAACACAGAGACAGAAAAAAAAAACTAAAACTAAATGAATTAACAGTCAACAAGAGTCAGAATTGGTGCAAGCTGTATTTCTGTGAATATTCTGTTTGCTTAATTTTATCTGAATATGAAGACCTCACATAGGCGTTTATTTTATATACCGATCCATTAATTAGCCTCTAGTCCAAAAGACCAGTTATATTGGCGCAATACTTAGGCTATTATATTATCTTTAAGTCTTATACGCAAGTCGACTGACTTTACGTGCATATAGTTCCAAAAGAAAAAAGAAGAAAAACGAAAAGAAAAAAGAGATGATAATTATTGACGTTTATATTGTTAGCTACACAATTTACAGTATACTTACGGAAACTAGCATTAATTGTCACATACCCTATGTATGTATTCTCATCATGACTACTAGCAATAAAGTAGCCTAATGAATATTAGTCGTAACTTATCATTATAATGCAATGATGTATAGCCAACACACACGGCTCTCAATGGCTAAGTTATTTATGCAGAGATGCAGCATTCAATGTAGGCTATTCTCACACAACAAAAGAAAATGTAAGGATCACTGTGCTTTTAGGGCCTTGACTCATTGGCTACAGATATCTTCGTGGAGTTAATAAAATATCCCATAGCTTCCTCAAATTGATAACTGGGTTTAAAAAAAAAAACACTCAAAACGTTAAAAAAAGCATGCAAACGTATGATAAGAATGCTGCTCATTGAGAAAGCAGAAGCCCAGAAGTCTCATGTTAATTGCCATAGATGTTCGCAGGGAGCCTCGGGGTGGTCAGATGAGGGGTCTCCCTTTTCGCTCCTCGGGTTATAAGTCAGAGCACTTTTTTTAAAGCTCGCTTGTTGAAGTCTACCTTCTCTATCATCAGGGGTTGTCAGAGTTGGGTCCACTGAAAAACGTACAGTGCTAAATCACTGCATATGCTGCCTCGGAGGAAAAATGCTGAAGACTGGACGTACAACAGTATATGGGCGCCCCCTAGCGTTTGGATTATTTCTGCCTGAATCGCTCTTTAAGGTGGAAGAGCCATCTTAAATGGAAACTACATCGGTAATCACATACACCAGAGTAACATGCGCCTATTTTAATCTGATTAATGCTTTTGAGATTTCCTTCTAATTGACTTGGACGTTGCAGAGGTGCGTTTGTAAGTCTCTACCGCACATTTTCTCCACAGTGTTGTTCACGCACGGGAGTATCGCAGCGTTCCGGGTAATTTTGACCAGTTTATTGAAACGATCAAAAGTGAGCACCGTGCCTCATCTCCGACCATTCAAAAGCCAGTATGTGAACAAGACAGCCGAAAGCAATAGGCTACCGCAGAAGTAAATGATAGCGTACCGATGCAAAGTGGATTTTACCCCAAGATCAAGGTGAGTGTTCATATTTTCACACTTTATCTCGCGGACGTCTCGTACGCTTATCATTTTCTTTTTCAAAGCAAGAATACGACTAGTAAGGACGCACAGACAGACATGCATGCAATACATCAGCATCACTTCTTAAATAGCAGCAAAATTATAAACAAAGACCAAAAAGACAGAAAAAAGAATAATAATATGTACAAACTTGCGATGATTAGCCTATATAAACGGAGAAAGAGTTCCGCTCAAGGATGCGTTTGCTGTAGACACAAGTCCATTTGAAAATAATTTTAATGAATATTGCGAATGAATTCACAACACAAGAAGCAGCAGGTTCCCTTTAACATATTCCAGTTGATATGTACATGCTGAGTGAGATTTGATTCCCAACAATCAACATACCAAATGCATATGATGTTGATTCTTCTTCCCCGTGATGCATCCTCTCCTAAATGAAAAATATACTTAGTCTTCTCTTTCTGTGCGAATTAACGCTCCACTGGCGGATTTATACAGGAAAAAAAGCGTCTCTCTGTTTATTTGAATGATTACTAAAACTTTATGGAGGGAAAAAAAGACAAACCGACAAGAAAAATCTAACTTTTCTGCGGCGCTTGAATCACATTTCAGTATTTAATACACATCCTAATAGAGTCGTGTTGATGACTTTGAAGATAGAGATTTTTTTTTTTTTGGAAAAAGAAAAGAAAAGAAAAAAAAGACAGAATATGCTCTTGTGCGTCTTTTTCTTTTCCACAGAAGGTAAAAAGCCTCCTTAGTGCAGCTGCTTTGTGTGGGCTGTGTGATAGAGAGAGGGAGGGGGTGAAGTCAGGAGAGACACCTGTCTGTTTATGTGCAAACTAGTAACAGTGATATGCCTTTGTCGTCTTTTCAATGGTTAAGTCCAACGTGAGGACTTTATTAGATCAATGAATTTCAATAGCTGACGCAATAAACCTTTTCCCTTATGTAAATATTGTTTTAATATGGCATTAAGTTCATGAATAGACACAATTATAAGTCTACAAGAATGCACATAAAAACATCATATCAATAAGGGTTTGCTACTTAGGCCACTGGTGTAACATGTCACTACTATACTCTGCAGTCGTCAGACATCTTATAAACTGCATTCATGAAGTGACGTCAAATTGCCATAGAGTAGACAATTATGGTTCAAGTAAAGAAATCCAGTCCATGTCTGATAGGTTTTAAGAGTTGCTATGTGTGCAGGGCGCTTTAATTGTCTGTTCTGCTAAGAATATACACAATGGAGAGTCAAGTCACCTATTGAATGGATAATCGAACTATAGATAGATAGCTAGCTAGATAGATAGATAGATTAATGAATGAATGAATGAATGAATGAATGAATGAATGCACATCTCAGTGATTTAAAGCTATGGCTAGCAGCATTTGCACGTATAGGCTATAACGCCGTAAAGACACATTGAATTATATTATCCAGTTTTAATACGGAGGACTTACATTTGACACCTTATAACTATCTAATTAAATAACGTACCGTATTAAAATACCAAAACAAAGTTTTATTCACTTTTTTTTTTTTTTTTACCTTTTAAAAGAACACAAAATAAATGCAAAATCCACTAGCAACCGAGTAGAAATGAATCACTTTGCGCATCAAAATATATCTGAATGTGCTAAAAGGAACTTCAACCGTTTTCAAGCAACTTGATGTTGATCACTAAAGTGCAACCAAAGTCGTCCCGGCACATTTATCATTGTAAAACGCACTGCAGAAGAAAGAGTCCTCACACACAGAGCTCAGCAAGCGTCCACACACACAATAGCGCTCCCCCATCGGGACCTCCATCGATTAGGACGAGACACTACACTAAATATTTACTGATCACACACAAATAGCAGGATCTTTAACGATTTTCCATGGCTGGGACGCGAAGAAAGGGGCAAATCACTTTATTATTGTTTGTAAAGTAAAGTACGCACAATGGGACAGGAGTGTGTAAGATGTGACTGCTGTAAGAGGAGTTATACGCGATTAAATCGATAGACATTGAATAAACAAAGCCATATACTGCACACTGCAAATCTCTTAGTCGTCAGTCTAAAAAAATAAACATTTATTTGATTTTATTCAATAAAATATACAATGTTATACCGAACATTAAAATAGGCTACCTTTTTCAACGTTTTTTCTTTCTTTCTTTCCAGATTTTATTTAACACACAGTGAGCGACATTTATTCTACTCATATTAAGTCACGGACACGACATGGTAATTCTCAAAAGCGTTGCGAGCGCAGGTTTAGGCGCAGGTGTCTATTGCGCTTTGATGGTTTGGAAGAGGAAAGTTCACCCTAATCTTATCGCTCCCTCCAGCGTATCCTTAAAGCATGAGATAGAGGGAATCTGACCCTCGGGTCACTGAGATCCCGGCCTGATTAACCCTTGCGGACCCAGTACGGAGCAAAGGTTAACCAGGCTAATCAACGTGAGGAGACTGATTAAGGCGGATGATCAGAAGTCAGATATGCATAAATATAATTTACCTTCTGAAATAGCTAATTATTACGGGAAACGTAACAAAAAGTACAATCGCATCTCACAAATTCAGATATTAGGCTATAGGTAATTGGATGCATCATCCTAATGAAGAGCTGACATATTTAGTCTACAATACGTAACACCAATTTATTTATTTATTATTTTATTATTTTTAATTATTATTATTAATATGATCGCTATTCCGAATACCCTTTGCATGCTTGTGTTTGGGTTGATCAGATCATTGTGGTCCTGCATGGGAACCCATAGCACTGCATATTTTGTACGTCTCACTTATGAAGGATTGAAAACCACCGGATCAGAGGCTGCGGTTTAAAACGTGTTCAAACGAGCAAGTAATAGACCTGTCAGCTGGTGTGGTTGCAGTCTATGGCACATCTGTTGTGACGGTGAAGCGTTTTCTGATATTTCGCAGTAATTAGCAATCACAATTATTTTGGCAAATAGGCCTACATTAGCGATTGCAAATTAGCCGGTTTTATTTATTTTATTAGATGTAAAGAAAGCATTATCCACTTATTTTCAGACTGATTACACTTGTAATATAATGTGTACATACCTACATTTCTAGCTTTGAAATTTGTAATAATATTTCTAATTATATTAAGCTATTAGCAGGCTAATTTAAACAAGAGGGTAATAAAAAAAAAATTCATAAAGCTACTGAACATTTTATTTGTTTTATTTTATTGTAAACAATTTAAGTAGAAGCAACATAAATAGAAAGCTCTTTAATACACCAGCCTCACCAAGACAGTAACACAAAAAAACTTGACAGATGGTATGATTTTTATTTTATTTTTTCATAAATATGTTTCTAATATGTGGACTGAACTTTTAATTAAGCAAATACAGATTATACCTGCTGGCACTAGTTTACTGCTCAGTTCCACCTGTAATTTTACTATTAAAAAGGGAGAAAGACACGTCATCATGTTTAAAATCTGATTATTCCCAATACATTAATCCAAAATAATACAGAAAACTTTTGAAGTATTTTCTCACGCAATCCTGCCATTTTTATTGTTTGTCATTTAAAAAGATCTAAAACTCCCCTTGACATATTCTTCCAACTCATTGAAGAAAATCTCATATCGGTTACGGGCAAATTGAATAGGATTATGGTTTTATTCTCTACAGAAGCCTGGCTCTCTGCCCAAATATGGTGTAATTTGTTCAGCATTACCTTCAGTCTTAAAACAACACCACTGCCCTGGGAATCCAGAGGACTTAATGCTTCTTCACAGGACAACAAGTTCTCCCTATGTATCTGACTCTTTAAGACCAGAATATGGACCATATTGTCGCCAGAGTCCATGAAAAAAGATATTATGGAAGTATAGCCTACGCCCATATAGTCTAGTCTTCAAAAAGTAACGTGCGAAATCGTTCAATGTCCTTTTATTATTTCTTATAGTTTAGTATAGTACCAGACTGCAGCGGATACTCATATCACTCAGAGTCAGAGATTCCACAGGTATCGCAGCAATATAAAAGAGGCATAATGTAAACATATAGGTAAAGGGTCATACACTTTTAGTGGGAAATATAATTAAAAACTAAGTTTTGCTCTTCTGTCATTAATCTGATATAATGCACTCGCAGTATTTGACAGGGGATTATGCAGATTGTTTGCCATATCCAGCCAATCTTTAACAGGCAGTATATGATTATGAAGATTTTTATTCCGTTGGGAGGGTTGTTGTATGCATGGTATGGCAATGTGCCATTAACACAAACATTTAATTGTTGTTACTTTATTCATCTACTGAGAAATATATACAAATATTTCTCAGAGAGTCTTTGGTTTTACAAGTCAAGACTAAATATCAAGATTAAGGCTTTATTGGACGGTTCACAGATTCAAATGGGAGGCTGTAATATCTATAATGGAAATGAACATCTTATGGTTAGATTTGACAAATTTTATAAAAAAAATAGCTTCATTTAGTGGATATATACATTTAATCACATTATTGACAATTACATTTTTATCAAAAACACCTAGTTGTAATTGTGTGTGTGTGTGTGTGTGTGTGATTGATTGATTCATTCAATAGGTGCAGGTTACCTTCTCCCTGTCTATTTCTGTTTGCCCTAAGGGCCAATCTAAGAAGCCAGCAGAATCATGATAGAGCGCAAAGTTCGATTCTCCAATGATGGATTACAGTGTCAATTTAAACAGCGAACGCTTAATTTGTTTCAATAATCTCTTCTTAGACTGAATGCCAAACTTCCATTTTCCACATCACATCAAAGTCAAAAACCCTGTGTAATAAAAAAAAAGTGTGATGCAAATAATATATACTCACATTTATATAAGCATGTTAATATATTGTTTATTTTTACATTGAAATTAAATAGTTCCTTTGTTACACTTTACAGTCACATACCATAAATAAATACAACGAGATAATAAATACAGGTGTAAAAATACAAGTAGCCTTATATGTGCTCACTGAAATATAAGAAAAAACAATATGTTGTTTTGCTATTGATGACTTATGATCAACTGTCCGAAACTCTAGGTAGAATACGCCGTTCTGGCAGACTAGCTGTGCATTGTCTCAGACCTCCGCAGGACTGCGACGGGGCCAGAGGACACGGCCACTGTGAACTGAAGAAACTGAAGAATGCTGAGTGGTGACATCAACACCAAATGCATGATGGGAGGAGGACCTTCACGCAAAGATTCCACAATGACAAAGCAGGGAAGGTAGGCCTAAATGAATGCGTTTGAGCTACTGGAGCAACTAACCTGTATTCTTTTATAGGCAGAAGGATCATTGGTCAGCTGACAACCAACTGCTCGAAATCAACTATGTACGTATTGTAATTCTGCACATACTGTAATGATGTATGATTAAATAATGCACCTGAACGAGAATGATGAATGAAAAAAAATCTTGATGAAATTAGTAGAAATGTTAAATTATCAACTGTACAATCATTTCTGCCAAAAGCTCAAGAAAATAAACATGGGTCCTGTATGCATGTTGTTTGTTATTATTAAATAAGAATCTAGCACACATAATCTTCATAGTTGTTCTATGGGTATGTTTTTAGCTACGAGAGATTTGTCTTCATACCTTTCTTATGAAGTCTACAGCACTCCAAATTAAAATATTAAGGTTTAGTGAAAAATGAAAATAACACAACACTGGTTGTAGTACAGCTCTAAATCTTCATTAAATGTGGAGCTGTAACTGACATTTTTATTGCAAAAATGACCAAGTTTCCACTTCTAAGCTGTTGTGAATAATTATAGATAGATATTATTTTCCACACGCACTCTTCTGCATTTACTATACCAGTCTGGATTTAATCACTGGCCACTAGACTAAACCCAAGTTATTAGGGAATATAAATGTTTTCAAAAGTAATCAAAGAAGAAAAGAGATGGAAAAGACAGAAGGAGGGAGAGAGAAAGAGATTCAGAGTGTATACTTGCTGTCTGTAATTGAAAGCAGCTTGTTTTCTAATGTGGACTACTGAGACATGGGTAAAGGTTTTAAGTTTGCCTTTGCATTTATATCAAAATATATGTATGATAGGCTATATGAGTTTTTTTTTTTAAAGACTATTAAAGCCTAAAGTCTTCACATGGAGGTCTTATGCACAGCCTTAAATTTAGAGTCTCGCAGTTTAATTGTTTGACCATTAGAGTAAATAATGTGTGCAATGGCACAGTGAACCAGATGGCTGAACTGCTAGTGCCACTTGCACAATATTAAAGAAGACTTTAAAAACAAACAAAAACTGCATGAATAATGTTATTGACATCACAGAGGATCCTGTCACTCATCTGATCGAGATCAGGCAAATCATTTAGTCTTTAAGGTTAAAGAAACAACAGCAGATACAACACTAATCGTTCACACTTTTCAACATACAGTGGGGCCAAGAAATAGAATTTTCAATTTGGCCATTAAATTAAAAAACTAATTTATCCACATACACACACTAATACTAGGCAATTTTTTTTTTAACAGATAATGCTGAGAAAAAATGGCCAATAATTAATCTATGCTAAATATCAAACACTGACTAACTCGATGCAAATCCTGTCGCTTTATATAGAATACAGGCAAGTGTGCTAGGCAGGTTATTTGCAAATTGTAGTCTGTTACTGATTACATGATGAAAATTATAGTTAGTAATGTCATCTAGATTACTCATTTTAGGTATTGTATTCTGACTACTTTTTGATTACTTTTAGATTACTTTTGACCTAGCTCGTTTATCACTTAGATGTAACTGGGATTATTTTGTACCTTATTTGATATATGTGTGTGTGTGTGTGTGTGTGTGTGTAACAAACAAACATAGAAAAAGAAAACATTTCCATTCTTTGTTATCAATTACATGAAATGCATTAAAGAACTGCAGGGGGATTGTGAGTTGATAAAAAGCTAATGATTGTTCCCCTATCAATGTGACATGCAAACATGTTACTAAATTATTGCAAAAAATAACTTAAAATCACAGGGGTCTCTCCAAGTATTTTAGGTCAAAAAAGAAAAGAGGGAAACACTACATTATATGTACAAACAATAATAAACATGAGTTTTCCAGGTTTGAAATATTATTGTTCATACTTTTGTCCAGATCAATAATTAGTGAAGGTCACTGGATATGATGCGGACTATGTCTGTTTCACAGCTATATATCAGCAGTGTTTAGGAACTTGCATTAATAATCATCTCATACATGGTGTAAATTGAGAGGTAATTTTGTCCCCAAATTTAGAAGCATCACAAATTTATTTACATGATTTACATGATATTTACATGGCCATTCTATATTGTGACTACACTCAAAGTGAAAAGTTGACACTTTTTTTTAGAAAAGAAATTTTAAAAGAGTAAAAAAAAATGAGGCAGAATCAATAAATTATGAATAATTGACTTATATTGTGTGGATAATATGTAATCATATAAGTCATTAAAAAGTTCTGAGCATTTCAAAATATAATCTAATCGAATTACAAGTAGGCTACTACATTTTTGGAATCTGATCCGTAATCCAGATTACATGTAATCAGTTACTACCCAGCACTGTATATATTGTTAGTTCATAAAAATATAACTGTTGATTGTTACTACATTATCTCAAGTCCATCAAGTAGCAATAACAGATACAACTTTATATATATATATATAATGTAGTAGTAAATGCTGCCATTAACATTAAGATTAATAAATGCTTCAGAAGTATTTTTCATATATATATATATATATATATATATATATATATATATATATATATATATATATATATATATATATATATATACACACACACACGTGTGTATTTAGTAACACTTTACAATAGGGTGTCATATGTTAACAGATATTAGTTCACATAATGAAAACAAAATCAAAAACACTTCTGAAGCATTTATTAATCTTCACGCACACACACACATTATATATATATATATTTATTTATATATATATTATATATATACACACACGCATATATGTGTGTGTGTGTGGGGGGGGTTGTTTATATGTATTTAGTAACACTAATTAATTTCAAATATATATGAGAACATATTATATTACAACTCTAAGAAACACATAAGGGAGACAGCGAATGGAGCAAGTGCGAAAAATGAACTAAACCACACACACACATACACACACACACACTGGCAGTTGTAAGGCAGAGAACACTCAGCACAAGATTTAATGAGTGCTGAGTTGTTGTGGTATTTGCAACACGGCCAAAAAAGCTCAGCTATGTTCAGGAAGCATGTGAAGTGTCTGCAGTGAAAAAACGTTGTCAAACAAGATTTGGGATCAATTACCCAGACAGAGAGTGTAATGTTTATGCGAGGCCCCTGAAAGAAGCGGTGTCCGGGTAAACTTCAGCTGCAGGCCCTGAAGTACTCATGTAACTGGCTCTTGAAGTTTTCTCTGAGGACGTTTGTTTTGTCACCTCCATTAAGGGCTGTTTGGTCCCAACAACCAAGAACAACCTTGCTTCCTCTCGCCCTGAAGAAACAGGCGGAAAATACAGAACACCAGTTAATTTTTTCAGACAGTTGACAAAAAAAAAACCACAATGTTAATTCTGAGGTTTAATGACAGAATTCAGATCAATGAGCTGTGAAATGATTGCGTTTTCATTTTAAGGGGAAATATTTGTGGACTTTGTGATAGGTATATAAGTGTCTTAAGGGGAAAAAGGCAAACTTATCACAATAGCTAATTATTAAAGAGTATCTTACAGAGTACAGAGCTCAGTTTTTGTTCCTCATGGCAGATGACCGAATTTAACACTTTAGTAGGCTATCAGTGTTTTTATTCTGTGCAGTGGTTAGAGTTTCAACATGAACAAACTTGTTCTAATGTCACTCTAGGGAGGGAGGGTGATATCCTTATAGAATGGTCCAGGAAATACATTTCTGATGTTGTATGTAACATTCAATAATGTATTTAAAGAAAAACTGGTGTTTTTAGATGCCCATTTAGATATTAATGATATCAACCACAGCCTTTGGCCTTAGTTCAAAAGGTCCAGGTATATGTACACACCTTTCAATGCCATAATACATGAGGTTTAAACAAATGGTAAGTGAATCAGGGTGAGGAGAAGTGCAATAAACAATATAAATAAATGTTTTCTGCATCAAATATCTGCCAGATGTTCCTACCTTTTGAGGTTATTATACATTGAGTGTTCTTTTTAAGGGGACACTTTTCACCTCATCTTTTCGACAGAACTTAAGAAAAAGTCAGAGTTGCGGCTTCACTACGAGTCTCTGCTCATATGGTAAGTTGCAAACAAAAGCATCTGCATTCCATTCAGCAAGAGTAAGAGGTGTGAATGTCAGAGAGAGAGGGCACTGGGTCAATGCTTGCAACATGTCAAGGAAACACTGTTGTGTTACTGGGTAAAATACTGCACAGAAAACAAACCTGCTTTTCTGCTGTTTTTCACAGCTTGAAAACAAACTGTTCAGCTAAAATGCTTGTCAGTAAGCATTATAACATTTATCCAGTCATAATGTAACCCAAGTTACGCCTGCAGCATTATAAACGCACAGGAATATCAACCATGATTTCCACGAGATACAATGCACTACGTCAGTCCACAGACAGCGATAGCGAGCGGTAAATCTTTACAAGGATAAATGATAGCTCTCCAGGCAACAGTTGAATGTTGTAGCACATAATTTAATATATTTCGCTTTGGTTTCAGAAAATTAAATCTGTGGTTCACCTCAAAGGGCCCTGCAGTGTGGACTTCCTGCACAAAGAGTAACTTTTATGGTTCCATGGGATTCCTATATCTTTTAAATGCCTCATGATACTATGGAACTACGGGATATAAAAACATTTTAGTTACTGATAAAAGGCTTTCTAAGCTAGTGAGTTGGACAAATTAACTTAAGAACATAATCTTTAACAAAAGGGCAGAATGAAAATAGGGGATCATTTGGAATAACATATTACAATATACTATGGGCTGATTGGGGGGGGGGAGGTTGAGGATGAATTTTTCTGATAAAAACTGTGATTGTGATTTAAAACGCAGTTTAAAAAAATCCAGGTTTGTGTGCTTGTTTGTAGAGCAGCACATTTTGGCCCAAATTTTGTGATTATAGATCAACATGGCTATATAATAATAATAATTATTATTATCATTTTTAATATTATTAATTAATTGAAATTTGCCCCTAAAATATCTTTTTTGTTGAGAAGTGCTTCTCATTACAAATATGGCAAGATGATTGCTGCATGTTGCATTTCCAAATGCACGTTAAAGCAACCCAAACTCAGAGTAGATGCAGAGATGGAGTTTGTCTAACAACTAAAAATGTATTCAAATAATACACAAATCAATAAACATTTTTGTCTTGGACAAATTCTGGCTAATCATTTGACAGTTGCTGATCATTTCAAAAAAAGTTTAACGATAAGAGATATAATAAATGTATAAAGAAAATATCATGGCAAAAAAAGTTGACTTCCCTATTCAGAACGTTCAACGTAAAACAGTGACACACACCACTGGAGGAATATTAAAGGTAGGCAATGTTTTTATAAACACTTTTTTTTATACTGGTTGAAACTCTCTTTACATCCTGAAAGCAATCAATAATAGAAGTCGTTTAATATCAAAAAAAAAAAAAAATTGCAATGATACAAAGTACCTGTCTGTCAACATATGTATTTGTATACCTCCGCGCACCTGCTCGCGCAGACATCACACGTCATCAGCGCGTTTTATGCCACGCAGAGTTGTAGACAGACAGTAACCGAGCGCCACAAACAAACAGCAGACAGCTTTTACAGTTCCTCCTGAACCAAAACAACGAGCTCATGCTGCGTTCACACCATTTTGTAACCGTAAATATGAGATGGCAACCTGTGACGTTCTACCTGGAGCTGTTCACGTCCTCAGGCTCAGAGGCTCAGCGTTTCTATGTCAACACTATTAATGGCGAAATGAATCTGCAGCAGTCAGGTGGTAGGGTAACATGGGGGAAGATGCCCCCCCTTATGAACAATGTGCATTTACTTTTAATAACATACTTTGATATAAGTTTAGCATGTCAGGATGATGATGCAGTGTGTTATTATAGGAAATAAATAGATATTTGCATATATATATATATATATATATATATATTTATTAGTGTCATTAATGTAAAATAAATGAACTATTCTAATTAAAAATTTAATTTTGACAATTTAGTTGAATAATTGAATAACCGATGACAGACAAAGCACAATCCCGGTAAAAGAGATTTATCTGAAAGCTAAAATTATTATGAATAGGTATAAATTATATATACTTATATAAGCAAATGAATATTTACATATTTAATTGAATATATGTCATAATAGCAACGCTATGAATGCAAATTGAATGATTTCACTCAACAAATCTATAGTTTTTTTTAAAATTTCGTATATTGTTTTTTTTTGGGGGGGGGGGGGTGATTTTTGCCTTTTATTGTGACAGGACAGTATAGAGTGGACAGGAAGCGAGGTGGGAGAGAGACCGGGGACGGGATCGGGAAAGGTCCACGAACCGGGCCTCGAACTCGGGCCGCCCAAGCGCAACGGCGCTACATGTCGGCGCGCTGACCACGAGGCCATCGGTGCAGACTTGAACAATTATTGAATTTTAAAATAACACTAGTAACAACATGCTACTTGGGGCCTTCTTTGCCAATTCTGGCAATTACTTCATAAATTTAAAACTTTAACTGCTATATAACACACAGAACTTTGATATTCAACATAATACAGTGTCATGGTTCACTATTCCAGAGACACAAATTAGATCAGTTAACCTCAAAACTGTTTTGGCTGACTAAATCTCACAAATTTAAAGTCAAAAGTGCTGAGATGAGATTTTGTGTCATCTATGGTCAGGAGGGGTGTCATCTGACCCAGAACTACCCCAAGTCAGAGCTCTGTACGTTGTTTATGTTCATTAATGTTATGTGCTTTGAGAAATGAGGTAGTTTAACGCTGTCTCTCATCTCGTGACGCTTTGCAGACTCTGTGTGTGGCTTTGGAGACGTTCTGAAGGGAAGGAGATCTCATGCTTTCAAAGCAAGCTTGCTATTGCTAGCCTCTCCGAAATTGCCTAACCTACCTTTTAAGTGAGTTTGAGGGAATTTAATCTCCTCTTGAACACCAGTAAATGGTCACAGAGCTGTCGCATCAAAGACTCCAACAGATCTAACCCCACAAACAGGGTCCAAGCTTACAAGGAAGATGCCTCAAAACAAGACCTATTGCACTGTTTAGCAACATTCCAAAACACGACGTGACCTTAATCTGCGCGGTGCAGCTAGCGCACTGAATCAGCTGGACCATTACATCAAAGTCACCAAAGCTCATTAGACTGGAATGATCAGTTTAGACATTGCAGTCTGACCCAAAACACTCACTGATCGGCGGCACTCATTACTGCTCTTGGAAGTGCTAACACATCAGGTCATGCACCGGCTAATCTGTCCCTCAGCATGCCTGACACTTCTACCTGGATCCGTGGACACCAGGGGACGCATGAGGAGGGCCGGATTACATACCTTTTGTGTAAATTGTGCAGACACAAAAAAATTATAATCCCTTATGTAACTTATGTCTGAAGCTTTTCCTGTTTCATTCTTTTTTGAGAGCATTGGATAATTGAGTATAGGGTGTCCGTTTGGCCTAGGTCAGTCTAGACTTTTCTTTATGAATGAAACATAAGCAGTGGAAACACAGCTGACATGGGTGCGGCTGCTACACCATGTTTCTCTCCTTTTTTCTTGTTTTTTTTTTCTTCTTTCCCATGTGTAGCATCATGCTACCAAAGTGCTCAGATTTGTACCATTCCTATACCCGTGTCAGACAATCGCTGAACTTGCCAACCCCCCTAACTACACATAAGCCCTGACTTGAATTGCAGGTAGGATTGATACTAATGAAATTTCACTCTACATAATGAACACCTGGGACGTCAGCAATATCTCCCAAGGTAAACAGTCAAATATGACCTTATTAGCTGGGTGTGTTTGCATTTTGCATGAATCAGGTCTGTTTATACTTTGTCAGCTTCCTCGAATAATGAACTCAGGTGTCAGCGACTAATATAATCTACATGTGAAGTATAAAAGTTAAATATTGGCTAGTGGGTTGATATTGCATTCATGGCTATTTTACCATTATTGGCATACCATTATTTTCTAATGTGATACATGAAGACAATTCATACGTTTCAAAATATTTACACTTGTATATCAAAATCCATAAATATATGATCGAATCCAGGTTCTTTTCCCCCTCTCTTAGAATAAACGTGCAGACTCACACTTAAAAATGTGATAAAACAAGAGGCTGGTGCTAGCATATCTACAACACTATGTAACTTTGGGCATTGACCTGCAAATGGAAAACATTGTATTGCATTCCATCACAGTGACTCTCTCACATGTAATTACTTCCACATTAGATCCTTCTCTCTCACTCCCTTTCATGAAAGCAGATCCCCTCTGACATCTCTAGGAATACAGCCATGTGTTAGCAATGCACTTATGTTACACTCACACTGCCACAGAATTCCGCTTCACTGCACGTTTCCTCAAAACAATTGTGCGCTGTACTGCCCCTTCCTTATGCCTGTGGAATCGATTTGAGACACGGGAGCTAAACCTTCCAGTGACGATCAGTTCTCATCTTACCTCTGTTTATAGGGGCCCAGGGTGTTCCAGCGAAAAATGAGGTGGTCACATTACAAATGATTTATGACATAAAAACAATTAGAAGAAAAACTTCTTTAGTAGTGGTTTAGAACCGGCTCCGTACTAGAACAGAATGACGCTTTCGCTAACGGTTCACGCAAGTGTGTTCTTTTGCTGATGGGGACGGAATATCATTCTTAAATAATGTGACATGGGCCGCATCAGAAATTGCATACTTCCTCTACTATATAGAAAGTGAAAAAGACACACGTTAGGAGCAGTGGGTAGCCATTTTGCTGTGGCATTCCTACCGGTATTGAGAATCAAACCCACAACCTTCAGGTTACCAGTCTGACTCTCTAACCGTTAGGCTACGACTGCCCACGACTGCCTAAGACTGTAGGTCACATGATAATGACATCATCTGTCTGGATTACATTCATACTATATAATAATTACTCATTTAAAGTACCTACTCAAGAGAGTATGCGATTTTGGTCAGAGTTTTCTGCACTATTTACTCGGTGCCACCACAACACCTGAATGTACAGCGCGAAACAGACCAGACCAGACCTTTTATAAGAATTGTTCTCATTGTATTTGTGAGTAAAATATCTTAGAATTTAGCAATGGAATTGCCCCAATGTCTTTTTTTCCTAATTTTTTTTATTGAAACATTAAATGTGTTAAGAAGAATCAGAACTGGGACCGAAATGGATAAAGTGTGGTTTTGTTTTGCAGATGTCAGCACATTTCAGGCGAAGGCTTAGTGAAACAAGCATAAGTTACAGATGGCAGTTCGTTATTTAGGCCAAAGTCAAACCAAATAAGGCTCTCAAACACTTTAGATTGCTCCAAATGCAAACAAGTGGAGACAGGTGTGAAGAGGCATGAAAAAAAAAAAAAACTGATAAAAATCACGTTGCCATATAAAAACAGATCATAACTTTTAATGTCTCCCTGCCTTGCATGAGAAAGCAGAAGAAATTGAGGAAGGTGAGACTCCTGCTGTGGGTAGGTACAGTGCCAAGACTCCAAGCTCACTTCACCATTATTTCTATGAGGCATATAAAAGTTCTTTATCATGCTGGCAACAAGCTTGCTAAGCTCACTCCTGTACCTTCATCACTTACGAGAGTCTGCTTTGTTTCTCATGTCACCTCGCTTTGCAACGTATCTGCGGTTCTGGGCTCTCCAGGGGTCCAGGTTTGTGGCGTTATACAAGACAATGCTTTGTGTACGCCATAACGCACGCCTCCTCCTGTTCGACTCAAGGTGAAAATAACAGCACAAGCAGTCAGCCCCATTATTATAATATCAGTTTACATATCCAGGGCACAAAACAGTGAGGGCCATTTCATCAAGCTAATTGCCTGTGTGTAAGAGGGAGCAAACTTTTTCTCTATCTCTCAGTTATGAAGCCCTTTTTCTTAATCACAAATAGAGCTCTTGTATCCCAGAGGGACTTGCATTATAATTTACAATTGAACCACAGAGCAAAGCTATCAATCTTTCCCAGACAGTTTTTTCGTCTCCCCCATCCCCAGGATTTTTTTCTTCTCCTCTATATAACTATGTTGAAAGCGTTAATGGATCAAGAAACAAGACGGCGTGGCTGAGTTTTTCCACAGAGCCACACTCTGCAATGCTGTGTTTGACAGAGGCAAACCACAAGAGTCAAGGCCTTGGCACTGTTAGCTATGAGCAAAGGCCAAACACTCTGGCCTTCATAAGCTCCTGGCAGCAAAAAGCCCTCGAGTGAAGGACCTCTGGAGCTTAAGAGATCATTCTCTGAACTTACATGTCATCCAGACTAACATTTTCTCCAGATGGGGCAAGAGGTGGTAGTTAGCAACTGTGAGGCCGTGTTTAAGTTTCATTTATTCAGCATTGACTTGTGCACTACAACAACAAAAAAAGGTCACTTGTAGCCTTTCTAAGCCTAGCCCATCCCTCAATCACTAACGCTCATATCAAAGGCAGAGAGAGAGTGAAAAGAAGGATTGGACTGAACCCACATTCCTCCATGCCAAGTGTCACCCACTCAGAGACACACCCTGTCCCCTCCCTCTCCCTCTACTTGATCCCTGTAATGATGAGTCTTGTCGTTAATGAGTTAATGCGAAAACTCTCAATGTCATCGGCAAAGATAAGAAGGAAGAAAGCCGTGCATTGTACGCATAATGACAGACTCTCCGACTGCCCCCAAGATGTCACGGGTCAGCCATGTTAAGAATGTGTGCGCCCAATCATCTACTGATTCTTATCTGGCTGGCCTGCAGCTAACCAAGACATGGGCCCGATCAGGGGCGCTGATGAATGAACAATGGGGCCCGTGGATTGTTCTGCCATCCACATGACAGCTTCTATACCAACACATGATGACACAACCAATCAATATATCAATTATCCAACAACTTATTGGGCCAGATGTATGAAAACACACATTATGAAGCATATTTGGTGCTAGGCTTGTGGGAACTACATCTAGTACTTGAAAAGAAGAGGGATAGGAGGAGTATGACCTTACAATGAACTGTATGAACTGTTGTTACCTCTGTGGCCCGCCATCATCAGGTCACTGTTACTGTTGGTATGCAGACCACTGGCGCACGCGACACCTCATGGCATTCTAAAAACAATTGTTATGGTTAGACTTGCCTTGTAATCTACGATAACAATCAAAATATATTAATTCTTTTAAATGCAATATATATGATATATCTGCTACACTTTTACAAACATATTAAATACTTTTTATGAATATGCCTGAATGTTTTTTTTTTAATAAAAGTTTACCATAAAATTTTGTGTAAAATTACTATATGATTGGAATATACATATACACACACAGATTAAGACAAACCAACTCATTCCACAAAATTGATTCAATTCATTGCTAATACTCACTGGTGTTTCAATCGTTTTGGAATGTTGCTTCCATCCAAAATGAAGTCACTTCCTGGAAGATGACGTCAATAAAGAACTGGATTTTGTTAAAGGGATATTACAAAAGACTGAATGGAAAATATAGTTGGAGACATGGGTAAAAACATATTCATTTATTACAATTGTTTTGTTTTGTTAAAAAATAATCGAATAAAGAAAGGAAAAATTAAGAAACATCTGGAATATTTCTGAATAAATGGCCAGTTTTTTTTCCTTTAAGACATTGAACAAATGACAATGTATGCAAACGTTTATGAAAACAATTGTAATATTTATATAAGATATAATAATTAAATTCCATCCAGTAAAATAAAACACAGAAAGATGAAAAGAACAAAAGGCTGAACAGAAAAGGCAAAATAATTGAAGACAGGGTTAAATTAGCCAAAAACAATGTTACAGTTTACATCAGCCATGGTAAATGCACATGTATGATGTCATTACTTTAGGGGCGGAGCAATGTGTCATAGGAGGCAACGATTTTTGTTTATGTGCATCTTAACATAATGCCACACGCTGACTAGACCATGAATATTTCACATTTTACCACTAAAGGGACTTTGACTTAGTAAATAATGTGATGCTAGGTGACAAATTATGGCTTTGCATGGCATAAAGCAGACAACCTGAAAAGGTTAAGGGGATGAATTCCAGCTGTCAGTGACATCATAAAACCTGACAAATTGTATTATAACAGTCAGTGAAATCCACACCACCGAGGCGTTCTTTTTCTGCGGTCCCCAGCGCAGTCTTGTCTCAGATTCAGGTCTCTGGCTCAGTCTGCCAACTTGGACAATAGGGGCCCTGCCAAATCCAGTGGCATTTTGTCTGGTTCTACATTATCTGAAATCAAACGCTCTATTCTGCTCCCACCACTACACATGGAACAATCAGCACTGATGTGGGAATGCCTGTAATTCGCACAATAGGACGTTGACATTTATACCCAGCAGAAGGGGGGGGGGGGGGGGGGGGGGGATATAAAAGACTGGAGTCCTGGATTCCATTTGTGCATGGCACACAAGACAGAGGGGTGGAGGAGATAATGACACTTTAATACAGGGCTGTTAGGAAAGGTACCTCTTCATAATGGGAGGTGGAGAGTCATTCATAACGGACACCTGTTTGCCAAGCAACTCAGCGTGTGGACAAATAGAGGACTAGGCGTAGTGGAACTAATAGATTAAATGCGAGCTGTTGGACGTTTTCGATGTGCTAAATCAAGTTGGTTTGATCACTCATTTTCTACCCGCTATAGATAATTGTTGCTTAATGTACTGTATGCGCTTGATGTGTTTGTTGTACAGAGAAATGCAGATGAATTTGGCCCTGTTTACAGAAACATATCCTGCCAGATGCGTATTCCCCAATAATGTGTTTTTTTGCAATTTATAAAAACGCTTAAATACATGCTTCCTGTTGTTCTTTACCTGCAATAAATCATGGTCAGCTTTAACAATAAAGCACACTGACACCATGCACAATAACTGCTCACTACCGCCAGTCATCCAAGCACCCGAGTTAGATCACTTCTGTCTTTTCTAAATCCTATAATACAAGATTAGGCCCCTTTGACCTCACAAAAGAGATAAAGACATTAGCTAATGTCCTGCCGTTACCGTAATGCTATGTGTAGCACACACAGAGAGAAACGCAACATCACAATGCACTGATTGGTGTTAATTCTAATAAAAGTGCATGCTTAGTTAAACTGTAAATTGTAGAAATTAAATAGTATGCACTGCCTTCAAAATCTGATGGCATGTTAGTTCAATCCGATCTCAAGGCAATTCGTACGTATTTTATGAGGTGGCTAATTCGAACGAATTCATAAGACCTCATCGTAAATCGTATAGATTTTACGAGTTGCCCAATTTGTATGAATTCGTACGAATGACCTAACCCTGAACCCGCCCCTAAACCTACCCATCACTGGGGTTGAGTGCGGTCGAAAGAATTCGTATTGGTCGTGAGATGGCGTTGGATAGTTTGATAGTCTTGGAAGTTTACAAAGCACCCTGTTGCTCAATCTTCTTTTTGCTGAAAATGAACAACATTTATCATTTTAAAACTTCGCCCATATTTGAAACAAAACTACTGACAAAATGTCTGCAGAGTGCACTTGTTTATAATGCTCTAGCAAGTTGCAATGCTGAAAATGAGTAACATGCATGAATAACTAACACTACTGCTATGCTACTTTATATCTCCGGCTCAGAATTCTGTATGTAGGGGAGTTTCCTGTAGTCTGCAGGACACTTCAGGTCAATGTGTACAGATTGGTCCTTGTCAGTAAGAGATGACAGGCTCTTTGTTGGGAGTTTTCCTTGGTTGGCAGTGTGGAGTTGGGTTAATTCAGTTGACCCGCGTTTGTTTTCTTTCAGGCTAATGTTCCTAAGAGCTTCGAGCTCCCATCCTGTGATAGCTCTGCAATGCTTTGTGCCTGCAGCCTCAGTGGTGTAAGATTTTACCCCCTTGAAATTGATGGAAACCCAACACTAAAACAAGACAAGCCTATCAAGATTGTAGTGTCTGTCTTGCTTTGCTGACTTTCCAGAAAACTCTTGGTCTTGCGCCAACACATGGGAACATTGTTCTGTTGTGCATGAGGGTGTTACACTTGAATTCAAAAGGCTATGTTTTAAATTTGAGTTTATATCTCTAAACTATTTCATCACATTATGAAATGTGTCTAAAATAATATATGCATTAAACATACATATGCTATTAAATTGATACAGGTACAACTTTGTGGTGTGTGCTGTTCTCAGTTATACATAATTCAACTTTTGCAAAAGCCTTTGAGCATATATTTAACACACCATTACTTTGTCAGTGCATGCCTGTGACAGCTTAAATACAGCCCGACAGCCATTCTGGACATTGGCTGTAAGAAAATGAGAAGTTTTCATGGAGCAAGACCATAACATGAAAACACATCAACATGCGAACAGCAGGTGACAAGTCATAAAAGTCAGTGACCTGGCTCAAACTTATCACTCAAACGGTTCATATAATCCGTCCCTCTTTTTTTTTTTTTACCTCTTCAAATGTATGCACAAAACAACAGAGCATATACTATGACATACAAGCTACTTCACCAGTCAAAAGTTTGTACACTTAAACTAATCTATTGAAACCTTTTGAGCCTATGGATTAATTTGTTTACAAAACACAAAAAAGGATGAAAAAAATACATATATATCTGTGTGTGTGTGTATACATATATATACACATGCACATATACAATTACTTGTCTATATTGAGAATAATAAGACATTTTCTTGAGCACCAAATCATCATATTAGAATGATTTCTGAAGGAACATGTGACAGACACTGAAGACTGAGTAATGATGCTGAAAATGTAGCTTTGCATCACAGGAATAAATTACTTAAAAAAAAAAATTTAATAGAATCTTTTTTTTTATGTTTAATTATATTTCACAATATTACTGTTTTACTGTACTTTACACCTCATTCAAGATGAAGCATGCTATCTATGAAGTTGGCTACTTAACATAATCCTAAAAAGTGTGTTCAAACTTTTGACTGCTAGTATGATTCTCATTAAATATCAAAAAATGTCAAAGCTTTTTAAGTTGATATGGTAATTTAAAATAAATATATAAACTGAAGAGCAGGGCACCCATAGATACTCTTCATGAGCCCTTCTGTACGACATCCTCTAAATACAAGTATAATTCGATTTAAATGAAAGTGTGCACGAGCAGCGGCGAGATGCCTGTTGCTGCTGCCGCTGCTCCAGATGTGAAGAGTGTTTTATTAGCAGAGAAAAAGAAGCTGATAGCTGCAGGTGCTAGGGCTGACATAGCAGGGCTGGCTTTGCTCCGTCTTGGCAGAGAATGGGAGGGGGTTGAAGGGGGATATCCATTGCCTGTGTTTAATCAGGGCCAGTCGGATGGGATGGGATTCATTGCTCTTTGATGGAGAGCACTGTTATGAAGACGGACAGTCACTTTGCTCTCTAAGCGAAACCATCGTTTAGCCTCAAATTCGGAGAGAAAAGGCCCATTTGTTATCCACAGGGGAGTGAGGCAGCCAGGGCTTGGCGATGTTGGGTGAGAGCGGTATGCATTTGCCAAACAATTACAACACTCAGGCATATATTTGGGTGCGGGATAGAGGCGAATAATATAAGAGCTTTACTGCTGAGAGCGAGGTGTGTGTGCGCACGTGTATACTAAAACAGTGCGCATTTATTGCTGGCTGTTACGAAAGTTCAATACACCTTATAATTTAGCTGATTTCATCATACAACAAATAATTGAATTTTGTAATATTCCAACACAATCAAAACTCTTTAGCTGAACTTAATTCCATTATGGACAGTGGTTCTACACAATGGAAACATGTTACCAACTCAAATACTTCATGTAGAATCAATGAACTAAATTGAATTAAGTAAACAACTATATTTAGACATGTCAAAATAACCAACTGAATCAAGTGATTAAGAATCAACTGTTCTTCGGGATTAACACGGACTAAAGACCGCAGCCTCTAGCGTCAGTCATTTTTGAGGCTCTTGAGTCAAGGGAAGTGAAGTTTACCTGCACAGCTCTTTACTAGCTGGCCTCCGTTACACTCACCCTCCTAAACCTCACTTCCATCCGGGTCACGGCACCAATGTAACTGGTCCTACTCACACCCGGTCTGATTGGGAATCGAACCAGTGTTATCGGCATGGAATGCGGGCACGCTAACAAGGGCGCTAAAGGGCCAACCGAAACCAGTTCATTACATTTGAAACTCTGTGCAGAGAGTGTAGCTATTGTGTGATTAAGGCCATACATGAAAATGAATGTAGCAAGTTTTTGACTCTGTTACACAAAGTTACAAAGCACAAAGTCCACTCCAAAGGGACGCATTGTTTCTGAAATGCCACGATTGCGGTCTTGAGTTTTCTTCCGGGAGAATACAAGTCACAATATTCCTCATTTAAATAATTCCCATCAAAGGTATACGCATTGTCTGCATTGGTTGCGTTAGTACTGTGTTGAAACTCACAGTTATGGTAACGGGGCGCGACATTTCCGAAACATGCTCGAAAACGGTTGACCAATCGCAACACACTTATCCAGCCGACCAATCAGAGAAGAATTAAACAGGGGTGCGTTTCCCGTACAACCGCATAACTCATTGCTTAACTACCATAGTATGCTGCATCGTTGAAGAAATCAAGTAGCTAGTCACGACTGTTTCCCAAAACCATATTGTCAAAAATTGGTTAATGATGTCACACAGGTGGTGGAGTAATAACTTCTTTTAATTTATTTATTTGAGATTGAATTAATGCTAGATGTTTTGCTATAAATTATGCATCTGAGGACTATTTCGAATTTTTTTCGAAATGTTATTTCCAGATTCAATCATAGGCTCGTTCTTACGTAATAGAGCACATACGCACTCTTCAAAAATGGTGCTTTAAATCTCTTGACAAACTAAAAGACATAAATGACATATGTATGTATTCTAAATAAAAGGTACAGATTGTACTGAATTGTCAGCTTGCTTATTTTGCTAGATAAGGAGTTCACATGTCATGCAAACAAGAAACTATGCTTCTAACCACAGGTCGAGAGCTGTCGTTCCAACCACACAACTTTGCGATGCTGCTTGCGAATGTTCATTGGAACTACGGTTTCGGGAAACACAGATTCGTTGAACTATGCAGATAACGACAGAGCTTGCGACCATAGTTGGCTAACGATGCTTTCGGGAAACGCATCCCTGAGCGTACATTATGTGATTTTTTTTTTAACATTCAAGCATGAAATCCTATTCTAGTAGACCCCAAAACCAAAATCAGGAGTTTGTAAAAGGGCATAACATGGCTTACTTAAGTAAATGGAACAAGCAGCAAAACTCATTCAATGTGCAGTCAATGTGATAATTCGATATGACAAGCAATAATCAGGGGAGACTCCAGTCCTATGGTCAGGTGAGAAAGCAACCTAATTAGAAAGTGTTTATTTTGGGGTTTACTGGCCTTTTAACTCTGAGCTATTGAAATGTCACTCCGGGTGACCCTGCGACAGGGTGAGAATGTCATTTGTAAACACACAGAGACTATGAGACCCCCAGCTAGGTTATTAGTAATGACAGCTGATTGACAGGACTGAGGGAATACTGCAGCTCTGAATTAACAGCAGCTATGTCTCGTTTAAAATGGGATTATAGGCTTCTAAAGACATCAGTTTTTAATGGTTTCACTTGGTATGGCCCACTGCACTGGCCCACCATCATCGTCATTGCAATTTACCGAGATAATGCTATCAACTTATTAATGCACTCTGAGAATCAACTCTTTAGACTATGCTTGCCCGTACTCAGCCAACTAACATCATTCTAATCCTGATGGTTGCTCTTCACTAGTACGACAGATTTATTATGAGACTGCATGACTTACTGCTAAAGAATGGGCTTTGCCACTAAGTCAGGCGGTGTGTGAGGAAGACAAGTGTATCTGAAGTCCTAATTCTTAACTCAATCATCTGCTAGCAATGTGAATTGCATTATGGATCATTCTGACAAGACAGCCCGCCCCAGTCTCGGACATGAATTTCGACAGGGATTCCAATATGCTAAGCAGGAGCATGTCAGAGAGGTTAATATACATGAGAAAAAGCTCCTTAAAGTTCCTATCTGTCTTGCCTGCCTGAAAGTCTAGATATTCTAATGACCATTGCTAATAAAAATGCAAAGGAATCAATTAGTTTAATTAAATCTGGCAACACACACTGACTTCCAATGTTTAAGGTCACGGAGTAATTCTCAATCAGACACATGAACGTACATGCATACACAATGCATGATAACGTGTCAACTCTAAAGTTAATGTGAATAATATCCAAATGTGTGTATATATATACACACTCTTATATAGAAATCAATCAAAGTACTTATAAATCAATCATATCTCACTGCTATTAAACTATATGTATATATCACACACTTATTTCAGTTCTGCATTTATTCGGTGTGCCTTTTGGTACTATTGTCTGTATTGTCTTTTTAGTCTTTGAGACTTACTTTCTTCTAACCATGTCACTGTTGTTTCCTGAAGGACTTGCCATGAGATGTGCTAAAAATGACAATATAATTGACTTTGACTTTTGATATATGTCTAATGTGGTCTCTTTTCAAACCACTACATATTTATAACACTATGCCTTGATTTGTGTAGATGCATGTGTGCTATTATAGCCATATTCAAGTGCATTGAATATTGATATACCTAACCTGGAAAATTAATGTAAACATACTTTTAACCTATATGAGCTGCTAGAATAAAGTTTTTAAATATACACACACACATTATTATCATCTTTTAAGGAAAGCGCCACAAGATAAACAGATTAAGCAGACAAAGAATTTAAAATAATAAGAGAAATGTGTCATAGGCGCGTCCTCCAGAGAATCCTCTAGAAATATTTTGGAGGCAGCGATTCTCCTGAGACTGATAAGACTCTAAGGCCGGTCGGGTGTTTTGCCCAAACTGACATTTTCTCCTGGCCTTTCGGCCTCGTTCCCGACTGCCTCGATGGGACCACTTTCATGTTTTGTTTTGAAATTCCTTTTTTGTTGCTAACTAACACAGCTTGACAGGACAGTGGTGAAGCTATCTTAAGGAGTGTAGTTTCACAGCACATGTCTCTTCAACCACATGTAGCACTTAGCATGGCTTTCCCCCTCTGCTTCTGGTTTTTCTTTCTGCCCTGTGGCAGCTATCAGGTCTGTGTTGTGTTTAATGGTATCTCAAGCTTTGGACCACTGATACCAGCCCGAGCGGTCAGAGTGTTAGCACTCCTCCAATATCTATTACAATTAGTTTTTGATTAAGGGGCCCGACTTGGCCGTTTGAAGCCTTTAATGTTGTGTCAACTGGCTGATGATGGAGAGAGAAGCATGGACGCCTCCCAGAAACAAAGAGGCTGGTAAAAAGCTCCAAGTGAACCATTTTATCTTTCTAATGGAAACCAGATGACCCTTCCCTTCTCTCCGTTTTTTTAAGCAGCCATTTTTTCCGGGGTGAGATAGACAGCTCTCCCACTCCCAGTTATTTATGCAAGGGTTTCTGGCATTTATATTTCCTTACTTCAGCCGAAGTATGTTTTTACTATCGTTTTAAGGGAGGTTTCTATTATAATATGCCACTTGAGGGATGATGACCAGTGAAATCCTCTCATTTCTTAATTAATACGACCGGAGTTGCTGCGGTTCCCCCTGACCTTTGGAATTAGCACAGCGATAGATACCAAATAGCAGAGATTTACTTAAAGCACTCTTGAGAAAACCCGGCTTTAACAGAAATTGTGGTGACAGTACATTATAGGAGGCCAATTAAAAGCAATAAATGACCTCCAGAAAGGAGTGGGGGTAAACAAACAATTAAATTCCACCCATTTATAGAAATATTTTGAATTAAGCTCTTGAGGATTTCGTATTGCAGTGGAGTAGTGCACTTTTTGCAAAATTAAAAGCTCTAGTTGAAATGGCAGTGTTATAAGCTGTTACTTTGATTATGTCTGGAATTTCTGCACGTCCACAACTCACACCCACATCTCAAAGTAATTGATGGAAAAAGGTCAAACGACTTTTTTTGGAGGGGGTGTGTTTACAGGGAGGATTCGAGTGTAAATATCTCTGTTACACCAACGCAAGAACGCAACATATTTTAACTATTCATTTATTTATATGAAAACACATTTTCATGATGCTTATGATTACCCCACTAACAAACCACCCAAAAAAAAAAAAAAAAAAACAGTAATAAGAAATTCTTGGTGTGAAAGAAAAAGAATTGTCTGTGTCCTGCCACTGAGCGAAAAAGCCTTGAAGTAGCCTTGAATATCTACTTTCATTAAGTCGAAGATTTTGTTCATTAAGATAACACTATACACTGGAAATGTTTGACCAGCTCATACAATTTGATGAATGCACCAAGCCAAGATAACAATTTATTTAAAAACTATAAAGTGAATATTTGTTTCCTTCACGGTCACGATTTTAATATTTATTCCAAACAGAGAGGTTCAAAGAGTGTACTTTCTAATTAATTTTTTTGAATATCCACGACAGCAGTCACTTTTTTTCTCAAGTCAAACTGCTTGAGATTTCTGTGAATAGCATGAATCATGAGAAAGTTTATGATTACAGTTTTTGAGCGGAGGAAGATACAAGTACTTGAACCAAAAGCGATCATCTTCTTCTGTTTTGTTTTGTGAAATGCGCACACACACACACACACACACACACACACACACAGAGGAGAAAGCTCTGGCATGCAGGCAGGCTGATAAGTTGCAGCTTGTGCAGTTTCGCTCAGTTTACTTTATCCCTGGGCTGGAAATGACCTTGTGAACTTGAGCGTTTTTTTTTTTTTTTCCTTTTCTTTCTTTCGTTCTTTCTCTATCTCTCCCTCTCTCCCCCCCTCCCCCCACCTCCTCATTTCTCCTTTCTCTCTCGCTCTAACCTGCGCTGTACAGTCAACAAGCCACCCACAGTACAGTACCTGCATGAATGTGCTAATGGCTGTTGACAAGTGTGTTTTTCACTTCTCTCACAGGTGTGTGTGTGTGTGTGTGTGTGTGTGTGTGTCTCGATGCTCTGATACATCACAGCTCAAAGGCTGTTGTCCTATAACGATTAATATTTGTGTTTTATCACCAACGCAGACCTGCAATCGCCCAGCATGCTTTTGTGCACACATGGCCTGTAACCCAGCAAGCTGTGGCTTAATCATTACCTTGACCTGCTTATCTGTTCGTCAAGCAGGTAACCATTAATAGGTGTTTACTTTCCGATGACCTCTGCAAATGTGCGCAGGCCCTTTGCCCCATGAATGTCAACACAGGCCTGATTTCTTTCTTACTTTTTTTCTTTTTTCTACTTCATGACCAAGCTGTGGTCTTGACCTAGCAAGACGTTTTTTTTGTGGGTTTTTTTTGCAGAGAAAAGACAGTGAAAGCGTGTGAAAACAGCACAAAATGTATTTTTAAATTCAAGCTGAGGGTCAACTGCTGAATAGGAAAAAATTCTGCACAAATGTAAATACCATGAGAGAAAGATAATAACTGATGGCTTTACACAGGAAAGAAAAAAAAAGAAAAACGCAAATGAGATCTCATTAAAAACATGGTCATTCCTAGACACCAGTAATGCCGATGTTATGGGTTTGATTTACATGTGATGCATGAACTGATCAAATGAAAAACTTGAAAGCAATGTAAGATGCTTTGGATAAAATGCATAAATGTAAACATTTGACATGAGATGAAATGGGGAATGTTTCAGTCAACTCCGATTTTTCTCCTAAAAAACTAAACAAAAACAATAATCGCACCATACATAGATCTCAAAGTATCTGACTGAGATTTCAATATGAACTAAAAATTTTATTTATTTTTCCTCAAGGCCAAAGTATCTTATCAGTATTATACATATTAATTTTATAGCTCTATAGTCTTTCTGTATGTCAACAGTAAAAGTATTTGTATTTGTTGCATTTGTTTCTTTTTCATACGTAGGTAAGAATTTTAACATTTACCGTACGCTCATCGAGGCAGCATTTATTTGATCAGAAATACAGTAAAAACAGTAATATTGTGAAATGTTATCTATTTGAATATATTTTGAAATGTAATTTATTCTTGTGAGGGCAAAGCTGAATTTTCACCCTCATTACTCCAGTGTTTAGAAATCATTCTAATATGCAGATTTGCTGCTCAAGAAACATTTCTGATTATCATCAATCTTGAAAACATTTGTGCAGCTTAATATTTTTGTGGTAATCTTGATACACTTTTTTTTTCCAGGATTCTTTGAAGAATAGAAAGTTCAAAAGAACAGTATTTATTTGACATATTTGTTTGTAACAATGTGGAATTGATAAAAAAAAAAAAAGAAGCTTTTAGTGCATCTATTATTTATAATTTCATTATTATTTATATCAATAAATATAAATATGTATAAATAAAATAAAATTGTGAATGTTTGTTTTAACATTTGAAAAAACATATATAATATTTTTTTTTGCAATACATTTATTTTAACAATTTTAACAACTTGTTGACCGATATATGCCTTTCTAAAAATGCATTGTTCAAAATGTTCCCAGTGTAACATTTGAGTTTGATTTGGCGCACCAACCCCTCTTATAAAAGCACCGCCCCCGACCCCAGCCCTGAAAACCCCACCTTGCTGTCCAGATGTGTCTACCTCCCTCTCTTTAGCTGCTGCCCAAATGATAACTCGCCCTTTGTCTCTCTCACTGAGCTGGGTAATATATAGCTGTGAGGCGTCCTGACATAGTTATATTTGCTGGTGTCCTAGAAAAGACAAGGAGACTCAATTACAATGGCAGCAGAGCGAGTGCCTTTACGAATGTCAACTCTTCGCCCAGACGCAGCGTGATGAATCACACCTGACCTCACACCAGGCGTCCATTTCTCAGCAGCCTGTGCACAAGTGTGGACTAGTAAATGAGAAATCAGGGTGGGGTGGCGCGCGAGATGTAGGGGGGCTCGGTTTTCGAGAAGCGTGTGTGTGTGTGTGTGTGTTTGCGTGTGGGGCCAGAGGCCACGAAGATGAGACAAACAGTGGAGAGCCCGCAGACGTCCTTGCTCGCACTGCCTGTTGAGAGTGGAGAAGCGTAGACGCTGTGGAATTGTAAGCAGTTGTTTAGACGGGGGAGTTTTGGGACCGTTCCGTTGGGAGGCTCGACGGCCCTGCTGCAGCTCGTGTGATGCTCTCATGCAGCTCTGTCAGGAGGAGAACTAACCTGCATCTCTGTTTGTCCACACACACGCACACACACACACAGCGCTGCCTGCCTGCCAGCAGCCTCCTCTTACTCCAGGCAGAGCGTAATCCTTGTTGACAGAGAGCGAGTGTGGTTATTAGGTCACTTGTGTTTTCATGCTGTACTGTAAAGCACTTAGCGGCTGCAGTGGCTCGCAGACTCACACCGGCGCTGTGGCAGTTCATAGCCGCTCTCCTCCGGGAGAAGGGACCTCTTATCCCGCCACTGCCCCGTCTGACCCTGGCAGGACGACGGGTGAGGAGTGGTGTGTGGCGGGGTCAGCGACGGCTGTAACGCTGCCCCGGGCCGACTCCGAGGGCAGGCAGGGGAGTCCCTGGCCTCCTGGGAGAGGGAGGGAGGGAGGGAGAAAGGGATGGTGGAATGAGCAACAGGCAGACACAAGGGCGAAGGCAGATGTGTGCAAGGATAGATGAGGAGATAAATCACAGGCTGTCAGAGCCAGAGGCATTTGCATTCCTGAAATGGAGCTTGCACTGGCGGTGGGGTACGGAGACCTCTATGCAGAGTCCAGCGCACTGTCAGGCGTGGATACCATTCACACGCAGAACCAGAGGGGTTAGCTCATTTGGTCATTGTTATGTAACATGTGACCTGAATTGTACAGAAAACGAAGAGGTGCTGTCATTTTCAAGGCATATTTTAAATGTTAAAGAAGTTCCTAAATAAAGTAATTTAATAAATAATACATCCAATGGAGTCATGCAGTACACGAAAGACCGAATTTGTTGCACAGAAACGGACCACATTTCTCAGAGCCTTTCAGGGTATTACAACGGGTGGCGATTTGTGGTGGATGAAATTTCCTGGACTTATCTCGCGCTTACAAAAACAGCCCACACTTTAAACTGATTGTCAAAGTTCAGAGGACACGCACACAATATTTGAGGTGGGGGTGGATTGGGTCATGTGATCATAGTTTATAGTTGGCAGGCCATCTGTGATGTATCGTACCTATGTCCTGGACTTGTTCAATGTCATATGGAAGGACAGGATACCCTTTCGGGAGTTGAGCGGTGTCATCAGATTGTTTCGTTGATACCTTGACTTCAGGAAGAAGAAGAAATAGTTTGGATTAAAAATATGGATAATTTATGGATAAACCGCGGACAACCCTAACATTACCCCTTCATATAATAGAAAAACATGTGATTTATGATTTATTACAAAAAGTATGCAATATTTATTGAGAGACATCAATGTTTAAGGTTTAAACAGGTACAAATTATTCATTAGAACAGTGGATTAAAAGAGCAGAATGTGTGACAAAGGGCAAGATCAAGATGCAGATGTGCAGATTCAATACTATTTGGGATAGTAACGGGCTATTTAGATGTGCTGTGTAAACTAAAAAAAAAAATATATATATTTTTTTTTTTCCTTAAATTTAATATCTACTTCTTGAAACAGAATTTATTTACTGTAAGACGCAGATTAAAGAATAAATCTTTAATATGAGATTTTGTCTTAATGCACTGGCAAGTTATAAAGTAAGTGAAAAAAAGTGAAGTAAGTGAAGTAAAACAAAATACACAATCTTTAAAAACAAGTATTTATAAAACAATATCTTATAAAGTGCTGCTTTACTGGAAAACAAGAGAAAAACAATATTTTCATTAGACCTGCATGCTAATATTGAAGCATCGTGATTTGAAAAACATATTTACTCAAATGAATGCTAAAAACATAATGAGCTAAAATAGCCAACATAATTCAACCATTCAGATGCTACACCACTTTCTTCCTTTCACGGAGCATGGAAAAGTAAAGGCTCTGCCCGTTCTGCTCCTCACTGTGTGCAAATCATATAGTTGGTATCCAAAGTGTCAGCGAAACAGTTAAGCAACATCAAATGATGACATTGGCTTTGCAGACCTCTTTCCATGATGTCAAGAGCATAGTGAAGCTTAAAGGGGATTACAGTCTAATTCTATCGTTAAGGCTCCCAACCAAATTGACTTGGCTGCGTGCATATGGTGGACCAAAACAAACTTCAATTTCTGTCGTGTGATGGGCCACAATGGTTGGGGTGCAGGGGACAGAAAGTCAGAGTCAAAGAGAGAGAGAGAGGAGAAATCAAGACTAAGAGAATGGTAGTAGGTTCGCTGGAGGGTAGGCGGGCGGGGAAACTGTCATCAGGAAATCCTTGTCGGCCTGGAATGAGGAGTGTTGAGTAACTAATGAGAATGTTTTACACAAGAAATGTATCACGGCTGAGGAGACACATCTGGGTATGCAACTCACACAAAGAGTCATCTAGCTCAAAAGTCTTTTTTATTGCTCTAAGTGCAATCCTCCCATTTGAAACCCAGCCAGAAAGCGAGAGGGAGAGCGAGAAAGAGACAGAGGACAGAGGGAAACAGCTGGGTTTCCTAAGCAGAATGGCTAGTAAGGCTGAAGGGAGAGAGAGAGAGAGAGAGAGAGAGAGAGAGAGAGAGAGAGAGAGAGAGAGAGAGAGAGAGAGAGAGAGAGAGAGAGAGAGAGAGAGAGAGAGAGAGATGACTTTCTTTGGAGAATATGGAGGAGGAATATAAACTCCTAGAGAAGTTGCAGGGATGAAAGCCATGAAACCAGTGAGTAAAAAAAAAAAAAAAAAAAAAACATAGGGAAACCAAGGAGGACAAGATCAAGATCAGGGCCAAGGAGAAGAGATTATGAAGAACTAATAATGAAACATCGCAAGAGTGAGAAGGGAGGGGGAGTGTCGGTGGTTTAGGAAAACAAGCGAAAAAGAGATAGTGGCCAAAATCAGCGGAAATGTAATGTGAGAGAGGCAGGAAAAGGGATGCATGGCTCTGATTTGTGAGATGAGATGAACTGAAACGGGATGGAGGCAAATTCCAGGAAGACGTCTGAAAGCCAGAAAATGAAGTCACCTGTGCAAATACAACTCATATTTACTCATTGTGGAATAATCTTATGACAGTTCCCCGTTTTATCTGTCTTGGTCAGGGCTCTCAGGAAGAGGCCTGGGTCCAGGAAAGCAAACACAACTGCTAAACCAAAACGACCATGTGCGCTTGACTTTCCGAATGCGAGTCAAGCAGCAATCACTACCCAATAATGAGCCAATAAACTATGAGCAACTGAAAAATATAAAAATAAATTATGGCTGTAGACTCAGAATGAGATTCACAACGTTCCTTTGAAATCATGAATCGAGGCCTTTTCTTCCAGCAGTTGTCAAAAGAATTGAAATACTCTGACCGCAAAAAGCATCAGCAGCAATAACAAAACTAACCATGCAAACTTCAACATCATGGGATGCGAACACATGTTCCCAACTAGTCTGCCAATTACTCTACCTCAGATTTACTGTTGTTCTCAATTAAAGAGCCGTTTGGCAACAAACAATAACATGTGTTGTGATGCTGCGGTTGAGCCAAGTTAATGTTTCATATTAGAGCTCCCACAACTACTCACCAGGCAAGAACCCATGCTGTTTAGTACATACTTCACTTAACATGGTGCTTATAAGTCATTATACATGCCAAAGTTCTGCTGGGTCCTAATGAGCGAGTCCTGCACAAAAGCGAGCTACGGATACTACAGACGACAATCGCAGGAGCTCTTTCCAAATATTCCAACTCGTAAACCTTTCAAAAAGTATTAGAGGGTGCACAGGCTTTACAAATCTAGGGATTTTCATCGACTACTGCCTTAGGACTTGATTTGGTGTTTTTTAAATGGATTTGATTCAAACAATGACTGTATATTCTCGACAGACGTTTATAGTGCATACAGAGCTCCATGTTTTGAATGTTCAGTGCGGACTCCTATCGAAGTGTTTGAAAAGGTGATGAGCACTAAAGAGGTTCATCTGTCTAAAAGATGAATTTTATTATCATCTGAACGTCAGGCACTGTTTCTCTGCATTTCAGGATAATAATTTAGGCACTTCAGACGGAAGTCACATATTTGTAATTGAATGTTTGAGCTCTCTTTTAAGCCACTTAATGTCTGCAATCCGATATAGTGTTTGCAAACCGTTTACTCATGACCTGTGCTCTCCCTTTCCTTAAGCCATTCAAGGCAGCCAGCAAAAGAAAAGTGCCTTTTAAGGCCCTGAGTATTGCCAGAGTCCTCCTTATATTACTGATGATATCTTTACTGAGGGCTTCGCTGACAAGAGCCCAGGGATCAGAACTGCCCATAAAGCAGATGGGAAATTACATCTCATCCTAGGCCCTGCGCTCAAATGGCCTGTCTGTTGATGCAGCGGGCCTGTGGTGTCTTTAAACTGGGACTTAGCCTCCGACCCCAAACTCCACAACCATATACGTTTGCAATGAGGAAGCTACTGGAGGTAATCAAAGCGGGCCGAGTACAACTGGACAACTGCGCTCACTGGAGATCAGTCTCAGTCCTGGGACTCTGACGGCTGGAAGGAGATATCTAGGATTTTGTTCACACTGCAGGCCTGAAAAAACGTAATAACGCCATTTTTTTAAAAAGCGAGATCTAGACTGTTGTGTTTGTGGATGAGTGCCTTGACAGCAATCTTTACAGCTCGAAGCATGAAACATTTCGTTAATTGCAAAATAACGCTTTGTGGGCGGTTCCGATATTTCATCCAGCCAAGTCTTAGTTTGACTAAATATCAGCCGGGATTGGAATGAGTGTGTGAGAGAAAATTCATTGTGCCGTAATCCCTTAAGCCCTTCAGGGATGGCCTCTGACCAGGGCATATGAGATCCACTACCCAGCGCTAATCTGTTCCCAACACTGATGAACCCAGAAAGTGGCTCTTGCGGTTAACAAACTGTCCACGGATGGATTATCCAGTTTGCAGCAATGCAAAGTTCAGAACACAGCAGCTGTAATCCCAGTGTCTCGATGACACACGTGCTGAGGCCTTGCACTCAATAAGCACAAGCTTGACCCAAAGAATTGTGTTTATCCATTCATCCATGCTCATTCCTCCCCCTCTCTGTGACACAAGCGCTGATCACTTTATCCCTCTGTTCTAATGGCAGAGAGACAGAGCAAGCACGCTTCAGCCACGCACAGCACAAATCCCTACTGACCTGGCTTACCACTGGATGACCAGTGTCTAAAACACAGTTCGCAAGAAAAACAGAAGAATTGAAATATCTAAACAGTGTGGGCATGGCACAATCAAATGATGTATTAAGTAACATGTAATGCATGCATTATACATTCAATTACATTATAGCATCGTTTCAAATAAGTAAAACACAATTTTTTTATTATTTATTGACACATACCTCTCCCTTCCCCATTCTGAGAGAAAATGTGGTATATTTAGGGTGGGCGTGCAGTGCATGATGGGTGTTGTAGTTCTAGAGTGTGAAATGTTAAATATACAAAGATGGTGTGCTCCTATAACTTATAAATGGGAGAAACTGCAACGCGCAATATGGTGTAATAAGTCCGGCCTTCTAAATAAAAGAACCAATCGCAGATTGGTAAAGCCATTTAGTCACTGCAGCTGCTGTTAGAATCTCCAGTTCTCATAGAAACCTGAGACTCACGTTAAGGACTGCACAAGCAGTCTGCACCTATAGACTGAACACGAAAAAGTTTACACAGAGACAAAAACAGCATTGGTTTCAAAAACTTGCACTTTAAAACCCGTTTCCAAAAACTTGCGTTTTCAGTCCCCTACAACGGCATTGTTGTGTAAATGAATGGCCAAAACGCATTAAAAAGTTTTCAGTCTTAATTGAAAACAGTGTTGTGCAAACGGCCCCTTAGGTTACGTTCACACTGCGAGCTTTAGTGCTCAATTCCGATTTCAGATCAGAATTTTTTTGTATAGCTGTTTACATTGTTGTTTTAAATGTGGCCAATATCAGATTCCAGTGTGAACAGTTGCTGTAAAGTCCAGTGGTCCTGGACTGACCTGCATGCGCATAAGAACAATAAAAAGACATCACGCAGCACGCTATCATATAGAAGTAAGTCCGGAAGACATTAAAATAAGCGATTACGCATTTATATATAATCTGACCTGCCACCGAAGCCAGCGTATTTAAGCACAGGCAATTTAAAAAACAAAGACGAGAATATGAAAAAAGAGAGCAGAGTTTTTAAACATTTATGATAAGAGTCCTCATGTTTTGACACATCACTGTCTTTCCACTGATTACCTATCGCGACTGTTTTAATAACTCCGAGTATATAAAATCTGTCTCCCATGAGAGCAGAAGTGTGAAGAAAGTTGATCAAGAAAGACGTAAAAGTCGCATGAAATCTAATTTGACTGTGGTCACATTGCAAAACATCTGACTTTTATCAGATTTAGGACCACATTTGGAAGTGGCCCAAATCAGAATTGAAAAGATCAGATTCCATGTGTTTTTTTCTGTTCACACTGTCATGTGAAAAACAGATCTGAGTCCAATATGAGGGTCACAGTGATTTTGCCAAGTAAGACGTGTTCCTGGATCCACATAATTTGTTGATCCTGGAACAACATTTCTGTCTGGAAATTTAGCTCTAACCCTATCCCTACCCCTAAACCTAACCCCACTCTTAACTTATCCCTAAAATTAGAGGAAAATGATAGGTGAATAACACCTAACCCTGGGTGTAAGTCTAAACTGGGCATAAACTGTAAACTTGTCCTTCAAATCTAATTGGTTGATTGGAATGTTGTTCCAGGATCAACAAAGGTGTTGATCCAGGAACATGTACTTGGTGAAATCACGTTCACCACCATTCCACAGCGGTGATGCTAAAAATATATTGGACCAAAGAATTGCTATTCTCTTATATATATATATATAGAGGCACAGGTCAGTGCCACTTCACTGTTGACAGAGCAATGTGGCATGAACCTTAGCCTGTGATGACTGTGCAGCGTGTACAGAGATGCCTGGAAATATGATAAGGCGAAGGTCATAGGAGAATGACTTGTTTGCCATGTTAATTTCTGGAAAGAAAACTCTGTGAGATAAGACAGAGATAAATTGACCTTTGGCCTACAACATTCAGCAGTTTGGATTAAGATTCGACACTCAAAAATGAATTTTCATTCAGTAAATGAATAAATGATCGGGGCTGCGTTTCCCAAAAGCATCGTAAGCCTAGGTAAACACCAATGGTCTCTTCGATACTTGCGCAGCCCTGGACAGGCAGTGTGGATATATTCTGTGCTTATTTACGAGACATTTAAAGAACAAGCCCCCTCTCCAAGTTATATGAAAACCAACCTTGAGAGGCTGGCATTTATTTCAAACAATGAGGTATTCATCAATGTGAGGTATCTCATTGTAAATAGACATAATCCAGCAACTCAAATTAATGTCCGTTCATCTTTGCTGAATGTGTTGAGCACCAATATTACATTCATCGACGAAGAAATGCAATTAATTATGGAAGTGGTCCCTGCCATCCAACCAAATGGATGGGCAAAAGGGGGAGGTTCAGGGACTGTTCAATAGCTCTCATTCGAGGATGGAAAGGCCTTCAAACCGCAAGGTTGTTTTTTAAAGGCTGTGGTTGCTCAGTGTTTTCAGAATGCATCTCATCTTTTCATTGAAATGGAGTGAGCTGCACTCCAACGGTGTCTCACATTTTAAATAAAATAAATAAATATCCCACATCAGCTGTCCCATCATTTCAAGAATGGTGACCCGACACCTTGAAACCTTGAAAGCACTGAAGGGTACAGATTACATTCACTCGATTCTTTTAAATTCACCACAAATCACACACACTCTCTCTCACTCAACAAGCACCTGTGCCAAGTTTTAAATGATAAATTCAGCTCGTCCTAAAGCCATTTATTTAGCAATCCAGTCCAGTCGTTCCTTTGTGAAAGCAGAATTCCCAAATAGTAAATAATTATATAGACACAGAAAGCCGTTCTGTAAGTCTCCTAGTAAACCGATAATAGCTACCTTTGTTGGTGGCCTCAACTTTTTCTTTCTTATCTGCATTATACTGTACCACTTTATGATGTATGAGTCACTACAGATACACAGAGTCCATTCACTTCTTGGGTACTGGTCAGATCCAGCGTTTATGTCATTCAGTTTTTGAATGCTAAATGTTCACTTCAGCCATTTTCTCCATAATTTTATGGCACCAGTAATCACATTTGAAGAGACGTTCATATAAAAGTTAAAAGACAACTTTCTGAAGCAATAGGGTAGCACATAAATAGCATTAAACTGTTTAATTTACCTTTTATGACTACATGCCCCATGTGGGGCAAGTTGTCGCAGCCTGTTATAGATGGAGTAATATTAGAGAATGCCAAATTGTTTATTATCTCAAACACAGATTTCGAGGTAACAAGATTTGCTATTCGACTCTCACTCTAAGTACCCCAATTCATGTTTTTCTGGCCTTCTGGGGTGTCTAGGGGAGGCTCTTGTTTTTGAAAAGCATCTTTGTTCTAACAGATACTTGACACCCACAATGCATTGCAATGTCAACAAACATGAATGTACACACAGCTGAAAATTAGTTAGATTCAGCTTTGCAATAGCTTATCATCTAGGGCACGACCTGAACAAAGGTACTGGATACAAATTAAATGTTTATTATTATTAATATATGTGAGAATGAAAATCGTTTTGCCAAGTATCATGTTATTGATTTAAATATTACCGTGCGATTTGAATATTGCATATTGTATAAGAACAAAATACACAGTCAACTAACATTCTTACTCGCTTGCATGTCAGTTCAGCCCAAAGTCACACACTCTCACACTCAATTTACACAGGTTGGCTAGGAACCAGACCTTGCAAAGAGAAAAATCTCCCAGTTCACAGGCTTGATAGAAACCATTGAGAAGGGGACCCCACACAAAGACCAATAGCGATGGGAATCAGCTGAAAATATGTGACATAATCACATTAGTGTCTTAAAGGACACAAAGCGCTTAGTCAACTTCCCTTGATCAAGGCACATCTGGAGAAGCGGGGGGACTGGAGCGGTGGTCCTGCCTTTCCCCAGCTAAAATTAAAACAAGCTGTAGTGCCACGCTGCTGGGCCGCAATGGACCAAAAACCATGACACAATAATGGATTGCTCCGGCAGTGCTGTAGTAAATGCGATGCTTGTGAAAAAGGAAGAAGACAAAAAAAGGAGGAAGAAAAAACAGTGGATGGATTTTAAAAAAGGCTTTGAGAATAACGCCCACAACTTTCCCAGAGAGAATGAACTCTGACCCAGAGAGAGACGATGGAAATTTGTTGAATGTGTCCGCAGAAAACAGACGATACACTTTCAGGAAGTGAAGCATTGTACACGGTTTTAAGGAGTGGGAAATATCATCTGGATAATATGAACTAGAACTTTAATACACTTGAAAGTTTACATGGTATACAAGTATACTTATGATACTTAAAAATGTAAAAAAGTCAAGTGAGGGATTACTCTTAATTTTTCTGTAATTTAATTACAGTTCTGATGTAATTGCATTAAATACTGTATAGACTATAGAACAATTCTATATAAAACAATAGTGGATAACTGATTATGTTTGCTTTTTCCAGTGGGCTTTTTTGTTTTTCTATGTATTTTTTTATACTTTGTTTTAAGTTATTTTTTGCATAGTGAAAATAAAACCGGTATAGTTTAGAGTTTTGTTCTTCCCTTAAGTCATGTTTGGAATGACCAACCTGATCTCATGGGAAATTTTAAGAGGTAGCAATTTCGTATGCATTTCATACAAAAACGTTTTTTTTTTGAAAGAACTCATTATGAAGGACCACCCCTAACCCCGTCCCTAAACCTACCCGTCACTGGAAACGTACAAATAAGGTCCTACAAATTCATGTGAACTAGCCACCAGTTCAGCAAATCATGAAATAGTTACAGATTGCCATGAGATTGTGTTGAAATGACATAAGAATAAGTATTTTCAGTTTTTTGGCGAAGTAACTAAATGATGTAATCAAAGGAAAAGTAAAACAAAGCAAAAGTTTTACTGCGATGCCTCAGAAACATTTGAAAAGATTGCAGTAATTTTAACAACACTTTAAATCAGTAGCAAACTACGCTTACTATTAATAAAACTGCTTTGTAATATTGTCCAGTGGCACTTCTGAACATATTGTAGCCCCGTTTTTTTCCACTTCACCCTGTCTAAGGAAAAAAAAAAGACCTTTGTTTTAGCTTCACAGTAACTGTGAGAAAGAGGACCTGCTCATGGTATAAACACCCACCTCAACATGCTCCAGCACAGCGCTAGGAGCTAATTACAAACACTGCTTGTGCTAAAAACCCTCTTGTAGACAGCAAACAAAAAGAAAAGGCTGGGGGAGCGAAAGGGTGAGAGAGAAAAGTGACAGAAAGTGAAAGGGGCCCAGGCAAGGAAGGAGGGAGAAGCGGGAGGGGATGAAGAGGCTAATGAATCTATAGGAAACACCACTCCTCTGACACGTGAAACGTTCCTATTCACCGCCCATCGGGACTTAAAGAATGTTCAGCCTTTTGTCTCTTCTCTAATTCCTCAAGAAGAGATGGGATGTGAAAGGTGTGTGTGTGTGTGTGTGTGTGTGTAAAGGGGGCTTCCTTAGCAGCACTGCTTATCCCCTGAGCTTTAGCACTTATCAATAAAGTGGAAAATTATATAGTGTAAAAGTACAGACTTATTTAGAATATAATGAATCTTTTGGGAAATCATATTCTCATCTAAACATAATCCCAAGAGAAGCACATATCATTCTTACCTTCACAGCCAACATATTAGAAACAAGTCAATGCCCTTTTTGAGTATAAAACTCACAGAATAATAATAATAAATCACTTCAATCATTCAAAATCCTCTTAGATCATTATGTTTAGAAAGCTATAATATTTTAAATACACTAAAACTAGTACAAAATGATAATATAATGCATTTTTGAATTCGTTTTTTTTGTGTGTGTGTCATTTTTACAGAAAACTGTACAATATAACAAACTGTGATAAAAAAACAACAAAAAAAAACATTCAAAATACTACATGTATGGATTTATAAAAGTAAAAAGTATGGATTAGCATATAACTCAAGGAAATGCATGACATTGTTAAAAGTAAAATAAAAAATTGTGAAAAACAGCAAAGGAACATTCCAAGAAGTCCCTGCGTGACGCATCACATATGATTATATTTATTATTATTTTTTTCTCTCTCCAATTTTAGCAATCAGCTATGCACATCGGGTGTATTTTAGTTTTATGCGTGCTTCCCGATTGGTGTTTTGTGAACATGAACATGTTTTTTGTCCATGGTTTGTGTTGGCCACGAGGCTATGGCTCCAACATTATGATACATTTGAATATACAGAGTTCAGTACAGGTTCAAGTAGACGTGTGTATTTCTATTTGTCAAGATTTTGCAAGTTCATCTCTGTAAAGCTGTTTTGAAACAACATGTATTGTGTAACGTGATATTAAAATGAGCATACCTATGATATCACTTTTAAAACCTTTAACACTGCAGCAGCTAAGGGACAAATCGTTGAATCAGCATCTGACCATTTTTGTAGTGTGTTGTGTGGTAGTGTTGAGAAAGCCACATGGCCAGAGTCCAGACCCAGATTCTGTCCGTTCCCCCCCTCCTGCTTCTCTCCTTTGCTCCAGAGCTCTGATACAATCTGCTGCTTTTACCCCCAGGCTCTTGACGGCACTTGTTACGCAGATAAAACAGGGAGCTGGGATGGACTCACGATTCAAAACAGTTTTTCCTCTCACCGCAGTGATTTCAAGGGGATACACATATGGCGAACGTGGCAATTTATCAAATAAGTAAATGCAACAAATTGATAGAACGTTACGAGTCACCAATCTAAACAAGTAACTAAATAGCATACTGGGCTTTTGCTTTGCATATGAATGCGCATAAATCACGAGGCTGCGCACACACACCACACCCAAAGCCCACATACTCACTCACTTTCACCCAGAACAGAGCTGTGGTTACAGCACTAGCTCCCATATGTAATTTGGCCTAATCAAGTCTCGCTCATAGACGCCTGGAGCAGTGAGATTGGCCTGATCTCAAAGTGCACCATCAGCCACAAATTACAGGCTTTGATTTTGGGTTAACTGCATGCCACTCCTATAAGAATAACAGTGACAGTTGTAATATGGAGGTAGTTAGACACCTGTAATAGAATGTAACCAGAGGACATATGATGCCAGGATTACAAAGCGCACGGGGATCTTATCTAGCAACCAACAACAGACGTATAAATAAAATATATCACTGTAAGTTACAATAAATCCTTTCATGACATCTACAAAAATACCAAGTATGAGTTTAGCATATATATAGTGTAGTATAAGATTTGGTATTTATTTATATAACAGAAAGGCTTGTGCAAAACTATGTGAGTAAGCCTCTAAATATATAGTTTTTGTACATATATTTGGACAATGTATTTTATAGTTATATATAGTGTTTTTAAGGCTTAATGCTAAAGTTATACACTTTAACATTCATGTCCAGTGTGTTTTTAATCTGAAATAATTATTTTGTAAGCTTAAATATAATCATTCAATTATTTATGATTCTATTAATAAACATTTTAAAGAATATATGGATTTTTACACATCCCTGTAGCCCATCATAGAATGTTTAGTATTTCTAATAGAAAAAAGATGGAAAAGAAATTAATACCAAAACATTGCCATGAAGTGTGTATAGGTTTTCCCACTCCAATTAGATCAATAAAACATTAATTGGTAACAAATAAAACATTAATCAAGTCCAATTAGTTAACATTGCATTACATAGCATTAACTAATAATGAGCAATACATTTGTTACATTATTTATTAATCCTTGTTAATGTTAGTTAATAAAATACAAATCTTAAATATTAGTTCATGTTAGTTTAGGTCCGTTAAATACTATTAACAAGATACAACTTTTGATTGTATGTATATATATATATATATGAAGAGTTCAGATGCAAAAGCCTCTAAGTGCCATCTGAAATTTTTATCAAGGTCGTATATTTAAGTTCAGTAATTTCAGTTAAATGACAATTAATAGATCATTTTCATTGCCATTTAAGTGAAATTGCTGAACTTAAATATACAAGCTTTATAAAAATGACCATTCTAGAAGAAAATTTCAGATGGCACTTAGAGGCTTTTGCATCTGAACTCTTCATATATATATATATATATATATATATATATATATATATATATATATATATATATATATATATATATATATATATATATTAGTGAATGTTTAAATTAACATCAACTAAGATTAATCAAGCATTGTTAGTTCATGTTAGCTAATGCAGTTCACTAATGTTAACAAATGGAAGCTTAATGTGAAGTGTTATCATATCTGTCTTTGAGTTTGTTTTGATGTCCTTATCTCACAAAAATGTTTTGCCTTAAATTAGTGAACTGTCATTTTAAATGAGAGTAAAAAGGAAGTAACATCACTTGAGTCTTTAGAGGAGTCAAATTCAAAAGTTTGACGAGTTCAACAATTATCCTTCATAATAGTTTTTCATGCTTGATCAGATTTATTAAGCCTGGCAGCCGCAGCAGCATTAAAAAAATAATCTTTGAAAATTGACCCTTTCATAAGTTTTGTATTTCCTTAAATATTTATTTTTAATAAATTATCTTCAGATTATTTGTTTTGTAGAATGTTACAAATCTTACAGCAATTTACCGTAATTTCAAAACCATCAAACTGGAAAAGGCACATTTCATAGAGTGACTGCAATATGTAACTAAAGCTCCTTCTATTTGGAAAACAGCATGGTGGGCTTGTTCAGTGAAATTACAAAAAGACAACACAGCCCTAATAACAGCAGTTATTATAGTAGGAATGATATATTGACTATTGTCATAGACAGATCATTTCTCACCAGGGCACAGACACAACAGAATGCAAGTTTAGTTTTATACATGTAAGATTTTTTCTTTCTTTCCTTTTTTTTTTTTTTTAAACCATGCTGCTAGCCGTCTGTTCACATGTGTTGCTTCTGATGAGACAGACAAGTCAGCCTGTAAAAAGCAAGAAGCATTTTTCAATACAGATGGTGGGAAAATATCAGTAAAAATTTTTAAAGGATGTCATAAATCTCCCAATATTATTTCACTGTACCTGATCTGGTGTTTAAGTCTACCAGAGATTCAACCTTTTTCTTCTTTTGAGCTTTAAAACTTTTCATTTCTACCCAAAGCTGAACATTTCTCAAGATCTGTTCCTCTGTGGATATAAAACAGGAGCTGTTACAGTCATTATAATTCTCTTGGAAGATAACAAGGTGTCACTTCCACAATGCAGTTTAGTAACATCTGACACATGCATAGTGGGTTTCTGTTACATCTGGTGTGGGGTTTTTACAGTACAAGAGGACAAAAAGTTTGGCAGGTGAGTCATAGAACACTGCAGCCAACACAGAGAGATGGATGGGCAGACACAGAAGTTTTTGGACTTCGCTCGAGGCGTGAATGTATTCGTAGAGAATGAACTTAGCTCTTTGCCAGGAATCTAATGTCATTCAGCCAACAGAGTTTCCATCAAAATCGATGCTTCCAAATACATCTGAGAAGAACGTTACTTATGGTTTTTAGGTGGGGACGGGGAAGGTGTGCAGTTAAGGGCCTGGGAATGTTACCCTGTATTTGCCAATCCCAGCTCCGGCCTCCGTTGGGCGTTCTGCCAACGGATGGAGACTTCCTGCTGTTTAACAATACATTTTCTGCTTCGCTCTATTTTGCCGTTATATCATATATACAAGGTTAATTCCCACCTTTAATTGAGCCTATGGCCCTAAGATGTGTTTTGGTCGATTGGATACCTTGTGTTTTAATCCTTCTCTTTTGTCTACTTTCGAAAACTTCTGTCCTGATTTCTTCGAGGGGAGGGTCCATAGGCGGGTAAATGTATGGGATTTTTCAGATCTTTCGATCTAACGACATTAGCTTGCGCACTTTACATATGAATGCAACTGGAGACGACGGAAAAACATATGGAGAACAATAGCTTTCGATTCTGCTCTGATAGCTGCAAGATCATGCCGAACACTGTGAGTGTGTGTTAGAAATCATGGTGTGAGAACATTGTGGTTGGTAAGCTTTTAGTCTTTAAACCAAACTTGGGTCTTTAGCCGACAAAGTTTAAATCCCGTCTTGCTAGTGCGCTTCCCATAATGTTTAGGCATTAGGTCAGTAGGCGGAGAGAAAGACAGTCTTTTGTTGCTGTTCGAACGCATTCGACCACATGAGCGTTTACAATACGAAAGCAATCCGGTCAAATGCGCTTTCAACTACCTCTGGAAGTGGTCAAAAGTGCACTGTAAAAAATCCAACTTGCAAATTGTTAACTCAGTTTAAAATTTTAAGTTGAGTGGGCAAATTTTTTACTGCAATGTTGAGTTTACTTATAAAAACTATTTAACTGCAAGTGCACTACTATTTTGTCCAATGAACACAAACAATTAAGTTGAGAAAACTTAATATTTTGATTTCATAGTTCGAACGTTTAACTTCCCGTCATCGCGCATGCGCAGTCTGTCTCGCTGTACGTTACTTGGGGTTTCCTCCTCCAACCACGCTATCGAAGGGACTGGATTTCATCTGATTGCGGTAAGTTTTCTTTAAGCTTTATGAATGAAAATAGGCTAAAATTGCACACATATGTTGATAAAGTATAGTATTATGTTAAAAGATATATTTCGTGGTGACGATAAGTTTCTATTGTTAGAGATTATCCACGTAGCACATTGCTACTTAACGTGCTAACGTTACCCAGACTAACGTTAGAGTGAGGAAACATGCTTGAAAAAGAAGGACAAGGACGTGCATGGTGTTTAAAAGATGTTAAAAATGTTAAGCTCAGTAAGTCGTGAATAAAGACTTAAATGCGGTGCTTGCGCTGATTGAGAGACAGAAAGCCTCTTCTCTCGGACTCGGACAGAATCTTAGTGCGAATTCAGCTATCTTTCGTGGCGTATTGCAATTTAATAATGACATACACATACAATTATGTCAATAACAAAAAACAAAACAAAAAAAGTATTCAAGTAAACACAGTCGGCAATGTCTTAAGTGAACATAACCAATTTGGTGAAACCTAGATGTTTCAGTATTAGATCCATGAGCTCTTAAAGTGACCGCAGTCCGTTCAATTTAATTTCAAGTTTATTTGTCACGTATACAAATTTCAGTTACAATTTGTACATGCTTAGGTTGAGGCTCAGTCATTCTACAGTAGTGCAATATAATTAAATACAATACAATTTAGAGGAAAAATTTAATAATAGAAGCCTATGCAAAACTAATGTGTTATGTTAAAAATATGTATGTTAGCTTTGCATATTAAATAATAGAATGGGTAGTATGTGTGCGGTATGTTTTAAAGTGAATAGGATAAAAATATTGTGTATCCTTAAATATTAGGCTAAATCCTTAATGTTAATCAATTAACAAAAGACAAAATCGCTGTAAATACAGTGAAAACTATGCATTGATTCTTTTTCACATTTGATTATTCATTTTCTGTATTATTTTTGCTACATGTTAAATTAACCTACTGTAACTGATTTTTTTGTTGTTGTTTTGTTTAATAAAATTATGTATCTTTGTTCTGTTGTATTTGTCCTTTTTAGACTAAAGAACATCAGTACAGTGACAAGATCCTTGGATGTGCTAAAACAGTGGCCTTTATTTTTTAAAAGATCAGGTGAGTTGAACTGAATTTACTTACTGTTTCTTACTGTTTCTACAATGTTGTTTTTTTTTTTTTTTCAGGGTCTCTGCTCTCTGCTGAGTATTACAGTATCACACAAACTGATCCGAAGAGCACCTTTTTCTCTTAGTTAAATGAACACACATCTAGTTGTACAGAGCAAGTGGTGGAGATGAAGATCCTCACTTGATCATCAAGTAATTATTTTGCATGTGATCATATCTTTCTGGTTAAAGGCTGAATGGTGCCATCTCTTTTTCAAGGTAATTCCCATGCTTCACTTTGTATATAACTTGTTCCTTATTTGTTTTTCTGTCTTTCAGACACAGAAACTCCAATGTGCTTCCTCAAAGAAAGTCTACAACTCTTAAAGGTCTGCCTTTGTTTATGAGGGAAAAGTCTGGAAACATCCTGAAGACTTGCCTGGTAAGAAGATCATCAGCATATACACTCACACCTGATATATTTCACCTATTTACCAGATGCTGTTAACACTAGAAGTCCCAGAGTTTTGTAACCCTCCTTTAGCCAAGTGGATGCTAACTGGTTAGTCTTTTGGCTATCATTAGCATCAATTCATGTGTAAATGTGGTCATTACCTGAGCAATCTGCAGGGGGGTTGGGGGTGTGTGTGTGAATGGTTGCTGGTGGCTTGTTTGTATGTGTGGGGGAGGGAGGGCTGCTAAAAGCAGAGAACTTGATTGACCAAGTCTCACATTGGCATGTAGGGTCTTGCCCAGGTGTAAACAGGTATGAATTAGCACATCTAATTGCATGCAGCTTGCTCTCAAATGAGAGGTAATTCCTTTTGTGCTGAGGTGGATACAATCTCACTGCACATAGCCTACTACTTCAGTGCCCTCAAGAATTCTGTGGTGTACGAACCTCCTCTCCAAGAAAAGAAAATGCAGACAAGACTCACCACTCGGCAGGCCTTGGAAATGATCCTGAGTGAAGTAAACCCTTGTGACTCAGATGGAGAAGACATAGAACTTCAGCCGGATTCGGACTCAGAGCTGTCTGATCTGTCTTCAGGTTAAGTTTCATTTCATATTATTTCCTATTTCATTTCAAACCAGTAAGTGGAAAACACCAAAAAAGTAGAGTGGAGTGACATAAATATTTACTCTGCCTTTTTTGTATTGTCCACTTTTTTGTTTGTACTACTTAGCAGACATTCACTGCCATCTGAAGTGCAAAACATTATTAGTTGTTTCTTTGCTTTAGTTGTATCTTTTTATTTAGGAAGATATTTCAGACATTATTCCGATATAGAGAAGGAGATACTGGAATTATTATTAGTATCTATGCATGCATTTGTGATATCATTTGACTTTTCCATTGCTCACAATTTGAATTTGTTCACACTGCAGATGAGGAGACTGCTCCTCAACCAAAAAAGAGAGCCTGTTTGGGGACTGACCTGACAGAGACAGCGAAAGATGGCACAGTGTGGCGTGAAGAACAGGTGGGGACGCGTCTCCCTTTCACCCCAATAAAAGCGTACGCTGCAGATGGAGAGCCAACGGCTAAGGCCAGGAAAAGTATCTCGAGTCGCCTTCAGAGCTTCCTGTGTTTCATCACTCTTGACATGCTTCATAGCATTCAAGAATGGACTATTCAACATGCACAGGAAACGGAGCATGTTCATTGGTTCATGGCCCTCCCTGAACTAATGGCATTTATTGCAATTGTCATCTTGCGGGGGCTTACCAAGGTTCCATCACTACGTGACTGCTGGTCAGCAAACCTGGGAAACCCACATATCATTGGAACAATGCCGCGAAACCCCTTCCAAGACATCATGCGACACCTACGCTTTGATGACAGGTCCACCCGGAGTGATCGAGCAAAGACTGATAAGTTTGCTGCAATTTCCAGTGTGTGGGGATCATTTGTCACCAATTGCATCACGTCCTACAACCCTGGTCTACATATCACCGTTGATGAACAGCTTTTCCCGTCAAAGACTCGCTGCTGTTTCCTGCAGTATATTGCAACTAAACCTGACAAGTTTGGGATCAAGTTTTGGGTGGCTTGCGACCTAAAATCCAAGTACATTTGTAATGTCCTCCCATATCTTGGCAAGGACCCTAGTCGTCCCAGTGGAGAGAGACTGTCTGAAAATGTAGTGATGAGGCTGATGGAACCATTCTTAGACAAGGGCAGAAATGTTACCACGGACAATTTCTTCACATCGCTGTCACTTGCGCATAAACTTCTTAGCCGGAAAACCACCATCCTCGGCACAGTCAACAAGATTCGCCGGGAAATCCCTCAATCCGCTAGACACACAGATCGCAATGAATTCACCACTCAGGTATGTTGCAGGTCTTTTGTGGTTCTATGTTTGTGTTTCTAATTTTTAGAATCAACACCGCCAAGTGTGTCATTGTGTCATTGTGTGTAAAAGTGCTATGAAAATAACAATTTATCTTATTTATTAGGTGTTTTCAACCACTGCTGCTACGCTGACGGCGCATGCGGCCAAACGGAAGAAGACTGTCTACATTCTTAGCAGCGTGCACAGCGTGGTTCAGACTGATAATACCACCAAAAGGAAGCCAAACACTGTCACCCTTTACAACACCACAAAGTGCGGCGTGGATGTGATGGACCAGATGGTGCGGGAGTACACTGTCCGCACAGGGACACGGTGCTGACCAGATGCCGTGTTCTATAACATGATTGACATGGCAGCACTGAATGCACATGTGCTGTATCAAGCATGCACCGGAAGGCAGGAAAGATGGGTGGACTGGTGGAGCTTGCAAGAGAGTTGGCTAACTCTCATATGTGTGCGAAGAAGGCAAGAAAAGAACAATTGCTTCGGACACAACCCTCCACACCTAGCCCTGGAAAAAGAGCCATGTGTCAGGTCAAACACCAATGCAAGAACAATCATGCCACTGTGCGATGTGTTCACTGCTACAGATACACATGTGGTAAATGCAGACGGGAGATACCATGGCAGTGACAGGATTGTGAGTGATTGCTGGAATGTACTCTCACTTTTTAATATTATTTGTAAATATGTGTACAAATGGTTGGTTTCTTTTTTATTTTATTTTGTACTGTTTTTATCAATAAATCTCAGCAACAAAGGAAAAAAAAAACATGTGTGTTGATTTCTCCCTAAGATGGCAAAGTGAAGCACAAGTTTCCTTGAAGTGGCTCAGCATGGCCCCACATCGTTTACATAACAAAAGCAACCGTTCACAGCTGATTAAGGATATTAGCCTAAAGCCTTCCAGCCCATCGGCTGTCCTGCGGGTTTTATAGGTAGAAAAGCCAAATGGCTGCTCTCTGGGACTTCTAGTGTTAAGAGATAGGTTTTGTGTGATATACAAAACTTATCATCAACAGACAAAGTCATGGTAAAAATTACTTTATTAAATAATTGTAGTTGAAACTTTCTCAGTTATCAGTTTGACTTCATCTGATAGCACAAATTCAACAAGTTGTTATTTTACCAAAGCAAAGACAGTGGAAAATTACTGCTTCACAACACTGTCCGGAGACATTCCCTCTGATATCTAACCTGTTAAAACAATACAGTGCACAATCATAAGGTTAAACAGTAATGTAGCAATAGCAGAGTAAATAAAATTAATATAATATGAAAGAATATGAATATAGGAGATATAAACAAGAAAAGGCAGCATGAAAGTAATCCATGTGACTCTAGTGATTTAAACCAATCTTCACTGATGCAATATGACCAGTTTTGGGTGATGAACAGAATGTGTGCCTTAATACATGTACGATTTTGGGTGACCTAAAACAACTAAACTAAAACTAAAAAAAGCATTTAATCAGAATGGCCATGGATTCTGCTGTGGACGAATGCCACAGGCAATCACATCAATGCTGATATGGCATTGTTTGGAGTTGGGAAAATGTTTTCCGTTTATCAGTTTTAGCTCTATGGCTGAATTTGAACATGCTTAAAAAACATGACCACCTTTACTTTTCAAGTGAAGTTACATGAGCAGACCTTTAGGAACACTCTGTGGTCTAACATAATTCAATACAATAAAAAAATGACCCTAATTTTATGCTGATTTATTTTCTACTGCAGGACACAGAGCCAGAAGACATTCACAAGGGGAGAAGATGAGGACCTTAACTATCGTTGAAGATGATGTTGCCACTGTCCACTCAAACCCAAATATAAGGTGCCTCTCTGTAGTACTATAAGAGCAGATTGGGCCAGATAATGTGCAAGACCTTTGCCACAGTTGTTACTCTCCTCTTTGGCTTGATTTATGGCCCCAATGTTAACTATTCTAAAGCATTAAAATACACCAGTAGTAACTGGTTAAGAAAAAAATTGTTTAGAAAAAAAAAACGTTTATTTATCTTGACCTAAAGTGCTCCGCAAGGCTGATTTTTTTTTTTTTGCATAGTCCTTCAAAAGATTGTCCAAGTAGCTGCAATCCATATGGATAATTGTAAGGTTGAGCATTTATTTATTCCAGTTTGTACTCTAATTTTGTGCATAGTCTTTTTTTTTTTTTTTTTTTATAAATCTTGAAGAGTGGAATAGAACTTCATCACCTTAAAATATGTGTACCTAATGCAAATAGAAAATGTGTTGTTTTGCAGAATATTTGTCAATAAATAAGTTCTGTAATGATAGCAATGTCTTTTGTATTGTGTTGTATTTACAGTATGGTTTACTCCCTGCATTTGGATTCTTAATGTGAAGGCTGTACAAGTATCTGGGTGAGATATTTGAAAAAGTTGAATCAACTTAAAAAAGTAAAAAAGTTGAATCAACTTAAAAAAGTTAAAAATTGAATCAACTTAAAAAAGTGAAGCAACCAGCTGCAAAGCTTTTTTGAGTTTACTGAACTTCAGGACCTCTGTAGTTGTGCTTACTCGTTTCTTTGAGTTGGACTGGTAGTTGGATGAACTTCGACCACTGAAGTTGAGTAAACTCAAAAATGCTTTGCAGCTGGTTGCTTCACTTTTTTAAGTTTACTCAACTTTTTATTTTTTACAGTGTGGACAAGCTCAAAACGTTTTAGACCCCGTTTACACCTGTATTTACTGTCGTCCAATTGTGATCCGACTGACCAAAACTCATCTTAATACTTGCTTACCTGAACTACTTTCTTTACCCAGACATCTCGGAGGCGATCCTGACCCAGAAAACCCTCGTCATCTCCCAATCATCGATTTTACACTAGTGAATGCTACGGCACAGCCTAGAAGATAAGAGTGTAGTTTGCTAAATAACAAAACTTAAGGCCAGTACCGGACAAATATTTATTCTAACACAGTTTTCGAAATATGAAAAAATCCAGGCCATCCTCGACATTTAAAGTCAGGCAGACAAAGAGATAAAGAGTGAGAGAAGTGTATGAATATTTGAGGACAGCAAGCACTTCACAGACAATGATTTAGGTTGAGCCTCAGTTTATGTCCCTAATTTCATCTCACTTTGGGGGTCCCCGCTCTTTCTTCAGACCTTAAAAAATGTAAAGCCCTTTCAAACATCACCTTGAAAAGAAGGGATTGTGGCTAATTGAGCACTGTAGCAGCGTAATTGGGCCAAAGGACCTATCCACATGAAGAGGGTGACCCTTCTAACCTAGTCCTGAAAAAGAGACAAAGCTAAGGGGAGGGGTAATGTGAGTTAAGGGATTCTCACCCACCCTTGTGGGAGCTTGTTTCACACACACTGCCCAAAGTGGGGCTTAATAACTTAACACGCAGCTATGTTTTTCCTCTTGAGGAGGTTTTCTCCTTAGAACCCCCAACATTCTCCCAGACCTTTCCATAAGGACTCTTAAGAGACCAGCTTAGCCTTGTCCTGGTATACTAAGAGGACATATAGGACAGATCTCCATGGCTTCCATGCTGTTTAGGATGTCTAACAATACATACATTTTTGGTTACACTTTATTTTAAGGTGATGTTACATTGTACTGAGTACTGAGTAATGTTAAATAACTACATGTACTTATTAGAGAGTTACGGTTAGGGTTTGTTTTACAGTTACTTGTAATTATGCATAATTTACTGTTATTACTATAAGTGCATGTTGTAACGTGTAACTGTCACCTTGAAATAAAGTGTTACCCAATTTTTTACCACTTTATTTATAGAAACAATGTGAAAGTAAACAGGCCATAATCGGCATTACCACATGTAACGTGCCAAAGCACAGGCTCTAACAACCATATTTGATGTACATATATATATTGCATTAATAATATATAAAAATATAGTTGCAGCACCTCTGTTCCCAGTCTGTCAGCAATGCTCTGGGGTGCGTTTCCCGTGCAACAATATAACTCACTGCTCAACCGCCATGGTACAATGCATTGTTGTAGAAACTAAATAGCTAATCATAACTGTTCCCTGAAACCAGTCGCACACACTGATCTATATAAAGGACTGGATTGCTCATTGCGTTCTAAACTGCCAGCAGGCGGTGAAGCCACAGGAACTATTCGAGCGGCCATATTGGAATTCAGTACCGACAGAGGGCATCAGTGACTGACAGACAAAACCTTGACCTAAAAGGACCCGGTTTGCAGCGTTTTAGTCGCACAGGGTTCGTTTTATTATATATGTGCGCAAATTAATTGTTACTTTCGACATTATCCGTTTTTCTTTGCCTATATTTATATAATATATTGTATTATATAGCGACTTAAATCAGGGCTGCAAACTCTTACGCAATTGACACTGTTCTTAGACTACGTCCATTTTCTCACACAGTGAAAAAAACATCTCTCTTTAAAGCAAAACTCTCACACACACACATATCTAAGCCACTGGTGAGGGCGTTCAAAAAGGTGTCTTATACAGACTGTCTTATACAGTAGCCTTCATACAGATGAAGGCTACTGACACAAATAGGCTCATGTCTGTCAACCACAGGATCTCTTAGATGACAGATTAGAAATTAGAAATAATTCTTATGGAGCAGCCAACGAGTACCATCTTGATAAATTGCTTATGAATATCACAGACGCAGAGATCACGAGCCACACACATTTCACCAGAACCTAAAGAGGTTGTGTCCCAACAAGAGGTGGTCCGTTTTGTCTCTACATGGTTGCCAAAAGAGTAAATGCAGAAGTGTTGATCAGCGATTTCACATGCATAAAATGTGGCCTAGTGCCACAATGAAATCACACCATGCTTACATACAGACATATAACCATACACGCTTTCACACACTCGACACGAATCACCAGGACACTGCGTTCTGCCCTTGACTCCAGCGGCTCCTCAACAGTCTGCCCTCCTGATGACAGCCTGGCAGCAGCTGGCCAACACTTCCTCTCTGCGCTGAGCCCACGCTGGTCCTGCATCAGGCCTACACTAATGACAGCAGCTTCAAGTGATTACAAGCAACAGGCCTCATTGTTCTGTTTGCCTCTGCTACCTGCCAACCCACTGCAGGTCCCCGCTCATTAATTCCAGCCGTCAGATGGCTGCTCGTCCTCTCAGATGGGACTTTGAAATCAGCCAGTTTTAAGGACACACATGGCAGAAGAGATGGGCTTAATGACACAGAATCAAGTCTTACACACACACACAAAAAAAACAGTCCTTACAGTCCTAGTTTCAAACAAATTTGAGGAAGACTAAAGCTGACCAACTTTCTTTGGCATTATTCATTCTTGTTCTATATAGTCCAGTCATTTTAAGCCAAAATGGGGGTCAACCTTGAACAAATTGCAACAGATGCAAACTCAACTGAATTTGTATCCTCAATATGTCCTGAGTAAGGAAAAAAAAGCCCAGAAGAATCCCATTAGGGGAAAGTTTCGAAAAAGACCCGAATATAGCCTATTCATACGCCTATTCATTCTTTTTCTTACGTGAATAGGGTAAAAATTTAACCTTTAGTTATCACCATGAAAATGACGGAGTTGATTACTTACATCAAGACAAACAAAAAATGTATTACAAGTTTTTTTAAATTGTTTGTTAACATGGACAAACGGTGCATAATCTAATTACGCTAATTTGCATAAATACCACAACAGATCTAAACATTGGGTATAGCCAGGTGAAAACAGTCCCACGGACCCAGCCCTAAACCCCATCTCTGCAATAATAATTAATAAAGGCTGGTTTCTAAAGTACTTCTTCCTGCCTCTATGTATTAATGCTCATGGGTAACCTAAATGGGTTCCATTCAGACATTAACATTAAGAATTTTACTGTTATGTGTTAACAAGTTTGAACAAGACATTTTCACCTGGCTATACCCAATGTTTAGATCTGTTGTGGTAATTAAATTAGCACATATGTAATTAGATTATGCACCGTTTGTCCATGTTAACAAACAATTTAAAAAAAACGTGTAATACATTTTTTGTTTGTCTTGTTGTAAGTAATCAACTCATTAATATTCATGGTGATATCTAAATGTAACATTTTTTACCCTATTCACGTAAGAAAAAGAAAATGTGGGTCTTTTTCGAAACTTTCCTCTAATGGGATTCTTCTGGGCTTTTTTTTTTTTTTCTTACTCAGCACATATTGAGGATACAAAATCAGTTGAGTTTGCTTCTGTTGCAATTTGTTCAACCTTTTTTCATAAAATGACTGGACTAATACTACTATTTATTATAATGGACAACATCCATTATAATACATTACATTCTTACATTGCATTACATAATATATTGTTTATTATTTTATTTGTATTATTATTGGAGGTTGGTTGCAAACCGTGATTCACTACCATTTAAATGTTTGAGGTATATATGATTAAAAATAGAAATTAATACTTCTATTCAGCAAGAACACATTAAAATCAATAGTTATGTATTACATTTATTAAGTTGATCAAAATATAATTCAAAAGAATTTAAAAAACAACAACTTTTATTTAAAAAAATTCTTTCAAAAACAATAAACATCTCAGTAATAATATAACAAATATATTGGGACAGACATTTTATGATTTATATCAATAATAAAAAAAAGAAGTTAAATATATCTGTTGTTCTGCATGTTCAGTCACATTTAAAAATCCTTGACCTTCCTGAAAGGACAGAACATATGGGCAGTGTGTATTTAAAACCTACCATCATTTATTCAAAGGGTCAAATGATGAATAAGTCATAGATTTAAAGAAAAACAAAGTGATTTGGGTCAGAGTGTGCTTTTTTAAGGTGAGGTCAACTTTCAGTAGCACAGGGTATCATGTTAAGAGGGTTGCACACTGACTGTCGGGCAGAAAAGTCTGTTGGTAAGTGTCTCACATGTGCATTCACTCATCTGATCTCATGTGGAGACTGAAGCCACACTCCTGTCCACCCTGATTTGTAAGCTCAGAGGATCACTCAGCACAATGTGCTGCGATGTCTGAACTGGTCTGACTCAGCAAAAGATGTCAATGCCTATGATAATTTGGATAACAAAAACAAAGAAGAAAATGATGATAACCTAATTAAGTGAGAGAAAGCAAACATTAGTCCTTTTAGTAAATAATATAATTTAAGTTAACCATTAAAAAGACAATGTTGTCTTTGTCTGCACCAATCCTGCCAAACATCACGTGGCATTGTATTGATGATAAACTGTCCACTCTGAAATAGCAGGGAAGTATTTTTGAAAGGGCAATGATTTGTTCTTGCTAAATTCACTATACTTTTTGGCTCATACACAAATCGTGTACAGTTTCTTTTCCTTTGCTCTGCACTGAAATAAGACTGAGACCATTGTCTCATGGGATAGACCCAGAAGAATTGATTTAATGCTTCAAAACCAATATGACACCAAGGCCATATGAGCAATGCTAAGTGGGTCATTTTTCCTGCCTGCCATAAAAACAGATTGACATGGGTTACCATGCCTACACAATACAGTGGAGAATGAATGAATGAATGAATTAATGAATGAATGAATGAATGAATGAGAGAGACTGGGACTAGTTTTCTCAAGGGCTTAATCTCGATTTTTTATCTAGGTTTGAGTCAAAAAACTCAATTATAAAAAATCTGGGATTATCTGCTTCTGTTGATTGGAAAGACCTTCGTCAAAGGCCCTGTAAATGTAGCCCTGTAAAAAGTTTAAATTCTGCTTAAAAGCATTTAATAGCCTTTTAAAAGACAGTTACCTAGTACCTACATGACTCTACTATAGTCATATTTTAAGAAAGGCTTTATACAACAGTTCAAAGAACAAATATGTAAATACACAGATGACACAGATGATGATTAACTAAACACAGGTGATACAAATGAACTAAATGACAGTAACCATGGATACGAAGGAGTGGCGGAAGGAAGACAAAGGAAGACATGTGACTACTGAAAATACAAACAAACACTGACACGTGACAATAAGTGTCCCAAAGTCTAACTTTTTTATTTGTGGAACACCTTAAATTCAGGATCTGCCGTTGTTAGTTCAAGCCTTTGTTACTAATTCAAAAACAGTATGTTAGAACTAGCAGTGACGGCTTGAGCTGCTTCTGAGATGCAGCACGATTGTATAATCCACAAAGCCAGAGTTGATTATTTAGTTCCTGAATAATTCAATGGTTTTTGCACAAATCGATTGGGTAAATGATTCAATGACTAGTTTATAAAGGCAGTCACTTGTTTTTTTCCCAAAAGAATCAGCGGTTTTGGATAAACTGAATGAGTGAATAATTCAATGACTCATTTGTTTCGTTCCTAAATAAATCAGCGGCTATATCTGAAATCGCCCCCTATACCTTCATTCACTATTTCCCACATTAATCCACTAATATAATCCCCCTGAAGGAGTGAAAAGGGAGTGAAATAATTCAGACACTGAGTGCGTCGGAATGACTGTGGATAATCTTCTGCCAAAAAACAGGAATTAATTTAACGCATCCCTCACAGTGCATGGGTATTCACCAGCCAACATTGGTTGGACACTCATTATTGCAGTATAAAATATAATGTCTCTATAATGTCCACTATGGTTTTGAACACCATAGTGAATGGGGGCAGTGTTTTTGAATGAATCATAGCATGAATAACAAAAAAATGACATTTTTTTCGGACACCAACGAACATAGATGTGTAAAATAAAAATAAAAAACGATTTACTTTATCTAATAAAATGTTATATATAGTTCAAAGCTGATGTTCAATGGACTATCGTTTTCATTGGCAACAATTTTGGAAATGTTCAATAGCCTATTTGTAGTCATGATTATGAGGGATCCTCCAATATGAAATAAAAACATAAACATAACATAAATAAATAAAACAGTATTTATCAAGGCACAATAAGTATAAATATACAGTTGGTGCAAAACTGTTAACATGCATCAAATATGATCTGATCTATTTCTTAATCTCCAAAATATGCACAACAAATGTCCTGTTTTAATGTTATGACTGTGTGAGTGTGAAAGCATGTACATGCGTTGTGTGTGACATGTTTCACCCCAGACTGTGGTGTTGGCCTTGTAGTGGCCAGTGGTTAAACCACAGTAGCAGAAAGGTTAATACATACAGCACATGTTGCCTTCCACAACAGGTGGTGCGGAGCACTCAACGGCTCTCAGCATTCCTGCCTCTCTATGCTGGTGGCCCCTGGTATTCCAGGATTTACGCTGCCTCCCCACCCTTCCCACTGCACAGGCCTGACTGACAAGCTAATCGTTGGGCTGGGATCCCCTCAGCTATTGATTCCACTGCAACACAACACCTCCCAGTCAATGAAACTGCAATATAATGGTTGAGCTGCGAAGAAAAGGGGAGGATTAGCGCGTCGAGCAACTGGAAGAAATTTGCTGCTGCCGCCTCCGCTGCATATAAGGCTTCACTCCTCCTTGCAGCTGCTAGTAGGTAGAAACAGGGCGGCACAAATAAAGTGACGGGGAGAGATAGAAATGCTGGAGAAAAAAAAAAAGTGTCTCAGAGGGTAGTGGCTAAGAAAGGCAAGTTATTAAAAGCCACAAAGCAGAGCCCATGCTGGGTGCGGAGAAACAGCCGCGGTGCAAAAGAAAGCACATTTGAAAGGATGGGGGTGTGCTTCCAAATCGTTCTAATCCTTTGAGTGTTTTATTTTGCTGGGTTTTGTAGTTTAGCAACGTTAGTCTGAGAGGGGAGATCGGCGGCACCTTGTTCAGGATGTCCACACAGCACATCATAGTCCAAAAGAGACAGTTTAAGATGGGAGGGGGGATGCTCCCCAATTATTATTATTATTGTTATTATTGTTATTATTATCAGCCTCTGTATTAGATAAAAAATGGAGTGCTTCAGTGCACACACTCAAATAGTGTAGGTTCTCACATTTCGGACCGATTTGACTTTTCAGGCTTTATACCGTGCTGCCTGAGCTGTGTACAGCTGAGCAATGGCTATCGATTCAAGCTGAGGAAAAAAAAGTAACAGCAATTAGTGGCTTTATTGTTCCAGTTCCAGTGTTTCAGTCAACGATCCAATTTCTCTTTTGTTTGCACACTTAATTAAAACAAATCTGTTACATATCTCTCAGGGATCAGTGGCTGTTTCCAGCGCCTTAGTAAGTCGATGCTGTAGTGACGATGAAAAATCCATATTTTCAGGCATCAGTGCCATAGGGAGTCATTCAAAACCAGCTGAATATTGACACAATCAACCCGTCACTAAAACACTTTCCCTAAGGGACAGGTGAATTATGTTAACATCTGAAACTGTTCATCTTAGGAATTTTTTGTCTTAAAAACAACAAGAAAAAGGTCTTTCAGAAAAGATTAAACAAGTTGATACTTTGAAGAAGAGACAGAGCGACTCTTAAGTTATTGAGTTTTAAAAGTGAGACAAAACACATGACCCCTTGGCCTCCCCCCCCCCGCCCCAGGTTCCCTCTGTAATACTTAAGATATTGCTCAACTTTGAGGTTTTAAGCTTCTCTCCCTCTGGGCAGCTTTTATGTGCCATAATGTGTGTGCACTTCTGTTACTCGACTACATGACCTATTAACAAAATGTATGGTCGATCAGTTCAGCTGAAATTTGCAAAAACAAAATGATTGTGGATGCTCGTGTTCTGCACGGTAACTTCAAATGATGTGCTCTCCAACGCATCTTTTAGCAATTTTGTTTTTATGCCTGCTCTGTTAAACACAATGGCTGTATAGTCGGTAACACTTCATCTACCCAGAGGGCTACATAAAATCTCAAAGTCATTCAATAGAAGGATCCAATACCACTGTTTTACCTATAGCACTTGGTTTTATTCTTTTTCAAAGTGGTGGATCGGCCTTCATTGGGCTGACTGTGGTACGTCCCGTAAAAAATGTGGAATTAAAAAGAGAGGACAAAGACCAAGTTTCAAACTAAGTCAAGCAATTGACATCCAGTATGTAAACATCTTTTCAAACTTGTGCACGGACACAATAGAAATATATAAATATACTCTGGCATGAATGTAAATAAATCTCATTAACATCTCAAGTTTACCAACTTAAATGTATAGACCTGATATAAAGATTAAAAACCATAAAACAAACCGTCTGACACACAAGTTCAGAGACAGAGCATGCTCATATCATGATTCCTGCATGACATTTATAGCGCAAGAGCTTGTTAAACAGCGAAATCTGAGCCAAAGTTTACTGACTGGTCAACTTTGTTTGGCTCATTACTCCATACAAGAATCTAGCGAGAATTTCGTCCACCGTAGTGTCACGCTGACATTTCCATATATCTTTAACCAATCTCAGCAGTGTCATCAGCCTGTTTCTGTCATTATTTTATTTAGTACCATAAAGTTGGTTAATTGATTTTTCTAAAAGAAACCTAAATTGCCAGCAGAGGTCAACAAATGAAATAGTGGCGTTTGTGCGCACACAGACACACACACGCACACACATAGTCTCTAATAACAAAGTCCATTCTATTGGTGACATTTGCAACTTGATACCCCTATACAGGGCAAAAATGTAATTGGCACGAGAAGGCCTCTGCATAAAAATAGAGGGCTAGTGTCACGGCAAATGTCAAAGGTTTGACCTCCCTCACCCTCCACACAGCCGGCCAATCCTGATGACTTCTGACCACCCCTAGAGCCATAACTGTGGCTTTAGGCATGCCAGGCCCTGATTGGTCATCATGCCATTCTTCTGAGTGACATGTAAAGGCATCATGGAGGAGGAGTAATGACCTTTACTCTATAGTCACATCTCACCAACAATGTCATGCTGTCAAGAAGCTGTCCGTCTTCATGGAGACATGTTTGTAGAAAGAGAGGAGTTAACTGAAATTTTCTTCATTTGATGTTTCATTTTAGGGACAAAAGCTTTGACAGCTGACAGCATTACTAAAAGGACTGAATGTGGAGGCTTTTAGCTTGCTTATAACTAGGGACAAATTCCGGATTTGTTTCTCAAAAACAATTGTTTAATAATTTGAAGTAAACTTCTTTAAGCAAACTATTTGACTATTTATAAAAAAAACCTTAGACATCAAAACAGCATTATTTATCTGCTCCAGCGGATATGATAACGCATCTTTATACCACAGAGAGTTAAGTAAATATTACTGTGGTGATGTCATGTTTGATGACACAGCCTTGACTCTAAACATCCACATGTATAGAGCTTCTTAAATGGGGTTGGACCTCTGTGCTGTCCAGACATGACCTGGAAAGACACATTTCTTCCAGGTCAGTGTGTGGCTATTCCCTCATGACTTGCTCAGTAAGTGTAACACAGGTTAAATAAAGTTAATATTTAATTTACACAATTTAGTTATATGATTTTCCCTTAATAAAAGTCGATAAGAGATTATTAAGATTAAGAATATTAAGAAAAATATGTGAATATATTCTAAAATAAATTCTCAGCGATCAACCAATGAGAGCTCTCTTGTCATTAACGTCATGAGTGTCGACGAGCATGCGCGATGACAGAAGAGACGAGCTTGATTGAGAAGAGCAGACGCAATCCCATCGTTGCGATCCATTTTATGTATCTGAGGTTAAAAATCTTTGAAAAAAGTATTGAGAAGTTGAGATATAGTTAAATTGATGCATTCTGAACAAGAAGCCGACTGAATAGAGGAATAAATCATTATTGGTGAGTCAGTATCACATAATTAATGAAAATAAAAGACGAATCCTTCATAATAGGATAGAATTACTGCTACTAAACATTAAATTAGTTGCTGTGGACTGATTATTTTCTTTAAAAATTGTATTTTGATCCGAGTGGTAACAAATGTCTAAAGTGAACCGCATGGTCATTGTACATTGCAGTTCACTGACGCCATTTAACGATCACGCACGAGGTGCGCCTGAGTGAGAGCGCATGGCCATTGCACATTGCAGTTCATCGACGCCATTTTACGATCACACACGAGGTGCGCCCGAGTGAGAGCAAAAGAAAAAAATCGATCATAAAGGTAACTTAGTTAAGCAGTTCTGTGAAGAAAAAGATATTTGTATGTACTAGTATGTAATTACTTAAGTTTGAGCGGTCATAGTGAACCGCATGGTTATTATTTGTTCATTTCAGAGTTCAGCGTCACCATTGTTGGCTACGTGTCTGTATGAAAGAGAACTAGTGATTTAGAGGTAAACGAATGTGATTATATTAGTTCGTGAAGAAATTTTAATTGTGTATTAGATGTTATTCTGGATCTTAGATGTGGAACTTATTTTGAAATGTACTTAATGAATGTTCTGGTCTGTGATCAGGCCAGGTTTTTTTCTCTCCTGTGTTTTTCTTTTTTTCTTTTCTTTCTTCCTTCTTGATTCGTGAAGATCTGCACGACCTCCCGTAACATCCTGTAGACTGCGAGTTTGATGGCGAGCCAACCCAGTTGTAGAAAAGAAGACATTGCGTGGTGGAGAAGAGGCCCGATATCCTTTCCTTGAGTTTCCACTGAAAACCGCATTGAACGACAAACTCGATGTAAAGAACTGTTTCTTTTTCTTTTCCTCTTGAGGGTGTATGGTCAACTATCACCCAGAATTGAGAGACCTTTAACTTTTCATGAGAGACACTTGAAATCCCTTTGAGAGAGAGATTATACTCTTTTGTGATATTCTGTCTGTTTCATTTATTTTATTTTTCCTGAATGTTGAACTGACTATGTGGGTATATATGTGAAAACACCGACAAGAGTGCACTCGAGGTGGAAATTTGCAGTCAGTTTTATTGTTTATTGTGTTTCTGTCATTTCTTTTATTTTATTGACTTTCTACTTTTCGTCCAAATTAAATTTAAACAATTATATTTCTAAATTAATCTTGTGTCTGTCTGTTACTTCGTATGCTAACCCGCCGTCTCCATAGCGATCCCTAGTTCTTCTGATAGAATTCAAATATTATCTGTATTATAATAATAATAATAAAGCAGCAGAAAAACTACTTAATTACTAATTAATTACTGTATAATCCAAACAAGTGCTACATAAACTTTGGCGAGCCAGCCAGGAGACGGCGCTGTTGCAGAGAACTAACAGCTACACATTTGATTTTCCTTTTTTCTCTTTTGCTTTTAAGCAAGCGACGATAATGGAGATTATTGAAGCTGAAGGGATTATTATCCCAAACTCCGTAATAGTCAGTGGTTTAACAGACACTGAGAGCGATGACGAATTGTTTGATGCTCTGAAACGATACGGGTCATTTGCCAAAACCGTGCGCATCGATGACAAAGAATCCGAGTTCTACCAAAACGTAATCGTTGAGTACAACAGTAATCAAGCGTTGCAATCACTCGGACCAAAATTGCCGTTTACTCACCAGCTGTCAAGCGAACCAGGTGTTAAGTATGATGTGAGAGCGTTAGCCAGTGTGTTTACACAGCAACTTGGTAGTAGCATAACAAAATCCTACCTGGACAGATTAAAAGAAATAGCAGAACTGAGCGGAAACAACTTTGAGTCTATACTGAGTGAAATGCTGTCGCAAATGAGTGCTGACCTCCCACCAGAGCCTGCTGTTTCTGGTAGTACTGGTGACAATACCTGTGAGAAACCATATTGGGCATCTCCGGATGGGAATTTCGACCCAATTCGTAATCCACCAAGTCAGATAGATGATGTACCGTCCCAACCTACTCCTATCAATTTGATTGAACCGACCCTTCGCACGTCGTCCAAATTTCTCAACCCGCCTGAGGTCCAAAGGCTAGTAGTTGAGCATGTTGTGCGGAGCAGTGAAGTGGTTGCTCAAGGGCAGATACAGCCCAGGCTCAGAGTGTTTTCAGGAAAATGCCCTAGGCCTGGAAACGAGGTAGATTACGACATTTGGCGTTCTAGTGTCGAATTCATTTTGAAAGATCCGTCTTTGTCCGATTTGCATGCGTCTAGGCGAATACTAGACAGTCTTTTGCTGCCTGCGGCGGATGTTATAAAGCATCTGAATCCCGAATCTCCTCCTTCTGCTTACCTCCAGCTGTTGGACTCCGCTTTCGGGGCTGTGGAGGACGGGGACGAATTGTTAGCGAAATTCATGAACACGTTGCAGGATGCAGGTGAAAGGCCATCTACTTATCTGTACAGGTTACAGTCAGCTTTAAGTGCAACCGTCAAAAGAGATGGTATTGTCCCAGCAGAGGCAGATAGGCATCTCCTAAAGCAGTTTTGCAGGGGCTGCTGGGATAATGACTTAATCGCCGAACTACGACTAGAGCAAAAGCGAAACAATCCTCCTTCCTTTGCACAGCTTCTCCTTATGCTTCGTACAGAGGAGGATAGACATACTGCGAAAGCAACTCGAATGAAGCAACACCTTGGGTCTTCTAAGCAGAGAGCGTTTATGCACTCTCAGAAAGCGTGGATTTCTGCTGAGTTAGAACAAGATGAAGCTCCTAGAGTGAGTCCTCTTGAAACTGAAACGCGTGAGTTAAAGAAGCAGATTGTCAAGTTGCAGAGTCAGTTAGCTAATCTTGCAGTCCGACCAAAACATCCAAAGAGAACTCCGTCGCGAGAGGTAGTCAAAAGGCCTGCACCACCTGACCAAAGGAAGTCAGGGGCTGCTGCGAGTGTAGTTCCGGTCAATAAGAAGCCAACTGATAGACCTAGACCGTGGTACTGTTTCACATGTGGTGAGGATGGCCACATTGCATCGTCCTGTAGTTCTGAGCCAAACCCCGAGCTTGTCGCTACTAAACGTAGGCTGTTAAGGGAGAAACAGTTACAGTGGGAGTCACAGAATCCCTCCACTAGCGTAGATTTAAACTAGAGGCAGTTCCTGTCGCGGGACATACAGGAACTGAGCTTAAATCGAGTGGTCCCATTGTAAATCGTGTCTTCAAGAAATGCCAAGCTCCTAGGAAGCAGAGTGCAAACCTACCTAAGGGCTTAGTTGGTGCTAGATGTGTTGCCGAAGTCAGCATAGCTGGTAAGAAATGTCATTGTCTACTCGACACTGGATCGCAGGTCACAACTGTGCCTAAGTCTTTTTATGAACGACACCTCTCAGAGCACCCGATTAACCCTCTTGACGATATTTTGGAAGTAGAAGGCGCCAATGGGTTTTCCGTTCCGTACGAAGGCTACGTAAAGGTAGACATCACTTTCCCTGAGGAGTTTTTGGGTGCGACTATTGAAGTGGCCACGGTAGCTCTAGTCGTTCCAGATGTAAAGTCTCACACTCAGCCTTTGATCTTAATAGGTACAAACACTCTCGACATCCTCTATGAGCAGCAGTTAGTGGCAGTATCCCCGAAGCACCAGCCATCTCTATTTGGGTATAGAGTGGTTTTGAAAACTCTTGAAACGAGGCGAAAGCAGAACACGAGTGGCGTTCTGAGTCAGGTGAGATTAAGAGGCAACATACCGGAGGTCATGTCCGCTGGTCAAACTGTCGTGGTGAAAGGCTCTCTTGCGGTACCCGGTGGGATAGATAAGTGTGTAGTGGTAGAACACCCGTCTGAATCCTCTTTACCTGGTGGTGTGTTTGTGAAGCGCTGCTTACTTACTCCTTCTAGTCAATCTGTCTGGTTACCTGTGGTACTAAAAAACGAAACCGAGCACGATATAGCCATTCCCCCAAGATGCATAATAGCAGAGCTGCATGCAGTTGAGTCCGTGCTCCCCCAGCCGAGTGTTTCCCCTGTTAGTAAGCACTTGCCTACTCAGGATTCTAATTTCGCCTTGAATTTCGGTGAGTCCCCATTGCCACAAGAATGGCGGGAACGCATTTCAGCAAAACTCAGAGAAATGCCTGACGTTTTCAGCCAACACGATTTAGATTTTGGGCATACACAAAAGGTGAAACATCGTATACATCTGCACGATGAAACTCCCTTTAAACATAGGGCGCGACCTATCCATCCGCAAGATCTGGAAGCCGTCCGCAGACATCTGCGCGATCTTCTCGCAAGCAACGTTATCCGAGAGTCTGAGTCGTCTTTTTCTTCGCCTATTGTAGTGGTGCGGAAGAAAAATGGAGATGTACGGTTGTGCATAGACTATAGGAAGTTAAATCTTCAAACAGTTAAAGACGCATATGCATTACCCAATCTCGAGGAGACGTTTTCCGCTTTAACTGGATCAAAATGGTTTTCCGTTCTCGACTTGAAATCTGGGTATTACCAGATAGAGGTGGAAGAGGCAGACAAACCTAAAACCGCCTTTGTCTGCCCCCTGGGGTTTTGGGAGTTTAATCGCATGCCTCAGGGGGTCACTAACGCCCCAAGTACTTTTCAGAGATTGATGGAGAAGTGTATGGAGGATATCAATCTCAGGGAAGTACTTGTCTTCCTGGACGATCTGATCATATTTTCTGAAACTTTGGAAGAGCATGAAAGACGGCTGTTAAAAGTTCTTTCTCGGCTCAGAGAGTATGGGCTAAAACTCGCCCCTGAAAAGTGCAAGTTTTTTCAGACGTCTGTACGTTATTTAGGGCACATAGTGTCAGAGCGTGGAGTAGAGACCGATCCAGAGAAAGTACAAACCTTAAAAACCTGGCCGAGTCCCACAAACCTTAAAGAGTTAAGGTCGTTTTTGGGCTTTTCGGGGTATTACCGCCGATTTATTAAAGATTATTCTAGGGTTGTGAAACCACTCACCGACTTGACTGTAGGGTATCCGCCGACTAGGAAAGGTGGTAAACGGAGTGAGAGTAAGGGTCCATACCATAACCCTAAAGAGTCGTTCGGAAACCGTTGGACGCCGCTTTGTGAGGAAGCGTTTCGGTCTGTTATCAACAAACTAACTACTGCGCCTGTGTTGGGCTTTGCAAACCCTAAACTTACCTATTTCCTACATACAGATGCCAGCACCAAGGGTTTAGGAGCAGCCTTGTATCAGGAACAGGAAGGGAGGATGCGAGTCATTGCATATGCAAGTAGAGGGTTGTCCCGCAGTGAGTCCAATTACCCGGCGCACAAGCTTGAGTTTCTTGCCCTTAAATGGGCAGTAACTGAAAAGTTTAGAGACTATCTGTATGGTAGCCAATTCACCGTCATTACCGACAGCAACCCTCTAACGTATGTTCTAACCACGGCGAGACTAGATGCGACTAGCTACCGGTGGCTTGCTGCCCTTTCCACTTTTTCTTTTAAGTTACAGTACAGAGCAGGCAAGCTAAATGCTGATGCTGATGGTCTATCAAGGCGACCACAGGAACAGTTGCCCGAAAATCCTTTATCTCAAAAAGAGTACGAACGAATTCAACAGTTTATGCAGAATCATCTCACGGAAGCTGCAGATTCTTGTGACACCGCAAGTGAAGTAGTTCAGGCTATATGTGAGAAACATCTGGTCAGACAGCCAACGGACGTTGGGTGTGGTGCTGCGTTTGTTGAATCTCTTGCACTTTATCCTGATGCTGTACCTGATAGTTACGAACAAGAAGGGGATTTTGAGGGGTTACCTGTTGTATCTTACCTGTCAGGGAACCTCGGTGATGATCAAAGGGCAGATCCAGTCATTCGGGAAGTAGTATCTTGCCTAGAGTCGGGAGAAAAGCCTCCACCAACAGTCAGGAGGGAACTCCCAGATCTTCCTTTTTTTCTAAGAGAGTGGAACCGTCTTGAGTTAAAAAGTGGGGTGCTTTACCGGAAACGGCAGGTAGAGGAATTAGTTACTTATCAACTCGTGCTACCTGAGAAACTGAGGCCCTCTGTATTGACCAGTTTGCATGACAGTATGGGTCATATGGGGGTGGAGAGAACTCTAGACTTGGTAAGGTCTCGGTTCTACTGGCCGAAGATGGCTGCGGAGGTAGAACAAAAGATCAGGACATGCGGTCGTTGTGTGAGGAGGAAATCATTGCCTCAAAAAGCTGCACCGTTGGTTAATATCCAAGCCACAAGACCTTTAGAGTTGGTCTGTATGGATTTTCTCTCATTAGAGCCAGACAAAAGTAACACGAGAGACATCTTGGTAATCACTGACTTCTTTACCAAATATGCTGTGGCAGTCCCCACACCCAACCAAAAGGCAAGAACGGTAGCGAAATGTCTTTGGGAAAATTTTGTTGTGCACTATGGGTTCCCTGAGCGTCTTCATAGCGATCAGGGCCGAGATTTTGAATCGCGCACCATCAAAGAGCTTTGTGAGGTGGCAGGTATTAAGAAAACCCGAACAACCCCTTATCATCCCAGGGGAAATCCTGTCGAACGTTTTAATAGGACCCTGCTCAGTATGTTGGGTACCTTAGAAGAAAAAGACAAGGTTCGTTGGAGAGATTTCGTAAAACCTTTAGCTCATGCGTACAACTGCACGAAACATGAGGTCACTGGGTTCACTCCCTACGAATTGATGTTTGGACGTCAACCCAGGTTACCCGTTGACCTTGCTTTTGGGTTGCCGTATCAAGATGGTCCACGACAGTCTCATTCGGAGTATGTCAGTCATCTAAAAAACAATCTGAAAGAAAGTTATTCGCTTGCGTCACGTGGTATGTCAAAAAGTGCAGAAAGAAACAAAGCTAGGTTTGACAAATCTGTAACTTATTGCTCTTTGGAGATTGGTGATCGAGTGTTGGTGAAGAACGTTAGGCTACGCGGGAAGCATAAGTTAGCAGACAAGTGGGAGTCTGAGGTGTATGTTGTGGTGAGTCAGGCAGCTGAATTGCCAGTTTATACTGTTCGTCCAGAGAGAAAGGACGGTCCTCTGCGTACTCTTCACAGAGATATGTTGCTCCCGTGTGGGTTTTTACTGTCTTCCGAAGTTGAACCACCCACTCTAAACGAATCCATCTCAAGACCTCGAACACGACAGAATCCTAAGGTTCCGTTAATTGATGACACTTGTCTCTCTGATTCCGAAGAAGGAAATTCGTATTGCGAGTACAGCCATACTCCAAGTATAGAGACAGTACATTTCTCTACAGTTCATGATATCTGTACGGAAAGAGAGACCGTGAACGCTGATTCTACTGATAACTCGGCCGAACAATCTTTCCCTATCGGCGACACCTTGCAGGGCGACCAAAGTAATAATTTACTTGTTGAAGCTTTACCAGTTGATAAACCGGGTGAATACTTACCTGTCGACACACTCGATGAGCACTTACCTCTTAATGTTTCCGGCACCCTTGGACAGAGTAATTTACCTGGTCAGGGCCAAGTCGAAGCCGTAATGGGCAGTTCTGTTGATGAAGTTGAAGTAACCAGTGTTGTTGAAAGTTCAGGTGTTTGTGAAAAAGCCGAACAACAATCAGAAGATGAGATAGACACCTTACCGAGGCGTTCCGTTAGACCGAGAGGAGAACCAGAGCGACTTACTTATTTTCAGCCAGGAAACCCATTAATATATGTGGTCCAATCTTTGTTCCAAGGTCTGAATTCAGCTTTTGTTAAATCTCTTGGTGGAGATGAAACTCTGAATGTCCTTCCCTTGCTGCCTAATGGTTTACACGGTGTGGTCACCAGTCAGCCGAGCAGAACATGCAAAGGGACTTGCATGAATTTAGGAGGGGAGAATGTAACACAGGTTAAATAAAGTTAATATTTAATTTACACAATTTAGTTATATGATTTTCCCTTAATAAAAGTCGATAAGAGATTATTAAGATTAAGAATATTAAGAAAAATATGTGAATATATTCTAAAATAAATTCTCAGCGATCAACCAATGAGAGCTCTCTTGTCATTAACGTCATGAGTGTCGACGAGCATGCGCGATGACAGAAGAGACGAGCTTGATTGAGAAGAGCAGACGCAATCCCATCGTTGCGATCCATTTTATGTATCTGAGGTTAAAAATCTTTGAAAAAAGTATTGAGAAGTTGAGATATAGTTAAATTGATGCATTCTGAACAAGAAGCCGACTGAATAGAGGAATAAATCATTATTGGTGAGTCAGTATCACATAATTAATGAAAATAAAAGACGAATCCTTCATAATAGGATAGAATTACTGCTACTAAACATTAAATTAGTTGCTGTGGACTGATTATTTTCTTTAAAAATTGTATTTTGATCCGAGTGGTAACAAATGTCTAAAGTGAACCGCATGGTCATTGTACATTGCAGTTCACTGACGCCATTTAACGATCACGCACGAGGTGCGCCTGAGTGAGAGCGCATGGCCATTGCACATTGCAGTTCATCGACGCCATTTTACGATCACACACGAGGTGCGCCCGAGTGAGAGCAAAAGAAAAAAATCGATCATAAAGGTAACTTAGTTAAGCAGTTCTGTGAAGAAAAAGATATTTGTATGTACTAGTATGTAATTACTTAAGTTTGAGCGGTCATAGTGAACCGCATGGTTATTATTTGTTCATTTCAGAGTTCAGCGTCACCATTGTTGGCTACGTGTCTGTATGAAAGAGAACTAGTGATTTAGAGGTAAACGAATGTGATTATATTAGTTCGTGAAGAAATTTTAATTGTGTATTAGATGTTATTCTGGATCTTAGATGTGGAACTTATTTTGAAATGTACTTAATGAATGTTCTGGTCTGTGATCAGGCCAGGTTTTTTTCTCTCCTGTGTTTTTCTTTTTTTCTTTTCTTTCTTCCTTCTTGATTCGTGAAGATCTGCACGACCTCCCGTAACATCCTGTAGACTGCGAGTTTGATGGCGAGCCAACCCAGTTGTAGAAAAGAAGACATTGCGTGGTGGAGAAGAGGCCCGATATCCTTTCCTTGAGTTTCCACTGAAAACCGCATTGAACGACAAACTCGATGTAAAGAACTGTTTCTTTTTCTTTTCCTCTTGAGGGTGTATGGTCAACTATCACCCAGAATTGAGAGACCTTTAACTTTTCATGAGAGACACTTGAAATCCCTTTGAGAGAGAGATTATACTCTTTTGTGATATTCTGTCTGTTTCATTTATTTTATTTTTCCTGAATGTTGAACTGACTATGTGGGTATATATGTGAAAACACCGACAAGAGTGCACTCGAGGTGGAAATTTGCAGTCAGTTTTATTGTTTATTGTGTTTCTGTCATTTCTTTTATTTTATTGACTTTCTACTTTTCGTCCAAATTAAATTTAAACAATTATATTTCTAAATTAATCTTGTGTCTGTCTGTTACTTCGTATGCTAACCCGCCGTCTCCATAGCGATCCCTAGTTCTTCTGATAGAATTCAAATATTATCTGTATTATAATAATAATAATAAAGCAGCAGAAAAACTACTTAATTACTAATTAATTACTGTATAATCCAAACAAGTGCTACATAAGCATAGCGCTCTTTAACACGGTCTAATTGCTATACAATATAACTGCACTAGTTATCATGTACATAATATTTATATGAACGCGAAATCTAAAGAGTGGAAGACATTCACACAAGGCAGCGGATGAAAAGAGTCCAAGATGAGATCAGAGGCTTGGTTAAAAGGTTCAAGCCATCTTCCAGAACCTTCAAAGGTTCTCACACAGAACGTGCGGGTCAGTCAATAAAGCATGTACAAAGAAAAAAAAAATAACTTCCTCTTCCCAGCCCTTCACTCAGAAAACAGGCACTTCAGCGATAAAGCTGAAGGCAGTTATTACATGGTGACTTTTAATACAGAAGCGATTTGCGGTCGCCAAAGCCCAGGCCTGCCCCAGGCGAGCCTCGTGCACTGCTGTTCTAATGGGACCAGTTTGTTGACTGTCAAGATAATGGAGAAATCAGTAGCAGACGGGCCGAGCACCGTAAATAGCAGAGGTAATTAGAGAGCCTGTCACAAATCCAGGAAGGTTTGATGTTCTTGGTGGTGTAAGAGAGGAAAAAAGGTAACAGGTACCAAAAGTGATGACACACAATAAACGTTTATGGGGCCAGTCTTCTGGATGTATTACAGGCCTGTTGACAACTACTGACATAGGCTTCCATATTATAGAGTTTTCTTGATTACTTAAGGGGTATATATATCATACTGATTCTGTGCCATAAACATAATTTAGTTTTTCATTACCATTTTCTAATTTGTCCATTTGTTGCTGAAGACTTCCAAGTAACACTTCCTTTGCTACAGAGATATAAGAAACTGAGCTGTGCTGCATTTAGTTTCACACATCCACAAATCTGATTGGCAGAAAAGTCCTATATTGCTATTCTGACCAAGAACCGCCCACTTAGACAGGAAGAGACCCACATGACTGACATGTAAAGCGACCAACCACAGTTTGTTAGTTTTTTTCTACACACAAAATTAATTCAAATGTGTCACCTCCATCCCAAAAGGAAAATAAGTAAATACATTATTTCACAGACCTAAATGAAATACGCATGTAGTTCACTTGATACTAAAAGGCTAAAACAAAACTACCAGAGGGCAGTTAACAAGACAGCGTTTTCAACAAATAATGTAAAACTTTTTAATGCGTTTGGTCACTCATTTACACAACAATGGAACATCATTTTTGAAAACGGGTTTCGAAGTGCACGTTTTTGTAAAATGATACCGTTATCGTTTCTGTGTAAGCTACAAAAACACAAATTTGTGCATGCGTATTACGTGTTCAGTCTATAGGTGCGTAGTGTTTCTTAAAGTGACATCGCCAACTACTGGCCTGGCAGCAGAATACAGCGTTTTTAGTCGTTCAATCGTGCAAAGGAAAAACTTTTCTCTTTCAAGTTCATCGTTGTCATGTAAAACATACCCTAATGCTAACCTTCTAAACTTGGCCAAATTCAGTGATTGCTCAAACAGCGCTTGTAGGATCAATTTAGTTCCCTCTTAACACAACTTCATTTTCAGAAAGATTGATTAAAAAACAAAAACAAACAAACGATAAAAAAAAACTGTGCCAAAGTATGCCGTCCGAACAGCTGATTAAAAAAAAGAACATTTGATTATTCATCACATGATTTTCAGGAATCTAACTGACCAAAAACAATTAGTTTAATAACTAAACTCAAACTTGGTCCCTAAAGTTAACCTGCATAAACTAGGTCAGCCGGATCCGGGAAGACTTCTGGATGTACTCATTATCCGGATCACACACACTTCCTGATGTACTCATTACATCATAAGAAGAATGACATCTACGCTAATAGTCTTTCTGTTTATCCCGTGGTTTATCGTAGTCAGCCGGATCCAGATCAGATGTAAGGACCTGCGCCTAGACATGACCACAACGAATGATGTAGTCAGCCGGATCCAGACCATATCCAGATCAGATGGAGGACTTACGCCTAGACACGACCACAACGAGATTGTGTCAACTAGACTCTCCCACGAAAACCAGTGGCACTGATCCTCAACAAACCCATCTTCATACCGGCGTGATGACTCCGATATTCAACCAGATGGAACTTGGTCAATCTTCTGAATGTCCCAATCCAATCTGACTTCTGACCTGTAATGCTTGCCTGAATCATAATTGATAATCCTGAATCAGAGGAGAACTGGTCCCCCGACTTAGCCTGGTTTCTCCCAAGGTTTTTTTTTCTTCTCCATTCTCTCACCTGCACTGTAAAAAATTTCTAACCCTCCCAAATCAAAAATTTCAAGTGACCGATAACATCTACATTTTTCAATTGGCCCAAGTGAAATTCTTGTTGCAATTGTCTGTTAACATTGGCTCAATGAGAAATAATATGTCAGACTAATTGAAAAATGTAGATGTTATCGGTCACTTGAAATTTTTGACTTGGGGATGTAATTTTTTTTTTACAGTGTGATGGAGTTTTGGTTCCTTGCCACTGTCGCCTTTGGCTTTTGTCTTGCTTAGTTATTATTGATCAGCCTGCATTGACACCATTGAATGAGAAGTGAACTGAGCTGGACGATGACATCACTGTTTTCTCCAGATGCTGTATAGATAAATGAACTAAATTAATAACTTTTTTTTTTTTACAACAGAAAGGAACCATCACTGAACTTACTAAAGCTGGACTATGACACTATTTTCATCTAGATCTGCTGCCCAGCCAAAACATACTTTGTTACATTATTTCCCTGTTATCACTGTAAAGCTGCTTTGAAACAATCTGTATTGTAAAAATCGCTATATAAATAAAGGTGACTTTACTTGACTAAATAGCATACATGGTTCACCACACCTACAGTACCAAGATTTAGAGGCAATTTTCTTCAGTCATTTGAAAGGTGAAAAAGCTTGCACTTTTACTGTGAGCTATATCCCATATGTGACATTAGAGCCTATAACTTTATAACTCATGGGTATTTTTATATTTGGCAGTCTTTGGATTTATGCCTTCTAAACTACCTTTTTCTTCTCTACTGACATTTTACTCAAGAAATGGGACATCATGTGTTATTTTCAATCATTTGCACTCTTTCCAAAAGGAAATTGTAGGATCATTAAAAAGTTGTTTGGATGAACAAATAAAAAAGATAGAAAATAAGAAAGAAAGAAAGAAAGAAAGAAAGAAAGAAAGAAAGAAAGAAAGAAAGAAAGAAAGACACAAAAAGTAACCCAGCATAGCTACTAATGAATGGAAGACTTTGTCTAAATGCAGGACAAAGAGATGCAATGTAACCCTAGTTAGACTGGCAGAACATTAAATATTTTCCATTGATTTTCATATTTTCATCTTACTGCCTAGTATTTCTGTAAATAGGTGAAGGTTTAGCTCTTACGGGGATTTGCTATTTTCTGTTTCTTTGCCGTGAACCTGAGGTCTGCATAAACAGTGGTTCTCTCATAATATTTTTCAGCCCTCAGCGTTTTCTGGGGCAGGCTCCGTCTCTGGGGATTTTACAGAAATATCCCAAATATCAGAGCATCTGACTCTTTTCCAAGACTTACCTTTGCTGGTTCAAAGTGTTACAAAAAAAGTCAACCGAAACTGTTTGACAATTGATAGCAAGGTGGAATCCAATCCAAGAAGCTTGCACTTTTAAAAATGGTTACAGTTAATGTCCATGATTGTTTTATATGAAATGAATGTAATATTTAACATCTAGTTATTTGACAAAGCTGTGCAGTGTTCTTTTTAACTGGACTGTAAACTTAAATTAGAGTCTGCTGTGCTGAATGGCCATGACATAAAAAATAGTACTATTATACATTATTGAAGAAAAAAAAAGAAAGAAAGTCTATGTTCATTTATAATAATAGCAAAAGATATAAAACTCCATTTGACCAAGCTATATTTTCCACTGTAAAAAATGTTTTTATGTGCATTGGCTTGTGCTTATCCTGAAATGTGGCCAATTCATGACGTGTAACCTTGTTATGACAGGTAAAATATATGCTGTTTGTTTCTAGTGAGACGTTTTTAAGAGACAGTAAATAAGCTTTCCAAGGTACGAGTGATCAGACAAATTTCGAAGCATCCAAAAGATATCTTTAAAAAACATACAAATATATAAACGACATGTGTTCATAAATGCTTGGGATCTCTTTCAATTATATCTTTTTTTATCTACATGTGTAAATATTTTTCAAAATTAAATAAAAATAAATACAAAAATAATAAAATAAAATAACAAAACAAATATTTAATGTTGTAAATAAATAAATAAAATAAAATAATCTTAAATTTGTTCGGTGATGTGATAAAGTAATAGTTGTGGGATGTTTTCTTTGAGTTGTTTCCTCTCAGTGTCTGTGGCAGTAGGAAGTCCGGGACATATCCTTGCCTTGGCCCCATGGGAAGGAAATGGGCAGAGCTTTGTGCTGTTTGTGACCCCTCCATGAGGAAAGTCATGACTCGACCTTGACGCTCTGCTGACAGCTCTGGGCCTCCACAGCTCAAGAGCAGTCATCACAGGCAGGATGACCGCACACAGACACTCCCAAACACAAATATGTGTGCGGACTAGCTGTAAAGTGCCTGTAAGCATGTGGTCTCCAGCAGATTATCCAGCATATGGAGTCCAGAGATCCTCCCAACCAGCGGAAATGTTCTTTTTGAGAGCATAAACCTTTATCTCTTCATTAAATCAGTTTTAGGATTAACCTATCCAAATAGGTTAATATATATAACCCTACAATATAAAATAAATGATATTAATTTGGAAAAGTGGGCTAGTTGTCAGTCACACTTACTCTAATATTTCTCTTAAATCAATAGGCACAAACCTTAGAGTTATAAAGGGATTTCAAAAAATGTATTTAAATTCACATCCACTACATAAAAATCCACTTTCTAGAGTTCCACACAAACAACTTTGATGTCTGCTGGTGATTCATGTAGACCTGACCCAGGCGACTCATCACAGTCACACACGCAAAGCCAGAAGGTGAAACTTTGCAAATATTTGACATTGCTTAAATACACTTCTCTGCACTCCAGTTGCTTAAAAGCATTCTCCTTTGCTGTAGAGCCATGCAAGACTGCGTCTCAAAAGACAGAACGCCTTTTCATTGGCAAAAGCGTCATTACAGTAGCCAGTGAACTGGATGGCATGCGCTCTCAGTCATGCAACTTTGTTATACCTCAATCCATTAGTTATGTGCTGGTCAATTTTCTTTACAACAAAAAAATTCACCTGCCCAGAACGGATTCCAACCTCTAAAACATTCTTTTATAGCATTTAAAAAAGAAAAAAAGTTTCTTTTCACAATGCATTTTGCATCGTGCAATTTCGGTGAAAGTATTTACAGGTCCCTTAAAACCATGCACTCAAATCAAACCTTTACAGCTCAATGCATGATGAAAAGTAAAACATTAGCTAAGACTATAGTGTACTTAAACTGTGAGTCAGGAAAACTAAAAAACATTCCCCGGTAGATAAATCATGGACTATGAATTCTTCCACCTAAAATCCCATCCTGTAAGCATATGTGCTCCTCAGTCTTACAGTGAATCCTTCCACGCGTTCACCCAAAACACACACGGAATCTCTCACACCCACACCCCGCAACACATACACACACACACACACTCTCTCCGCATGCGTTGGATCATAAAGGTAAATGGTGACTCCCCGGATTTACGAGCCCAGAAAATAGGATGAAACCATTTGGATTTTATTATTCCATTTACTCTTCCCCCGGACCACAAAGTGGTTCTGAGAGCCTGTTTTATGTATTCAGCTGCTTTCCCCCCTCCACAAGCATGTGGAGCCGCTTAAATAAACCATCAAGCGGAGCCCAGCTGCAACAACAACCGATCGATCGGAGGCAGGTTTCACGTCTGAGCGCTGCGCCGCCAGCACGCTGGCTTCAGCAGGTGGGGTGGGAGTAGTAATTTGCTGCCGAAGGGCTTTTGTGTCTGCCTGACTTCAGAAAAACTGTAACTTCTGCCTCCCCTGATAGATAGCCGTGCAGGCTGATAGAACGTGTGTGTTTGGAAAAGATTCGCTGCTGTATAAACAATCGACTCCCTACCTTCTACAACATCTGGGAACTCTCAAGCGTCAGGGCCCCGAAACAAATAACTGGGGACTAGTTAGTCTCTGATTAGGTTTTAAACAACACATCATGCTCTAGGAGAGCGCCGTATTGCCTCATCAGAGACCGAAGCAGAGATCTCAAATAAAACAAAACAGCTACAACTTACAAACAAGCCTATCGCGCTCTGTTAAAACTATGTTTGCGACTCTATAACAAGTTAGGAAGTACTGTAGCTCCGAGCTTTAATCTGCATAGCCGCTACTAAACAAGTCATATAAAAAGAAAAATGCCAACCATAAAATTCATAGCTTCCATTATCTGCACCTGGGTCAGTTTGCAAAGGTCAACATATTTGGCTTTTTGGCTTTGCTGTTTAAAAATATATTCTATAGAGGAGAGAAATGATGCAAGCCGGACTCAAACCTGTGCATCATGGCTCTACATGTCATAATATGTGTGCAAAGAGTACATAAAGAGTAAAAGAAATGACTATGATAAAGAATAAACGAGATTGAACAGTGAAACCAGCCATACTTGAACCTGCATCATCCAAATGAACACCATGGCTCAACATATCAGAACACATGTGCTAAGCACTAGGTAAAGGCTCTGAAAATAGCACCTTTTATTAAATCATAGAGGAAATGACAGGGGGGAAGAAAGGGAATGAGTTTGAGAGATGACGCAAGCCAGACTCGAACCTGCACGGTACACATGAGCATCATGGCTCAACATTTCATTGCACATTTGCTAATTGCTATGTCATGGCTCTGAAAATAACAGCTTTAATTTAATCATAGAAGAGAAGAAATGGCAGGGGGGGATGAGATCAAGAAATAATGCAAGCAGGACTCGAACCAGCATTGTCCACACGAGCATCATGGTGACATCAGTTATACCTGAAACAGTGGATAGATGAACTAAGATAATGCATAAAGAGTAAAGGAAATGATAGGGAGAAGGGGAAATCATACGAGCCAGACTCGAACCAACATTGTCCACATGAGCACCATTGCTCAACATATCAAAACATGTAGTACATAAAGAACAATGGCACGAGGGGGGAACAAGATTGAGAAATGATGCAAGCTGGATTCAAACTTGCATTGTCCACATGAGCGACATGTCTCAACTTATCAGAACATGTGCTTAGCGCTAAGTCACGGCTCTGGAAATTGCACCTTCCATTTAATCCTGCTTCTCAAACAAACAGCCAGATTCCTCTCCTCCTGTCAGCACCTTTGACTTGTCGGCCTGCTTGTTTAGAACGAGGACTCCCCACATTACCTCTAATCCCCAAGTCTGCCTTAAACTAACGCTTAGATGAATTGAGACTGCGATCTTAACCTTTTTCATGCTTTCAAGTAGAAGACAGAGAACTATCAAAGCATTCCACATTGCATCAGGGATTCCCCATCCTCTCAGCATGCACACCTTTGTAATTTTATCCCACGATGTGTTGTTGTAAACATATGCCGGCCGCCATCAACTGTTTTCTTGCATGGCGTGTGTGCGCAACCTTGAAAAACAACAGATGTCTAGTCACGAATCAATCCGATGAATTCGCATATACTTCATAATAAGAAGAATAAGAAGAAAAAAAAATGATCTAATGACTATTCTAATATCAAACAAAAAGAATCATAAACTAATCCTTGATTTTCTGTTCACAGATGCACTTTATTTTGATTGGAGCACCTGCCATACAATTAAGCAGAAAGCTGTCTGCGCTTGTGAAGCATTGTGATGTGGATTAATCCGTTTTTGATACAGTACGCGGTGGCTGCTCCTCTCCTGCAGGGAAGCATTAGTTGCAGTGTCTTTCGGCTCCATGATTAATCTGTGTATCCCTGCTGCCTCTTCAGCGCGCGCTTGCTTGTCTTACTGAGAGCAGATAAGGTGTGGTGAGTTAACAGGATCTCTGCCTGCTCTCCAAGAGACCAGAGTGCCGTTACTTAGTCTGGAGTCTCTCTCTTACTGCTTTACTCTTAGACTGATGCGTTACACTTAATGCTTATATGTTAGTGAGAGCTGGTAAGATTGCTTAAACAATTGTGTTATAGTCTGTGTTCAGTACAAGTTCAGCTCAGTCAACATCATTTGTGGCATATATGTTGATCACTAAAACATGTTTTTTTTAATGTTCACTGTTTCAATAGAGAAGACAAAAAAATGAAACAATATGCATAACATGATTTCAAAGTAAAAAAATAAAAATAATAATTATAAAGTTATATGTATTTTACAACTTCATTGGCATGGCAACACAATGTCATAAAACAACTGTAAAAATTATGACTTGAAAAGATAATAATTATAATAATAATAAATATATTTGTATTCATTTTTTAATATCATCATCATGATCATCATTATTATTATTATTATTAAAACAATAATACATTTAAAAATATTATTTTATTATTTATTTGAATAAAATAAATAATAGTTTAAACAAATTTACTGTACAAGCTTTTATACAATTATAATTTCCCAAACAGCGTTGCAGATCACACAAACAAAACAATTAGTATCAAATGTAATTATTATTATTAATACTAAAATAATATTATTTAAAAATTAGTTTGATAAGAAGATTTAGTGTACAAGCTTTTATAAAATTATGATTTTCACAAACAGCTTTACAGACCACACAAAAACAATTAGTATCAAATTAAATCTACAATTATTATTATTAATATTCAAATATTATTATTTAAAATTAGTTTGAACAGATTTAGTGTACAAGCTTTTATAAAATAATAATTTTCACAAGCAGATTTACAGACCACACAAAAACAATTAGTATAAAAATAAATGATACAATTATTATCATCATCAAAATATTATTAAAAAGAATTAGTTTTAACGGAAGAAGCTTTAATAAAATCAAAAACCTCACATTTCTGCTTTTTTACAATATTTCCTTTTTTTTTTTAAGAAAAAAGGGTTATTTTTTGTGGTAATCAACACTGTGCCACAAATGCTGTCAACTGGGCTTAACTTGTATTGAACCCGGAGTCTTCCTTTGAGAAGGGCTGTCCAAATGAGTGCGAATACACACACACACACACACACACACACACACACACATACTCATCCACAACTGAACTTTTGCACCGCTCTTCAGAGCCTGGAAAGCCCCTCCTCCTGCATAAATACACACACCTCTGTGCACACAAACACATCCAGTTCCGAGACAATTTAAGCCAATTACAGTGCGAGGGCAAATGGTTAACCTCCATAATATACATTTCCCAGCCTCCAGCCCCCTGCACTTGCCTGTCATCCCCACAGCAGAGTTATGCACCGCAGACGGGTGTCCCGGGCGACCTGGTTAGAGTTGGCTCAATTCATTAAGCCGGGGCCCGTGCACAGGCCCGAGTTCACACGGTGAAGGCACTTGCAGCAAACAGCTGCCACACATTCCTGATGGGAGGGCCAGGCAGATGTCCAAGGACAATCAAAGGGAGAGGCAGGGGAAAGTTTACGATCTAGCGTTTGCCAGGGCCTCAATGAGCTGCCTCTCCATCCCCTCCTTAAAGACAGGGTGCAGCTGGTGAGACTCAAGGCGCTGTCCTGGCCCGGCTCCCTCTCTCTCTCTCTCTCTTTCTCTAGCACAGCCTATCCTAGCCCGAGAAGACTGTCAATATCAACTGCCTCTTCAGCTCCGCAGTACGAGTGCAGAAGTGGATGGGTAGCCTCTTTGGCACTGCCAAAAGCAACACGGGCCAAGAGGGTGAGTACAAAGATGAAAGTGGAGCTTCACACCCAGACACAATACGACTGCCCACACTGAGCTCAGGAGAATGGCACTTTTGTTAAACTCTCTCCAGATCCTTGGGATATCCATCTTGTATTATTACAAGTGGCATCATGTAGCCTTTTTATTTACAGCATTAACTGTGGCATTTCTTCATGAACTGACATGATGATGACAGCAAGAAAATGTTTTGGACTCCTAATACAATTATATAATAAATTAAATACAAATACAACATTAAATAAATAAATAAATAAATATTTGCCAAAAGAGCTTCACATGCTTAGAATAAATACAAGAGAGTCATGCCCTGATTCCATATTCAAATTTAGCAAAAATTGCACGTTATGAGTGCAAGTCACATTAAATATTACATTATAAATTAAATATAAACTTAGTCATTTTAAAAATATAATAATAATTTAAGATTATAAATAATAATTATTATTATTACAAAAATCATAAAAAATACATTAAATATTAATTTAGAGAAGAGATTAAATATAAACATTCTCTTATAATATAAAAACAATTATAATATATTCTAAATGATACATTTTAAGACAAATAATAATAATAAATAATTATATAAAAAGGTGTTTTTTATTGTACCGATGGCAAAATAAATAAGATATCCATTAATGTGTGTTACAACTACAGTGAGTGAGTCACAATATAGTATTATTTAAGTCTGGTAATGTTTCTTTCACAACAAAGCAAACTGCCCTTCGCTGACGGATGGGTCTTTACTTGAATTAGTCTGGATGACACGACTCTGAATAAAACTCTTACTTGTAAAACGTTCACCAATCAACATGGGATAATACTGCAATGTAGTTTTGGCTTCACCTTGGCTTAGCCTCTGCTTTATCCCCCAAACTTACACGCCACTGACTGGATGCTACGTGTGTTTGCACTCCTGCTCTTAAATTCCTCATTACACAAAGATTAACAATGCATAGAAAGCTCCTATAGCGAGAAGCCAAGTCTCAACCCCATAGAGGCCCTTAGCAGTTTCTCTTACTAAAACAGCATGCGCCTCGCTTCCCCACTCTCCGTTCGCCAGGCCATATCCTTTTATTTGTGGCATACTTGCACTCTTGAGAGCAAAAATAAAATAAAAATATTGAAAATGCAAACAGCATTTTATCAACAATTTGGTGCAGAGGCACTTTGTTTTTAGTCAGAGTACGGCTTTGAGTATAGGATTTTAATTAAAGGCCTTTCAAGGAAAGCTAATCAAAGCCACACATGAACTGTACTTTAATTGAGCGATAACCGCTTGTCGTCATCGTTGGTTCTAGGCCGTTTTGCTAAATATTTCTGTGAAGAATCCCGCAAGAACAAAATAGAGACATTGTGAAAGGAGGCTTGTCTCCAGCTCTATTGGACAGAGAGGAGTCAAAGGGAGAGACCCCACTGGATTTCAAAAGAGGAGTGACAGCTCGTGAAATCCTGACTGAGATGTGTGAAAGACCACTCCATACGCATGGGCTTCCACGGACACTGAGATACACAGACACCCCCAGCCCGCTCTTAACATGCAGCCCAATGATTAAAGGAAAGTGCACACACACATTTCTCCACCTCCTCCCCCTTCCTCTCTGTATCCTTTCACTTTTATCCCTTCTTACTCCACATCTCTTACTCCTTCTCTCTTTCTCTCTCTCTCTCTCTCTCTCTTTATTGTACACAGGCACAGCATGGCTCCGGTTGTAATCACCGTTGGACACAATTTCAGGGACAATTTAAAGACTATTTATTATCTTCAGTCAATAAGAGCACGGATAGACTGACTCTCTGGATGTTCATTTGAAACCTAATGGATAGAGCTTTAAATGCTTCCCAATTGGTTTACAGTTACTGTGAGACTCACTACTTAGTTTCTCGTTTGTTTTGGTTCTGTCAAAAGGGGGAAAGGATTTTCTTTTCGAGCAGATACAAATATTTTGGGATTTTATTTATTCTCAGTGGAGAAAAAGGTGCACAGGAAAAAGAAAAAATGTTAGCAGCAGAGTTTGCCGGGGCTGACGTGGTATTTTAGACTATTAGATAAGTGTTACAGTTGCCTTTACAGTTTCATCCTTTGGGAAATAGGCGTTACAACTTATTGCAACCAAAAACAATGGATGAAAAACAGATAATACAAAAGAAATAGTACAAACAAACACATTAGGGATGTGTCTGAATCCGAATACTTCTACATACAGTATATTATTTCGCAACAAGCACAAACATAAAGCAATATTTGATTGAACAGTGTGTAATTGAATAGTGTGTAAAACCAAAATGACTGAAGTACACTATTGTTTGATTATGCTCACCAAGGCTGCATTTATTTGATCAAAAAATACAGTAAAACAGTAAATTATTACAATTTAAAATAACTATTTCAATACATTTTAAAATGTAATTTAACCCTGTAATGACAAAGATCTATTTTCAGGAGCCATTACTAGCAGTCATCGTGCTTTCATGGTGCTCAAGTAACATTTCTTGTTATTATCAATGTCGAAAATGGTGCTGCTTAATATTTTTTTTTATGGAAATCGTGACACTTTTTTCAGGGTTCTTTGATAAATAAAGGTCATATTTGAAACTTTTTTTTAAAATAAGGATCCTTTTAACATTATACATGTTTTACTGTCTTTTTTGACGCACTTACTGTTAAAGACAACACATTCAGCACTGTCTGCATATAGAGAAAGAAATTATATAAACTAATTTTGACTTTGCAACAGATACACAGCAAACCCCTAACAACAATCTATCTATCTATCTATGGCACAACATGCCCCAGGCAAACATGGCCTAGATCTCCAGGTGACAGTGACTCTTAATTACCCATGAGAAGGTGGTTAGACGCCTGTTTAGCAGCATGAGTCTGTATTTAGACAGGGCCGTATCACAGTCCGCTCCTCCCTGTACTTACCCTCTGCCCGGCCCACTCCCTGTCTGCTGTTTACACACACACATTCACAAGTACATGATAGGTGAACTTCTTTGCAACCTGCAGATTTGTTTACCCTAGCATTAGCAAGTAATGGGCTGGAAACAATAACAAGCTCATTTAGATGTAATACCCCCTGCTCGTCATCGGTGTCATTAAACTGGGTTTGTACAGTTGTAGCTGAAGGAGGAATCTCACGTCGTGTGTGTGTGTGTTGGGGCGGTTGTGAGACAACATGATAAGTGTGACTTAAAAGATTTGTGGCTTTTAATTAAATTGTAATGCTCAAATTTCTAAAAGGGAAAGAAAAAAAAAGATATTTCCCTCGGCGAACACAGGAGAGTAGGAAGCTAAGACATCGAATACCACATCATTTTTCATCCTGCATTATCAGAACACATGTGTGGGGGAAACATGTCATCAACTAGTCGTTTGGAGTTAAAACTTAAATGCCAGCAGCTATTAGCCGAGCCAGACAATTTGATGAATGAAATACCATTAGAACTTTAAATTTCCAGACATCTGAGGCATTCTTTTATTCAACATACAGCTCCCTAACCCTTACAGTGGAGAAATTAATGGTGTTTACATAGCAGCCCGTTTTTTTACAATTCACGTCGGCCGCGTTGACCTCTTTTTGTGCGAGATCAAAGGTCACTGACAAGACAACACTGCCTGAGATTTGATTTATTGTGCTGGAGAAGTAATGGGGGGGATTTCAAAGTTTACCAGACTCGGAGCTGTCTTGAAGCAGACTCTTGTTTGGACTGCTGGTTGCAATTTTGACCAATGAGTCTCTTGATCTGACACAGAGGCTAAAGAGGAAGACTAATGGATGTCACAGAACCTGCGTTCTGTTTTGCGGCTCACAGAAGTAAATTCAACAAACTCTACCTCATCTGTGTATAAACAGCTCTTTTAAAGCCAATTTCAGTCAATGCGCCAACATGAAACACTGGTATTGTTTTATTAGATATTGTGGCGTAAGTGACAGCACTGGAAAAGAATTATGAAAATGACTGCACCTGTGTTTTGTACTGTTTGCAAAAACATCACCAAGGAGAGGTCATTCCCTGACCCTTTAGATGTATGCATACATGTTCCAAACGGTCTGTAACAAGCAACACTCTACTTCCAGAACATAATAGGCTATTATTATAGGGAACTCAGCGCAATGGTCATGGAAATCAGATAATATCACATGTGAAGACAGGCTGAAACAAACAGTTTCCATGCTGATTTTCTAAGTAGACTAAACACTTTTTTATTTTTTTAGCTTATTTAACATTGGAAAAGTCAATACGTTTGCGCATAACTATGTAGTGATACCTTAGTCCTTACTTCCTCACAGAAATGAAATCAAATAATTATTATTGTAAATTATATAATTATTAAAAATATAATTATAGTCAAAATATATTATATTGTAAATTATTTTGTGTCTTAAAAGTGTCTTTTAAGATTTTATGACAGACCGCCACATGCATGTACACCACAAAATCGGTTATGGCCTTTTAATTTGAGTGCACCTTTTGTATGGATCATGGCTGTGCTTTGCTGTCATGCTACATTTATAAATATTTAATCTTCCTTTTGATTCATTCATTTGCTTGTACTCTCTGATTTATAAGTCAAGTCAAGAACTACAGTACAATATATATTAGCATCACACTGAAGTTCATTTTGCACACAAAGTTTAACACAAGGCTTAAAGGGGCCATTTTATGCGCTTTTACAAAGTCTTGATTTTGGTTTTGGGGTCTCCTAGAATAGGAAATATTTTTTGGTTTTGGTGCAACACACCAAATTGTTACAAATTGTTGTCAGTAATGATCTTTTTAATTCTTGTCTGTATAGACCATTTGTAGCCCCACCCCTTTCAAGGTTATGCTTGTGTTCTGTCTTCCCATTTGTATTTCCACAGCATGAAGGTAAGATCTTACTGATTTATGAATGAACCGCTAGTTTTGAAATCTTCCCGGTCTAACTGACATCTGCTCATGATAACTTTTGTTAACTCTACAATAAGTCAATCCACTTCACCACCTAATAGGGGTTATGCGCAACATACTTCCGGGTTCTACAAGACAGATATAACTACTTCCGGTCGTCAACTACTGAGGTAAACACAGCGCAGGAATGGCGACCTTTTATAGCCGGTGTTTACAGGAGCTACCCATTCTATCCATTTCAGATGTACATCGTATTGCCAAACGGACTTCCAGAGCCCAGAGTACTCCGTTAGATAAAGGATTTAAGTTTTTACGCCTCCTCATTTATTCATGATTATGAAGGTATGTAAGTTAGTATATGTAGCTTTTGCTAATGGCACCCGTTGTAGAGTTAGCTAACTATCAGTAAGTTAGTTTAGACTTGTATGCTATCATAGTAGTTTAACCTTTTATATTTGCTTGCAGACGATTAAAACAATCAAATGAAGACTGAATTTTATTTTTTTTATAAATTTTATTTTTCTGATACTTAAGCATTCGTGACATTTTAATTAAAACAGAAATAAGAATTGTATTCTAAAAAAAGCGCAAAATAAGTTACCTCAGAGATCATCTACCGCTGCAGATGCGTACGGTAATGCAAACCGGAAATGTTTATACCTGTTTTCCGGTTCGAACGTTGGGCGTTCCGCATAACCCCTATTACTTAGAAATATACAAAGATATCGCAAAAACGCAAGTTCAAAGACAAATTCTAAAGATCGCTGCGAGCTTGTTTCTCTAGCGCACTGATTCTATACGCAGGCTCCCTCTAGTAGTATGCAGAGGAATCACTGAATTTCGCATGTATGATCACACAGGTGTGATTAGAACGGTCAGTGCATCACGTGATCAACAGCTAAATTCAAATGTGCTTTCCTGTGTTGGCTAGCGCAGAGCGCCATAAGCGCTTGTCATTTATTTATATTAACTATTCAGTGTTTTCAACCACATTTAGGTTTCAGACATTTAAATTCACATAAGTAATAAAAAAACAATACATTTAGAGTTACACACTGATGTCTATGGAAGCATTATAATTAGACGACATGTTTTATTCGTATCAGATACACACTGCGTAAGTAACTTTAAAGTTTACTCTATTCTTCTCCCAGTTCACCGGCCACTTACTTTCATGTATAGAGAATGCGAACTTACATTGCATGCTGGGGCAGCGCCGCCATCTTGGCAGGACACACTATCCGTTGCCATGGTTACTTCAACAGTGAGACGCGAGAAACAGCGTCAGAGAGAAAGAGCAGCTTGATATTTGTTTGCATTTTGCGATACGGCGCAGTTCCTTGGGAATAAATGGAGGAGGAGGAAGCGAAAGGAAAAGGGCTCTATCGGGAGAGACTAAATACCAACGGCAGGCAGCGTTATTTAGAGAAACTGCTTGACAATAAACTGACAGCAGCGACAGCGAGCACAGCATGATTGCAAAAGCAACACATTTCAACGCCAGATCGCCTTTTATTTAACACAAACAAACAAAATTAATACTCTGCTAGTCAACTAGAGTTGTTTAATTTGTTATAGATATATCTGTACCGCGAAATGTTTCAAAAAGTCACTTACGACTGGCATTAACAGAATGTACGATCTGTCCGCTTACACAGCAGTTGCAAATGCACGTATCAGATTCATAGCAGATTTATTTCCACTTATGAATGATGCCTGAAACCTCAAGTATGACTGAGCTCCTGACTTTTGCAGGTTTGTGGGTTTGTAAGTCTTGCACCCAGCCGCAGCAGAATTGTTCTAGCTTCTAATTACTTAAAGCTTCTTAACTCTTGCATTGTGTAGGCACTGATCCCATAAACCAGGTAATTGACTATGTCAGGGTGCGTGAAAGGTGGTAGTGCTTCTGGGTCTTTCGTCCATTCTGTAGCTGGCAGGTCGTAGGGGTCCATGTTGTTGATGTCAAGCAGTTTCTCTAAATAACGCTGCCTGCTGTTGTAATTCAGTCTCTCCCGATAGAGCCCCTTTTCCTTTCGCTTCCTCCTTCTCCATTTATTCCCAAGAAACTGTGCCGTATCGCAAAATGCAAACAAATATCAAGCTGCTCTCTGTTGAAGTAACCATGGCAACGGATAGTGTATCCTGCCAAGATGGCGGCGCCTTCCCGAAATGCAATGCGGAGTGAAACGTGTGACGTCACATTCGCATTCTCTTCAAGTGGATGAATTCACATGTTGTAAATCCAACAGATCCGGTTCTCTGAACAGCGGCACAAACTAACAAGGCGGCGCCCATCGTGCATATAGCTCAACTAACGCGATCATATTTTATTTTCAGCTGGCTTTTTGGTTGATTAGGTCCACTGTCTGTCTTGGTTTTCTCTTGCAGCTGTACAGCCTGTGTTAAAAAAAAAATACAGTACTTTTTTTTTTTTTTTTACTTAACATTTAAGTACAGCAGTTTTTATTTAACTTTTAAGTACAATACATTTTCATTTAATCTTTATTTAAGTACATTTTTTATTTCACTTTTAGGTACAATACATTTTCATTTATTCATTATTTAAGTTTTTATTTACCTGTATGTAAGCAGCACAGTGCCGTGTTAATGTTCAAACTGGGTTTTTACACTGTATAAAAAGGGGCTGACAATAATAAATATTCTTATTAGAAATAAAACTGTCTCGTTTTTGAGCTGTGCATAGCTATTGCTGAATAGTTAGACCTACTACACTACTTGTATTTTAATATTGGTCATTATGGTGGTACTTGGACAGCAAAATATTTTCTGAGGTGGTACTTGGTGTAAAAAGATGGGGAACCACTGCTCTAGCGCATAAGGTCTATATTTAGTTCTTAAAGCCCCGCCTTCCGAAAAGCGCAATGGGTAACACTTTATTTTGATGGTCCCTTTTGAACAACTTTGCAACTACACTTCAACTATCTCTCATTAGACTATTAGTCAGGGTACCCCCAGGATCCTCCAACTTAAATTCAAGGCTTTTTAAGACCTTTTTAATACCATTTCAAATGAAATTCAATGCCAACTTCGTACCAATTCCGACAGAAGTATGAGGGGAAAATGTCAAATCTGTATACATTTTAAACCCTAAAAAATAATTATGTACAAGTAGACTATTTGAATTAAATAAAACATTTTATTTAAATTATCAGTCATATTTAATACATACGTGGCAGCGTTGTAGCGTGCACGTGTGTAGGCCAATGTTAATTTTGGCAGCCATTTTTGATTTAGTCTTACTCTTCATCTTCAGACGAAAATGCTTATTGGTCTTAGTCACATTTGAGTCATTCTGCCTTTCATAGTTTTAGTTGACGAAATGTGTTTGCATTTTTTGTCAACTTTTAGTCATTATTTTTAGTCAAACTGCAGTTACTTTAATTTTGGTAACTATTTTATATGTAGTCTTTAGACAGAAAATGTCATAATTATTCTCTCTAGGCCAATTCGATTAAGCTTATGAGAAATTAAAATTAAGCTAACAGGCTGTATTGACATTGCACTCTTTAGCAGTAGCACTTGTGCAATTCTACATATCCCTTTTCCTTAGTTCTTCAATTTTTTAGCGTGCTGTACTCTTCCACGACTGCAGTCACATCTTTCCATTAAGGGACAATATTTGCCATATTATTTGCCAATCAAATAATATTTGATTTTTCCATTTCATTTTTCACCTTTATAATACTTTTAAAAATAAATAATGCTTTAAATAAAACAATGTTCAATAAATATTCAATGTTAAAAAACGTTTAATATTAATAAAAATATGATATTAAAATCGCCAGTAGGTGGCGGTAACTCATTGTCTTTGTCAAAGCCACAGATTTTGTTGCAAAATAGAGCAATAAGCCTGTTTAAAATTGAGTACATCACTTAATGTTACCCCTTTTTTTTTTTTTACTGTTGTATAAAATCAATGTCACATTTGAAATCGTGTGGATAGTTGGGAAACATTGCATTCTTGCTCGCATAATGATCAACATTAAAAACACTGCTGTTTATCAGCCTGCATTTTGATCGCAGATTTAGTCGCACAAACAGCGCAAGCGGCTCGTGACAGATATTCTCAAATGAAGATCGCTGAACTCCAGCTTGTCTGTGTTTTCAGATCATCCGCGCTTCTTCAACAATGTAGAGAGAGCGCGCGTGGATGGTTGTGGCCAGATACTACTGAAAAGACCGGGTAGAAAACATGCTCTTTTAACAGAAAAGCTCTGATTAGTAACCATCGTAACGGGTGCGCGCGCTTTCGCGCGTTCTTCTATGACGTGAAGCGCGAGGTGCACTCAACGTTACGCGACTAATTTTTAATAAGTCTACATTAGTAACAGCTAATTTTGTTACGGTATGAATTTAATCATAGAAAAGGCAAAAAAAAAATTAAGACCTTTGTAACGAAATTCAAGACTTTGTATACCAAATTCAAGGCTTTTAAGGCCTTAATTTGAGATGATCAAATTTAAGACTTTTTCAATGCTTTTAAGACCCCGCGGGTACCCTGATTAGTAGACTGTCTCTGCTAACTTTATTGTGATGCTCTTCCAACAGACATTCTACTGACTACAAGTAACTTTGCAACTACATGTCAACTTATTCTAACTCTAACCCTACCAGTCTACTAATACTCTACTAACACTCTAATGAGAGTTAGTAAACATGTAGGTGCATCATAGATAGTCAAAAGAATGTGTTAAAGGAACCATCAAAATAAATTGAAACCGCGCAATGTGCTCTGATTGGTCGGCTGGACCAGTGTGTTGTGATTGGTCAAATTTGGAAATGTCTTGCCCCTTACCATTACCACAAGTATTAACTCAAGACTAACGCAACTTAAACAAGGAATATTGTGATGTGTACATTCCTGGAACAAAACTCAAGACTACAATTACGGCGTTTCAGGGAGTTCAGAGAATTTAAAACAACTCCTGACTTTGTGCTTTGTAGCTATATATAAATATACACACACTAAATTACAGACATTAAGACTTCAAGCATGAGATATTGCAGCTAACTGCACTTAAAACATATGTCAGTTTTTTAATGAGCTATAATAATACAATTTAGTATCAACCAGTTAGTGATACAATCAGTTCTATGTTCCTATTAGCACTTTCTGGTTTTGTTTTGGTGCTACTTTTTGTGTCCTTAGCTAACTGTTAAAATCAGGTGTCATAACACTTTAATAAAAAATAAAAAAAACATCTCCTAAGACAATTAAAGGGAGAAAGAGTATGCGTTTCTGATCTCAACACCCACCAACCATAGAACATTGTCTCTGTAATCCTTAATGATCTCTGAAATTGTGCACAAACAAATCTTTTATTAGTTACTGCTACCTATGATTTCCCTCCCCATCACCTTTCTCTCAGAACTTACAATCCTCGGTCACAGACTGTGGGGTTGAGGTGAACTTTAAGACCTGGGGGAGTTTGACCATCTGCTGGAATGCAGAGGTAGGCCTGTAAATTAGGGCCCCTAATGAAAACTCTCTGGTGTCCAACTCCAGCAATCATCTGGTTAAAATCAACCAGTAATTCCACAAATTTTCCCAACCCCTCTCTCAGCCCTCAACGCCTAATTTAGAGGAAAAGTATGCGTTCCGCTCTAAACACCTGCATTTTGAACTCTACGGAAACTGTGATCTATTCTCGTCTGCAATCACATCTTTAGGAAGATTTAATATTCCATATATAATGCAAGCAACAATGTATTCTACCGACTAAAGGATCACTGCAATCTTTTGAGGTCATCTAAATTCTTAAATAATTATATACGCAATTATGCGTGTGGATTTTTTTGCTGCAAGTTTTGATTGGAGAAATGCAAAACATCTGTATACTTAATTGACACATTATACATTATACATTGTAATATAGGTCAATACTACAACAATACCTGAATTATGAAGGTCATGTGAATTATTGATATAAAAAACAGCAAAATCAAAGAATGTGAATTAATTGAGGACAAATTGATATATACAAGTCTTGAACAATTATAGATTTGAAACAGACAGATGATGGGAGGCCCAGATATGTGTGTGTGTTTTTTCCTTTGGCTTAAAACAATAAGAGCTGGCAAAGTCTTAACCTGTTAAACATCTCCCCTCTCAAACAGTTACAACTTTCCTTCGAGTTATTCAACCTTTCACCCACTGGGCCCCCTGATTCTGACCTCTCACCACATGCCATTTGCTTAAAAACGACTCTGCCGCCAACGACCTCTGGAATCTGCAACGCATTACAGCAAAAGACCAGGGATAAGGACACAGTAGATTGGTGGTTTGCCCGGTTATTAGTTTGCTGATATAGTTTTACTGGGGTCAAATGCAATGGCTGAGAAAACAGGTTGTGGGGGTGAAAAACACACTGTGTTAAGAAACTGTCTTCCGGATGTCTGATTATGTGATAAACGTGTTTTCTTTTTTTTTCTTTCAGTTGTACTGTGATATAACCACTGAACAATGAGCAAACTCTGGAGCCTATTAGTGTTAACATGCTGGACAAAATCGCTTCAATTGAATGATCCAGGTCAAGTAGTCTAAAATTAGACTTCAGTTGGACTAAACGACTTTTAAAATGTCCAATGGCAGCTCGTCAGGGAGTGTCTAACAATGTGTATTTCTCGATTGTAATATCACTACTGTAACACCATAAAATATTACTGAAGTCGGAACCACCACTGTTTTGATTACAATCATTCGGAAAACTGTGCTGAGGGGCGAGTGTGAGGGGATAGAGAAGGATAGAAGCAGAATTCGTAGCCGAAGACTTTTGCCTCCGTTGGACATTTTTTTTGCCAAACATGATCACAATCGAGTATTTCGCTTTCAGTAGTTAGAGTGTTGAGAAAAAATACATTGAAGAGGCGGCTAGCCTCCCTTGGTATATCAACCAATCATCATAGAGACCTACATTAGGTGATAGGTACATTAGTTTGAACTGCTACCGCTGATGTACCAATTACCTTAATTATTGAGGGTTGAGATATTGAATATTTGATCGGCAACAAATTAACCAAGCTAACATTTGAACAGCAGCACCAAAACAAAAGAACATTGTATATAGGCTACAGGAATAAGCTTCACTAAACGGCCGAACATTTTAACATGGACATTTAAAAGGACAGAAGGATGGATTTTTGCTTCAAATGATAGGTTAGGTGAGTCAAATAAAATGTATTTTGTCTTGCTGTATGTGTGTACTTAAACTTTTCTGTCTAAAAGTGAACTTTTTACAGATCTAATTTTCCCTCCAGCTCCCAGTACCTTTTATTTTGGTTTTGTTTGTTTGTTTCTGTTGCTTCAGTTGGTAGGGGGAACGTCACAGAGAGCAGAGGCGCTGGTGTATAGAGCACAGTCGCTTGTCTCTCCTGAAAGCTTTTGTTTCCCCCAGGCTCTCCATTCATTACAAAGCCTTTGGTGAGAGGAGACATAAAGAAAGGCCCTGACCCCGGTGTGAGCCCTTTGACCTCTCTGGAGCCAAGAGGTCAGATTCACAAGCCACTGGGCAGTCGCTATTCGTTGACCGCAGGGCTCTTGCAAACGAATGGCTGCGGAAGAGGAGGCTGAATGGAGGAAAGACGGTGGGAAAATGTGGTAATTTATAGAAGTGGGGAGTCCATTTCAAAAGAGGCCATGCTGGATCAGCTGACAGACGGGTCAGAGGTGCTGTTTGGGCCTGATTTCTTGGCAATGTTACTGTAACATCTGCGTGTTAAGAGACTTCTGGGACCAAAACTTTTTGACCTCTCGGGGTCACGGAATGGGAAAAAGCAAGCGGTTAGATTGTTGGATGTCAATGGCCAATGTTTGACTTGTAGTCCTCAAGGGTTATGAGCTTTGAGCTTTCCCCCCTTACTTACAAAAAAAAAAGATATTTATATCCTGATCCCACTTAATGTAAAAGTGTACACACTGACAACAAAAACAGAAAAGGGGAATTTTCAACTGAAATCTCTCATGCAAAAAAAACAAACCATCTACAAATATATAATAAATACATAATAATATAAATTATGTCCATAAGATGTCTGTGTTCTTAACCAGTGTTCTGAATTATGAATAATTAATTATTATCAACAATATTAGTAAATTACGTCTGTGGAATATCAATGTGTTCTAATCCAATGATCAGAAAAAAACAAATTTTTATCATTATTATTATCATAAAAAACACAATAATTCTTACACATTACTATTATTATTATGAATATAAGTAAATGAACAACAACAACAATAATCAATTATAATTATTAATAATTAACATTAAATAATGAATAAATAATACATGAATAAATAATATTAAGTTAATTTTCTTTTTTGTTATTATAAAACAATAATTGTTTACATGTTTATTATGAATATAAGCAAATAATAATAATAATAATAATAATACATTATTATTATTAATGAAGTAAAACAAATATTAATAATAATAATAATTATTATTATTATTATAATTTTCTTATTATTACTATTATTATCACAAAATATATCATGTTATCATGGGAAATTTCAGAGCCTCAGCCGAGACATTCTTGGAAATCTCAGGCCTTCAGGCCAGCTATTAACCCAATTGGCCTCTGTGGACCTGTAGCTGTCCCGGCGGTTCTCTGGGGTTACCACAAAATTGACCTAAGGACAGGAGTCCAGTATTGACCAGCTGTTGAGTGGGCTCTTCTCTCTAAGCCTGGGAAGACTCTTCTAATTAGCCTCCCACACCCATAAACATGTCCAATGAGCTGGACACCCAGAGCTTATTGATTGAACTGATGGGTCCAATTCTGTGTTCAACTTCACAACGGGCAACAGGGCAGGTGACACGCTCTGGCTCCACGCCTGCACGAAGTGTCTGTGAAAATGAGTTGGACAAAGATGGAGTGACCTGGTGAATGAAGTATCTGCGGGGATGATTGTTTCTCCTTTCTAGCTGACTGTATAACACAATATTCTATTTTTTTTTTCTTCTCATTTTTCCATTCTTCGTTGGTGTTCCCCTTAGATTTATGTGTAATGTATCTCTATGTGCATTGTGACCGGGTCAACACATCTACAGTAACAACCACTGCTTATGACTCTGATGATAAATGGATGGAAACACACTCTGGCAGACTACAGGACTGTCTCCAGTGTGACATAGAGGCTTCTCTTTTATCGAGGTCACAGGATACAAGTCTTGAGGGCCTGCCCTCTCGGATCACTCCTTCAGATATTTTTTCTCGTCCTTTCTGCCCTCCCTAAGTTGTTTTTCTTTCATTTAGCTGGCCTCCTCCTATAAAAATGCAAGCCAATTTTCCAGCACATTAACCCGGGAGATCTTTAATACACAGGAGTTTTGGTACAAAGGGGACAGCAAGGCCTAGCAGAAAGATAGATGGGCCTGCCGACTAAATGTGGGCAGTTTTCCCACTGCCCTGGTCTCAGTTCGGGACAAAGACCTCATTGAGTGGGATGCTTGACATCAGCATCATAAACTAGTCACAGCTACAAAGGCTCTGACACTTTAAAGCACCAGCTACTGCCCCTTTCCTTTCTATCCCCTGCACGCTGTTTCTACGGCTGCTCCAATCGCCAACAGTCGTTGTTGTTTTTCCTTAGAGGACATTAAGACAAAAGGTTATATGTTAAATAGTGTCAACAAGAATACCCTCCTGGAGTCTGCTTTTCTCCATTTCCTCATTTGTCCATTACAGACACAAGCTATGCTGACCATTTTCCATCTCCATAATCTCCACCTTTCACCTCACCACCTCGCTGCCATTAACTTTCCCGTTTTCCTTTTCTGATGGATGACACAACATACGTCAAAGTTATTTTTACATCATGAGACAGAATGGGACAATGTCAAAAGTGGATGGATATGATAAGTAGGGGAAATGGTATCAAGAAATGACAAAAACTCAAGTTGCCTTTGTGAACACCAACGTGCAAGCATATCTTCTAATAACTAGGCTATGTCTCTGAACACTAACTTCAATCAAAACTAAAAGACTGCAATTTAGTTTAATAGCAATTGATGTCAAATGTAATGTAATTGTATATGTTAATTATATACGTTAATAAGAAAATCAGTCCTCTTTTGATACCATTTGAAAAGCTCAAAACATCAGTCTAAAGATGCAAAGACAATACTGTATGCATACATAATACTAAATATTTATTCAGCATTTTCTTAACCTCAAAACACCCAACAATTTCCTAATACAGCCTGAAGCAAACTAGCATCCAAACCAAACAGCTCAAAAACTGTCACCTGCCCAGTGAACTTCTGTCGACATGTTTGTTATGAATACCACTCTTGCTTTAACATGTGCAGTTACGGGAGGTCCTTCATTAACTGTCATTACCAGGAATGATTGTTTAGACAGCTCTCGGCTCTCCTGTCAACAGGTAGAGCTGCCCTCATCGTCTCTTTTCACCAAGCAAATCTCTGCAATGGGGCTAGAAGCCCTGATTCTGTGACCTGAGAGTCAGGATATTATTGAAAGAGGCAGAGATGGCAGTGCCGGTTGAATAAAAGGGTGATTTCTGCGCGAGATGTCAGCACAAAGTTGGATTCGGCCTCTCAATGTCAGGCTGGTGAGAGAAAGGGTGCACTTTAATGGATTAAACTCTGAGTGCCAAAGCGCTTCACAGACAGGGACCGCTGATGGATGGAGTAATATTGTAGACGTTTATTCTGGGATTTCTGTGTCAGTGCAGGGGTCCTGTCCACCACTACAGTATTTATCTTTTAAGCAGAAAGGGATGACTTGAATTTGACAATACATTCTCATGTCAGTAATCGAGTTAAATTATATGTTATAATTTTCACTTTTCTGCCTTTAAATCCTCCAAAATAGGCCCCATTTTCTTCCATTGTTGTAAGTGAGCTTAGTGGATAGTTCATCCAAAAATCTTCACATTTACTCGCCCTCAAGTTGTCCCAAACCCGTATGAGTTTCTTTCTTCTGATGAACACAAATGAAGATATTTTGAAGAATGTTGGTAAAACGACAGTTGACTGCATTGACTTCCATAGTATTTTTTATTTATTTTTCTACTATGAAAGGCAAAGGATAGTCAACTGTCTGGTTACCACCATTCTTCAAAATATCTTAATTTGTGTTCAACAGAAGAAAGAAACTCATACAGGTTTGGAACAACTTGAGGATGAGTAAATTATGACAAAAAAATTTTTTTGGGTGAACTATACCTTTAACGTGTACTGAACCCCAAAGTAACTGACAATAATGTGCTTTAATAAGCTATCAAAACACAATAACTCAATACAAGTCATTGAAAGAGTGTCCTTCAAATATGACAGTTATGAAAACATATTTTGTCAAAACACATCTCTCTGTTTGTTCTCCATTCTTGTGGTATTGTATCAAACGTGTCATTCGGAAAAGCTCTGCTGCGGTCCAGCCTTTGAGAGGAGGGAAACAGCTGCTTCACATCGCTAACCTTTGGACAACGTCAAGATAGGGAGAATTTGGACGGGTTTGGGCAAGAACGGAGGCCAGAGTCTGTCATCAGGGAGAGATTGCATTGTCACAGTAAAATAATAACGAACAAATTACAAATAAAGCTTAGACCACCTGTTAGATGTGAAAATTAAGACTTTCTTCTGTCCCTTTTCCACCCCCCAGCACAATTCTCCACCTGTCGCCCATGTCACAGGACCCCGCTGCAGATAAGGTGACCCTCGCTTTGAGGCCAGATTGATTCAAATCTTAGCCATAAGGCAGCGCAATACAGCTCAGTCACCATAACTTTGCAGCTGCCCTGTCGATCCATAGGTGAAGTTCACTGCAGGGCTTTTGTCAGACAACCACTCAGCCATGTGTAATCGATCTCTCGTATATATATATATATGTTCACAAAAAGAAAAAAAGTAAAGAGAAGCACTTCAAGGTCCAGAGATTAGCACCCCAGTCAGCTGGTTCACATGTGCCCTTTGGTCTAAATTTAAATACAGTAATGGCTCCAGGGGGCAAGAGAAGAGAAAGGAGAAAGAAATTATAACCAAGAGCAGGCTAAGGGCCAGATCATGCTCACACTAAGGGGGCTGGTTCAGAGGTGGCGCGATTACAACTTGCAGGCCAGCGCTTCAGCATCTGACTCTGAGTGATTCAGGACCTCGGCTGCATGAGCACGATGGATATGTCAGGGTGACTTCAAAAACATGCGCTGGCAAGAAATTCTGGAATTCTGAAATTCATTCTTATATGCTCATAATAACATTTGTAAATTACAATTTTGCATCAAATTAAAGAAAGGTAAAGTATTGCTCATACACATAGCATAAAATATAAAAAAAAATACCTTACATTTAATTATAAACAGTGGGAAAATTACTTTTAAAAGTAGTGCATTCAAATATTGCGTTACTCCCTTAAAAAAGTAACATTACTTTACTTTGTATGTCAAGTAAAACATTACGTTACTTTTATGTTACTTTTTTTTTTACACCTCAGGTCTTGAAGGTGTTTTGTCTTTTTACTGAGAAGTTATATAACTCTAACTCTATAACTATATTAAAGTTATATAATTTCCTAATCCCTAGATCTACGCCATACAAAAGATCACTTATCTCATTACAGGTTATTATACCTATACTGTACATCTGTTTTTATTTAGTTAAAAGTAATGTGTTCTGTTACTTTTGTACTTTTTTCTAAGTGGAGAAGAGAGATAATTTTAATTTAGTAGTTTAAAAAATGTATAATATATATATATATATATTAGGGTATACATACACACATACCTATAGGGTCTATAGTTTATGTAATTATAGTATATTTTTATAATTATATATGCTGCATATTCTTACTTTATGCATAATATATTGTCATTAAGAATGCTTTTTTATAGAAAAGGACTGTTTTGTTCTTCGTATTCGAGTGCCTAATAGGAGGAATGTCAAATTGCATTACAACAAGTATTTGTGCTGTTTTTTTTGTTGTTGTTTTTTGTGTGATATGAAAACCCTAGTAGCAGAGGTCATTTGACTGAGTAATTTAATGTAATCTGCTACCAAACTTTAGTGATGGCAACTCGATTCACTTAGGCCCTGTTTACACCTGGTATTAAGATGTGTGGACTACACTAAATACAGGTGTAAACAGGGTCAAAAATGTTGAGCTTGTACACTTTCGACCACTTCCAGAGATAGTTGAAAACGTATTTGACCAGGATTGCTTTCGTAGTGTAAACACTCATGTGGTCCAATGTGTTCAAACAGCAACAAAAGACCGCCTATTTTCTTATTTTGTGCATTAGATTTAAAGTTCTGAAAAAAGCCCATGCATTTATACGCCTATAGACCCTCCCCTCAAAGAAATTGGGACAGAAGTGGTTGAAAGTGGACAAAAGTAAACGGGTACGCGTCTCCCTCATCTGCTTGTGATCCAATCGACCAAAACGCATCTTATATGCGCATAATACCGCAGGTGTAAACAAGGCCTAAATGAATCGCGTTTGGTAGCAGATTACATTAAATAGACATACGTCTACAGCTGCAGTGACGACGTAGTTGCGCTGACGTGAAGCTCAAGCTTGCGTTGTGAAACGGCCAAATTACAGGGACCAAATACAAACAAACAACAATTGTGTTTCTTAACAGGACTTACAGACATTTACTTTCCTTCTATCTTTCTACGTTCTCCCGTTTGTGTTTGTGTTTCGGGGAGAGGGAAGGTTAGTGGAAGAAAGAACCAAAGAGTACAGCCTCAATCACCTCAACAAAGCTAAAGCTCACTCGACTGGAATAAGTAGAATGTCCTCCAAGCTGTCTGAAACACTTACATTCCAGGTCAGCAATGAACTGTTAACTATTTGACCGCTAACCTCCGAAGATTTGATGCTAAGTTGGCAATCATTATTAATGGTGTCTGATTGGGTTTCCCATCTGCTGCCCATGAAACAATAACAGCTATGATGGCACGTAATTAAAGCCTGGTTTCCACGTGCAGTGGTACTTACCATGTTTTACACTGTAAAAGAAAAGAAAAAGAAAACAATTGGATAGGTGATTTGTAATGCTTCCCTCAATGTTCTTTGTCCCTTCTTCTCAAAAGCACAAAATTACACTCACTCTATGTGGAAAGGATACTGCTGCTGGCTGGTTAACATGAGGAGGAAGTGTATCTGAGTCCAAGACTCTGGTGTTGTCTACTGTGTCTTGGCTCAGTTAATTTGTGTCTCATCTGATAGCCTTATGGAAATGTGCCAACCAACCAACTACTGTCAGATTGCAACATGTTGAGACTGAAGCAGGTAGTCACGGAAGGAGGGAGCAATACATCAGCCTGCTTGATGGACTTCATCCAAAAAAAAAAAAAAAATGTAATCAGTCACTGGTTTAGTCTGTGTTGACATTGTTAGTTATAATAATAATCGTTACATTTATATAGCGCTTTTCCGGGTACTCAAATCGCTTGATCAATACATCGTGACATTAAATCAACATGGAAGATATGAAGACAGTAAGGTGAGCCTAATGGCGCAAAAACATTTATGATGTTATCTTGGTAGTTGAAAACTTTTAATTTGACAACATAAAAAAAATCCTCTTTGGATTATAAAGTCATGAGAAAAAGTTGTAATGCAAATTTGCATTTGTGTTCACTTTTTATTTCAATTAAAGGAGAAGTCAACAAATAGCAAAAAGTGATTGTTTCCAATTACATAATTATACTTCTTCGTTTTAATTTTTACTTTACTGCATTTATTATATTTCTCAACTACAAGTGGGAAGATGTGCATATTTTTCATTTAAACCAAGGTTCAAAGATTATGCAAAATCCATGGTGAAGTTATACTACAAGTCCTCTTCCACCATCTAAAAAAAAAAAAAAAAAAACTATATTAGGCCTATTTCACACCACAAGCAGTGCAACAGCAAAACTATGATGGCATGCTCGCATTGTGCTTTCACACTTGAGAGCTCTATGCAAAATATAGATTTCTAGGTTACCATTTTGAGCATTTCTCCATTAATAATGGCTATACATTATACAATGTTTCAGTTAAGTTACAGGAAACCCGAAATCCAAAGTGTAGATACAGACCATATAAATTGCCAGTCAGGTGTCCTCAATATAAAGTGCTATTTGTGTACCTGTCACTGTGTGGGGAACTTGCATGAAGCCTGACAGGCTTTTTTTTTTTCATACAATGAGTATTGCACTCCACATGTTGCTTTATAAAAGCTGAAATTGCAATAAATAAATATGTGCTGCTTGTGGTGTGAATCAGGCCTTAGCATCTTGAGTCTAAAGATATTAAGGACATTATATAAAGAATGTCTCATTTCCTGTCAAAAGTGCCCTCTGCTTTTCCTCCTTTCTCAGGGTAATGTTTTCCTCACTGGGCACACATGCAGGTTAAAGTAACCATGGACAACTCTTTGCCCAATGTTCCAGCCAGCTGGACCTGGTTCCAGCAGGGTCTATACCCAATGTTCTTTGTACTCCTGCTGAGTTCCTGGACCTTTCCTGTCTTCTTTATTGACTTTCAAAAGGCGCTTTTCCATGCAATTACAATGAATGGTGACTGACGTTTCAAGCTGTAAAAAATGACTTAGAATCATAAAGGAATCATAAAGTAAACCATATGACTCATGCACTAAAAACCATACTGTTCAAAAGTTTAGGGTCGGTAAGATTTTTCTTTTTATATTTTTGAGAGAAAGGCTTCATCAAGGCTTAAAAAAATACAGTATAAACAGTAATATTGTGTTATATATTTTAATACATTTTACAAATGTAATGTGCTCCTGTGATGGTAAAGTTTAATTTTCAGCATCATTACTCCAGTCTTCAGTGTCAGGTGTGCAGAAATGCAAATTCATGCATGTACAGTAGAGAGCGCAGCTCAAACAAAACTTTCAGCTGGGGGGGGGGGGGGGGGGGGGGGGGGAGAGTCATTTTTGCTAATTGGTATGATTGATATTGGTATGGATGAGTAAATGCATGCTCACATTTAGTTTAGAACTACAATAACATCATGTTCACACAGCATGCACAATGCTTCTGCACCTTGCATACTGATTTGTCTTAACATGGGGACAGGAGAGCTGTCAGTCAAACATTTGAAAAAGTAACTTTAAATTTAAAAGTAATTTAAAAAAAGTTACTTTAAAAAAGTAATCTGATTACTTGTAATGCTTTACCCCCAACACTGAGGACAGGACTTGATTTAGCCAATCGTAATTGATTAGATCTTTGGATGGATGTGGTTTGTTGTTGCATCAGAGACGAGATGCTGCTGCAAGTGGGAGGGGAAGCTATTTTGATTAAAGATTTTGAGGGTATACACATTTTAATAAAATAATGATGTGCATTGAAAAATCATTCATAATAAATACGGCAATAAAAAAAATAGGAATTGTCCATTTTGATTTCATGGTGACTTTAACAAAAAATGGATATTCCTTTATTATTTCAATGCCCTACATTAGACAGATCAGATGTGGCAAAATCATTCCGCCCTTCAGTTTTCTGTGCAGGCCCCATTCATCCAGAGCTATAAACTGCAGCCTATGTTTAAATAAACGTCTTGCAAACACATTCATTTTATGTAACAGCGCTCCATATTCTCTGATAGCCCAGGGAGTAAACGCTGATGCTTACATGCATTAGATACATGGATTAAATGTAGAGGGAAATAGGAAAGGGGTTCCACTGGGAGACTGGAGCTCTCATAGGCGTTTCATGCTCTTTGATCCTTGCTGTGTGGTGAAGCAAGAACCCAATCATTCTTAATCACATAAAGTTAACAGAGCATGCCCTGGTATTTAGCTTTATGTTTATCTGTGTTAATATTAATGGCAGTGAAGAGATCTTGACTTGCTGCGGCAGGTCAGATAGGCAGGTGCGACACAGTCTCAAATTTCTGTTTTCAAAGCCCCGTTCACTTCGAAATCCACAGTGTGACACACACACAGCCATCCTTTAAAAAGCAGGTAAGAAAAAAGCTCTCACATTTCCCTTTTCTCGCTGCCCGTCTTTCTCTCAATGGCTGACTTTGTGCATAACAAGTTTTCCTTTTGGTGATGATAATGAAGTCTAAATACCACTTATAGCAGCGAATTAGCAGTAATCAGCATGGTGAGTTTTGAAAAGAGGTTCTTTGATCTGTAACAGAGAGCGTGGCTTTCAGGGCCCTGATAGTATCAGCAAGGCTGCAGTGAAGGACAGATAAAGTAATGTGAGCAGACTCTCCTTTTGAAGCCTCTTCATACCTCACAAGGATCTGCCCTGAGTGACACTCAAGCCATGTGGTTAACCTACAGACAAGTATGTGCAGACAAATGTTGCCATTGTTATTGGAAAGCCTCATGGATAATGATGTTTTTCAGTTGAATTTATTGCTAGAGGTCATTAAGATTATCTACAAAAGGGATGATAAGATAGCTCTGCTAGGTACATCTGTTCTTATGTAGATTATTATAGTTTGGGATAACATGCCTATGCCAATATGTTAAATGTTTATATCAGTTTATATGAAACAGATATGATACACACAACAGAATGAAAAGCACTCAAATTATCCTCAACAATTATAGAGTGACTACTCATAAGGCATGTTAAAACTTTACAGTGCCTTTCAGTAATAGAGCTCATTCTGAATGAGGTTTTCCTGTTGAAAAACTTCAAACTAAACCTGATTGAGTCTCTCTGTTTGGCTGCTGTATGTAAATCATACACACACACACACACACACACACACACAGAAAACATTCTGCATTTTTGCATTTTCAAAAAAACATCACTTAGTTTGATTTATAAGCTGTTTTCCTCATGGGGACCAAAACATGTCCCCACATGGACAAGGATTTCGGATATTGCCATCTTTGTACAATAATGTACCTGAACCCACCACACCCCCACCCACAAAAAAAAAAAAAAAAAAAAACACAAACAACACACACACAAATCACTAGTTCATAAAATTGACTGTTTTTACCAGGATCATTATAAGTAAATCTTTCAGAGAAAAGTATTTTTTATTTAATAGCTTTACACGACTTGCTGGTTTTATTACCACCTTTTTTTTCCTGATTAGTATTTTTCCTGTATTGCTGTAACTTTTATTATGTTATTATTATTATTAACATTTAATACATTAAATGTTAACTATGTACTTACACTAAATGTTTGTTTTTATATTTTTATATTTTTATATATGAAAGTTTTTCTCAGACAAACATTTACGAAGTCTAACAAATCATCCATTTTCATTGCAGAAAATAATATTTAATTAACATAACATATTATGTTCAGTGGAGAATGATTAAAAATGCACTTGTTTGGATTGTTATTGTAAATCTGATTTTTTTGATAGAGGATACTGTTTTTTTGTTTTTAATAAAGGTTTGCTATTGTCCTGTTAGCATTCCCATTGCTGATCTCATTGGCAGTAGCTTAGTTGGCACATTAACAAACTCTTGACCTGGGTGCTGCCATCTTTTCTTTAGGGCCATTCGAATGGAGACAGTTCTTTGAGCCAATCACATGAGACACATATGTCATGTGACTGATCATTCTAGCAGCAGATTTAACGCTGCTGTTACGTTTAATCCCTCAAAAGAAGATCACAGATTTAAAACTTTCCAGTTGCCAATGCCATTGTATTACTATTTGCAGGTGCATACGGGTGAAGAAAATATGTCCTGCATCTTTATTATGAGGATTGCTATAACATGATCATATGCACTGCTCCTTAGTAACCTACCATTTAGGATGCTGGGAATAAGAAAATACGGTCAGACTCAACAGACTCCAGTTAAATTATGCACACCTATTACTGCAATGTGTATGCGATTGTTTTGGAAAAGCTTTAACTCCACATCGGCCAGCACTGTGCCATCTGTACAGCTTCTTTATGAATATGCATGCAGCGAGATATGACACAGCCTGCCCCATTAATAATCTTGTCATCTGATTGGAGGGCTTTTAGGTTTCCCCTCCCTCTTTCCCAAAACACACACACACACACAAATCTCCCAGATATCATATTTGTCAGGGTCAGAACACTGGGATCTTATGTGAGAGGCCACGGCAAAGTGCACTACTGCCCGAAATGAGGGGAAAAAAGCAGCTGAAATGGGAAAACAGAGTGTTATTTTTCTCACCTCTTTTTGGGATTAAATGGTGGTGCAAGCTCTGGCAAGAGCACCCTGCAATTCCATGTGTAAATAAAGGCCGGCTCTCTCCGTCAAGAGGCCTAAAGCGACGCCAGAATGCTGGGGTGTCAGGGTATGCAAGCTGACCTTGAATAGGCAAGAATCTATCGGTGTGGGGGAAGGGGTTGTGTTGGGAAGGCTGACGCAAGGTAGCATTTGCAATCGGGGGTTTGGGTTTTGGGCCCTCCAGTCATCAATCATTCCGGGCCTATTCTGTTCTTTGACAGCTCACTACAAGGCTTGACATTTAACACTCAGGACCCTCGACTAGGATCTGTCCAAAGCCCGGGGACTTCAAGCCCCACAGTCAAGTGAAAAGAATGATTTTCTTTCTCTCTCTCTCTCTCTCTCTCTCTCTATCTCCCTCACTCACTCTCTCTCCCTTCCTCCCTAGTCATTTGCTAAGTAGTCCAAATGAAGCTAAGCAGATACAAATTAATAATTCCCATCTGTAATAGTTCAGTTGGGCTAAATAACTCTCCTTATGTAGCGCTCGCACACACAAAAGAGCGAAGAGAAGAAGTCAAGAGGCCTGGAGGCCTATTAAAACACATGAAAGTGTAATAGCTGGAGGTGTGGACGGGTGGGTGGGAGTTCGGATTGCTTCAGTGAACCAGGAGAAAGAGAATGCTTAATCTCAACATCTGAAAGGAGATTATTTTCTTTCTTTCTTTTCTTTTTAAATATAAATTTACAAACGTTTGCTGTCTTAATTATTAAGATGCGTCTATTTCTTAATTTTTGTCTATATAGAAAGAGGTGTTAAATGCTCTTTATGCTCAGATAAGTGAAAGCACGAAGTCTGTGTGATCTACATCACTCATCTGATTAGGCTTTAGCTGCCTGTGGCGATAATATGATCAGTACATAAAGTTGGCATTTATAGTGATTACATGTTAGATCAGTGAGACCCATTAAAGAGAAAAATGTGCCAAAAAATGTTTGATCCAAAACTGTGGATCCTTCTGTCACCCCCATGAAAACACACACACAGGGACAGAAAAGAAAAACCCCACAGAAAATTAATTAAAACTTCATATTTACATGCATTCGAATGTTTGATTTATTTATTTATTTATTTATTTTTGGCCCATTAAATGTAATTACAGGACTAATCTGTTTTTTTTTTCATATCTCTCAACAGTAAATGAGCTTATGGTCTTCGGTCCTGCAGTTGGCTTTGCTGTTTTATAGGTCAGTAGGTCACTTCAAATAGATTAATATCCTGAAAAAGGACTAGTCAAATCAAATGAAATATTCTGTGAGAGCCATGTGTTATTAGAGAGGACTTGTGTCAGATTCAGCCACTTCAAGCCATTTTTGCTCTGTGTCAGATTGAAGAGAAGTGTAGACATTGTAACTGTCACTAACCACAATGTCTCTTCTCTGACCTTGACAGTAAAAGTCTGTGGTGATAGTGATGTTGGCTGTGTAGAAGTTATGATGTATAATATGAATTTGTAATGTATAACCAATTATTAACTATTTTCATTATTAGCATGCATATTACTAGCATATTGGCTGTTTATAAGCACTACTAATGCCTTATTCTGTGACCATATTCTACAGTACATCCCTTTATCCTACCCAATACCTAAACTTAACCACTACAAAAACTACATTAATAACTATTAATAAGCAGTAAATTCTGAGTTTGAGGCAAAAGTCATAGTTAATAGTGAATATGCTTTCCCCAAACAAAAGTGAGAGTGATTTTTTTACCACGGGAACAACATAATGGAATGTTTTTAAAATTAAAATTGAACTAATTAACTTTTTACTTGATCAATTTTGAACTCAAGGCGTAAGGTGCTAAAAAACAGCTAAGTTAGATGAAACGTGTTGAAGCTTGCTCATGCATGTATTAGACCAACATTAAAACAAATACAGTAGAGTACAATATCACTGTTGTAAAATATCACGCTCAAAACATACACACTGACACACACAGATGCACAAAAGCACACACAGACATGTGCCAGCACACATGCTCGCACTAGAGGACTATTATGTGTTAAGATCACATGTACCGTGCCTGTGGCGTATAAATTCTTCACTGGTTGCCCTGTGCTTCTTATCTGTTTGGGGAATTTGCTAGTGGATGCCGATACCATCTCCTCACTGCCAGAGGAGTCTATTCATACTTGTATGTTCGGGGCTTGATGGCTTCTTTTGGGCTTCCTTGGTCTCAGAGATAGACATTTCCTCTTTTATCTTTCCACGCTCTGCTAGCTGAATACTAAACATGCCTCCAGACAGACCAAACGTCTTAACAGCAGAGCTGGCCAGCATTGTTTGCCCCACCATTGTACATGCTCGTCAAGATTCTGAGGGGAACCTAACAGCTTAAAAAACAGCTTTCCCTCCATACATGTGGCTAAGCTCTTTACCGCTATGGAGACTTGTGAGTTTCACTGCCCTTAGTGACCAGCAGACTGATCGCTTTGATTTGTTCAGCGCAAACTCTTAGTATAACCATGAAAATGTTGTAGACTTTGACTAAAATGTGCTTTTATTAATTGTTTGGGGTTTGTTTTTAACCTTAAACCTTCAGCTCAGACCATTTACACAACATCATTTCATAACACTTTAAAACAAGGTTTGATTTGTTAACATTAGTTAACTACAAAAATAAAGCATGTATTATTCTTAGTTAATGCTAATTTTAACATTTATTAATACTAAAATGGAATTAAAGGTTAATTAATGGACCTGAGGTGACAAACTAATAATGAAGATTTTATATATTTTACTAATATTAACAAAGATTAATAAATATATTCATACTGGTATGAATAGATAGCAAATGTGCAATATTCCTAAGGTGATTGTTTTTATTGTGTTTGTTTGTTGTCGGTTTATACCGTTCTTTTTTTACTGTACCTTCTCAATGTCTATTTATTGTGTGTAGTTTTGTTAGTTCTTCTTTTATGTTGACGTTTTAATGTTGACTCGATGAGCTTTGCTACAAAAATTTATATGTACTTGTACTAGCTGTACAGGTACAAATGGCAAATCAGTCAATGAATTGCTTATTGTTCTATCAACTAACGTTATTAATGGGACCCTACTGTAAAGTGTTACCCATAATTTTATGGAAAACTACATTATTTTATATGTATAAAAAGTATGATGTATGTAAAGTAAAAAAACATATTGCTTTTAGTGAAAAATAAATCATACATTTTGTGTTTTATTAGGTCCCCTAGGTGGTGCCACATCAGTGAATCTCTCTACTCAACCATATAATACCACAACACACACACTTTGCCCTGGTTTATCAGCAGAGCAGACAGCTCTTTTTCCAAGAAAGATTCATCAGATCGTGGTCATCCTGAGCCGTCCTTTTCACAATAAAACAGCACCATATGGTTGTGTCTTAAAGCCTGTGCATGTATGGCTTAATGACAGAGCGGATGGTCGAGGCAGAATGAGGGATGGTGGGTGGGGGGAAGTGCTGTGAGAGAGAGAGAGAGAGAGAGAGAGAGAGAGAGAGAGAGAGAGAGAGAGAGAGAGAGCGAGCAAGCATAACACTCATCAACTCTTTAACCTGGAAAGATGTCATGGGGTCAGCGTAAAAAGGGATGAAATGTCATAGAATCCTTGTCTACTGGTATGAAGCAGGTGCTTCTGGCTTAATAAAAATCAGACTGTCTATAATCTTACGTAAATAGATGCACAATAAGAGGATGTAAGGGGATTTAAATGAAATGCAGTGCTTTACAGTATATTCATAATTTTTCTCAACAATTTCTTGCAGGTCAGTTAGTGCTTGAACAAAGCATCACCGGAAAGTGATGTAAAGCTGGCAAAACATATTCGCCCAGGGTCCATTCCCCTCAGCAAATACACACAGCTGCTTGCAAAGAATCCTGGGATGTGTCTACACAGCCAGCCTCACAACCTAATGAATGTTTACTCAAGCTGATTCAAACTGCATGACATTTTCATGATTTGGACTCACCCAGTGATCCCTAAACATTGCTATGTCTGTGGTTAATGACCACTTATGGCACAATGACCTTTCCATCTTACAAGAACTTTATTTGATTACGGAATTCTAAGCGGATATAAGGGATTATACCAATAACGGTAGCAGTAAATGAAGTAACAATGTCACTACACTAACATCTAATTCTCGAACATAACGTCATGGTCATGTTTAACCGGTGTTCACTGTTGGGTCGTTGAGAACCCAGCGATCTGTTCAAAATGTTATGCTAACAGTGTTTGATGTGAAACATGCAGAGTGCCCATAAGAATCTGCAGCTGCACAGACCATAATGGGAATATTCCACGCTCAATACAAAGTTACCCTGTTCTCAATTGTATTGTATTACTAATCTGGGTTTCAATGAGGCACTTGCAATGGAAGTGAACAGAGTAAACTTTAAAACACTCACTGTTTCAATAGTATAGCCACAAGATGTAAACAATATGAGTGTTAGTGTGGGAAAAAATCGCGTATGTGTAAAGTTACATATAATTTTCAACCTTGTTGGCATGACAAGACACCTAAACCGATGAGAACAACAACAAAAAAAACGGAAGAATTAGTTTTACCAGAAGAATCAACGTTTTTATAAATTGATAAGCTTCACATTTCTGCTTTTAAATCTTTCAAAAATGCATTTACTTCAAGGTTACAGTGAGACACTTACAATGGAAATAAATGGGGCCAATTTTTGAAGGTGTTACAGTATGTTGTCATGGCAACAAGGTTGAAAATTGAATATAACTTTACACAGAAGAGGTTAGAAAGTGCACACTAAAATTGTGTTAACGTGCATATTGTTTATGTCTTGTGGCTATACTATTGAAACATTTGAAGCATTGCAAATGCACTGTAACCCAAATTTGTGCTTTTTAAAAGAAAAGGGGGAGGCTTTTTTGTAATCAATATTTGAGTGTATTGTTGTATTACCAATAGTTCTGTCGATTGATCTCAATTTATGCTGAACCCAGAATATTCCTTTAACCCTGATGGTTAAACCCAGCTGGAGACTGTGTGTATGCATGCAATATACACACACACACACACTTTATAATAATATTTTTAACAATAAATAAATGGTTGGACAGGTGGAGACTGGGGGACACAGGGCAAGTGAAGAGCTGGAAAACGATAGCTCTGATTGATAGAGTCAGGCTTGGTCTATAAAGGTCTGCAGAGAGATAATCAGAAAGAGCATGTTTGTAGGCTAACACAAACTCCTCTGCAAAGATGAGCCTGCTGCTACCTCCGAATTATGAAGCGGTCAGGAACACTGATGATGAAATTCTGAAGGTCGGCCGTAACAAGAGGCACCTTACAGGGGTCACGGCCTCTCGCTGGCTGTGTGTTTTGTTCTCGGCGCACCCACCCACCCTACCAGCAGTGCCCAACATCGCCTCCCCAACCTTTCTGCTTGTGAGGAGGTAGGGTTAGAATAAGGAGGGGGGAGTTGCTTTACACCCCTGTTTATCTGCTCCTGACCTCTAGCCGGCAATTCTGCACTTGATAAGAGGAGGGCTGGCCTCATGATGCGCACGCTGGCGGATATCAGGCCTGTATCCTTGTGAAATTGATTACCCGAGCCCAGGGTGCATGCACAATATAATAAATAGAGATGACACAGACGGCACACGCAGAGGTGGTGGCTGATGGGCAACCGCCTCACCAATTACCTGCTGCCCACTTAAAACAGAGGTCAGCGGGCGGAGGGAGGGGAGAAGGGAGTTATGGTTATTTCTTGGCCCCTCCCAAGGAGCAAGGGCGTCTGGATACCTGCTGTGTGCTTTCGTGTGTGCATTTCTCTGTGTGTGTGCGTCTATTTGCCCATATATGCGTGTATGAGTGGACAAAAACATGGTGTGAGCAAGCATGAGTCCTCACAAGCTAATGATGTTAATGAGAAGAGGGTACTGAGATACCTGGAGAGTACTGGCTGCTAGGAAAGCAATGTGTGTGTTCACACGTGGTTCACGGTCGAACATTGTTTAATGTTTAAATGGTTTTGTTCAAATGAAATATATAACTATAACTGATTACATGTAATCTGGATTACACAATCAGATTCCAAAAATGACGTACTTGCAATTAGATTATATTGCATTTTAAAATAGGCTATACTTGTAATCAGACTACAGTTACTTTTTTATTGATCACATGATTGTAGTAAATCATTCATAATTAACTGATTCTCCCTAATTCTTCTTTTTCATGTTTTAAATGTTCCTTCCTACAAATATATTTTCTTTATCTGTATTTTTATATCAATATGATACAAGATTATCCTATTCAATTCAATGTGATAAATGAGTTAGGTCAAAAGTAATCTAAAAGTAATCAAAAAGTAGTCAGATTATATTACTTGAAATGTGTAATGTAATGGTTTAAGTTACAATATCTCCAGCCTTGTAATACTCATGTTTCTTCTTATTATTTATTTATTGTAAATCACTTTTCCTAAAATAAATAAATAATGCACAACAGTATGAATGCCATTGCTTTCGACTGCATCCAGACACTTTTGCTATTACTTGTACCCAACAGGTTTTAAATAATGAGGTGAAAAATATCAGCTCCCCTCAAGTTCTCACACGTGTCCTAGCAGAGTAACCACAGATGGACTTCATTAACTGAGAACATTATTATTATTAATAACACTAATATTTGACAATAAGGAAGTATTTTTTGAAGAGTACATCTATTATTTTATAAATGAAAGTATTGTTTTATTTTTTATTTGCGAAATGTTAGTTTTGATAAAGTACGTCTAAGCTGTCCTTCTGTGAAATAAATGAAATAATGTATTTATATATTTTTTACGTTAATTTTTTAGTGTGGTTTCAAAAACTTGTAATTAAATAATTTAATTGCTCTTATATTAACACAAAGCAGTTTCTCTTTTCCTTACCCTTCTCATTCTACTAATGTAAAACAGTCATATGGTGAAAGCAACCCCTCCTGCACAAAGCCTGTGTTATCACTTTCATGACGCACAGTGGCTCCCATTCAGGCCTGGCCATTTCCTGTTGTCCTCATGGCCAAATGTCAGTGCACGATGATCAAGGACACTGACACAACTGTCTGGCAAGGCTACGGTTTAGGTCGTCTAATTCACTTTGCTGGCAACCGGACAGCTCTCTCTTTAGTTAGCACACATTCATAGGGGAAGGTCTATATCCTGAGAATAGTGGTCTATATGTAAGTCCATAAAATTACAATATATACACAGATCATGGATATAAAACTCATGCTATCAAAAATACTCTATAAAAATGTCATTAAAATATAGATTTGTATACATAAAATATACAGAGAAAATAAAATATACGAGGACATTAATAAATGAATTATACATGTCCAGTATAGGAACAGTATATTTGGATTCTAAATCATGGCTGACCTTTTGTCACTTCCCTTTCTACCTTTCTATTTTAAACACAAACAGGTACTTGGACTAGATACTAAACTGGCAGAACCGAGCTATATATCTATATATCCAGACAGCTATCCTGGGCAACCTCTCAGAGAGTCTGCTCGGAAACAGACCACCACTTCCCTGCTTACAAACAAACAATGGACAGATGACGTGGTCCTCAAGCAAAATGGCTTTGATGCTGTATTTGTGTAATGTCTATGTTCAAACTTTGTTAAAACAACTTCTTCCTGCATTCCACGTATTATGCAATTGACTTTTTTTGCAAGGTGGTATTTTAACAACGTTGCTTCGATTACATACCCAGCTACATAAGTAAGCTGACGTATTTATCCAACAATGAACTCATTACCGAATACACTGAGTTTCCCTTTACAGGGATGAATAAAACATAATTTAATTCTAACGGTGGCAGTGTTATCAAATGTATGAAATTGGATTTACAGATTCTAAATCTACATTGCGGGTCTGAGCGGTCTCGCTGTGGTTATTCATACAGTTAAGGGAGCTCGGGGCAGGGCTCTCCTGCAGGGTAATAGTGTAGAGACAACCTTAGAGATTTGGAGCTGGCAGTTTCAATGAAGAAATCCGTGCTGCTGTTGGCTGCCTGGCAGACCTTTGTATCCATTTGTTCCACTTGCCTGCCTCTCAATGAGTTTAATCAGCTGAGAAAAAATTGTGAAAGGGGTGTTGCCCAACCCGCCCATACCTAAGAGCCCTCACAGCGCCAGCACACACACACACGCACACACACACACACACACACACACACACACACACACACACACACACACACACACACACACACACACCTCCATTCTCTGTGCATCAGAGTTAGAGTTGAGGGTCTCCCTCTCCCCTGTTTCCTTGCGGATTATCAAGTACACTTCAATTACAGCCGATCGATACACTTCTGGCTGGAAAGGGGAGGGCAAGGGAAATTAGACAGACTTTAGGTATGGCTGTGACTACAAAGCAATGGATTAACGCTGATATGCATCTCTTCATTTACATCAGGAATGGGCTTGTTGCCCCTTCGCCACAACCCCCAACTCCTGTACAGCTCCTACGCACACTCGCACAGGCTTTAATTGAAAGACGAGTTTTTGAGAGATTGCCTCTTTAAGTGCTTGGCAAGGTGAGGGCAGCTCTGTCATATACTGTAAGGAGGGGATTAAAGCTAGCCGTTGCCTTACACAGATTTAGCATAAATCTAACAATGTTCCTTTTACTGAAGAGAAGAGAGTGAAGGATGGAGACACTCACCTCGGAGTGAAACTCGCTTCAAAGCACTCAACTCTGTGATAGGTACATTGTGCATTGGGATTATACACTAAAGCAGGGGTTCTTGTTGGGCCTTAACCCCAAAATCGGGTTACCGATCTGTATGTCAAGAATAAAACGCAATAAAACAAAGATAATATAAACAGACTCACTTATTAATATGTTTGTGCACCCAATAAAATTATATATAGCTTGTGCGGACTATAGTGTGTTTTGTAAGGTAAATTACAGGTAAATGAGAACATGAAACCATTAAAATTCAGGAAAAAAAAACCCAAAATGATATATATATATATATATATATACACATACATACACACACTAAAAATATTTTTATTTATATGTACTACATGTTGCGTCGACACTTGAAGTCCAGTTTAAGAAAAGTCCCGTCCAATTTGAACTGGAGAGAGGAAGAGGGGAGAGAGAGGAGAGTGAAAGTGGAGGAAGAGATAAGAAGTGACTGGGTCCCCTAGTGGCAGGAGTGAAGGTCTATGTTGCCTGGCCCCGGGTCATCTACCCCTGCTCTCCCTTCCTCTCTGTCTCTCGTTCTCTCTCTCTCTTCCTCTCTCCCTCTTCCCCCCACCCTTTCTCTCCGCAGAGGCCATAAAAACAGCGCAGCACCTGGGTCTCCCCGTGTCTGCACATCCGGGCCTCGGCAGCACACAGATGCACTCTCTTTATCCCACACACACAGATGCACAGGCCATGAAACATGCTTAGAGCTTTCTAAATTTAGGATTTTTCTTCTTTTTTTTTTTCTTTTTTTTCACAAAGAGAGCATGTGCCTCTGACCAGATCACAGCTTTGTCAGTGCTTTGTTCAAGTGCCATTTATTGCAAATGATCATTTTTACTGTAACACTTTACAATAAAGTTTCATTTTTTAACATTAGTTAACTGCAGTGAACAAAACAATGAACTAACAATGAACAATACTTCTACAGCATTTATTAATCTTAGTAAATGTTCATTTCTAAAACATTTTTAAAATAAAAAAATAATGCTATGTGAACATAAACGATGAACAACTGTATTAACATTAACAAAGGTTAATAAATGCTGTAATATATATATATTGCTCATAGTTAGTACTTTTGCATTACTGTTGAATTAAAGTAATATTCATGAAAGGGTATAGTTCACCCAAAGATGATGATTCTGTCATGATTTTTTCACCCTCAATTGTTCCAAACCTATGTGAACACAAAACAAGTCATTTGGAAGAATGTTTTGGTCTATAAAATTAAAGTCAATGGGGTTCAAAACAACATTTGTATGCATTAAAAAACTGAAATTTATCAAAATATCTTCTTTCATGCTCCACTAAAGTAACAGTGAAATAGTTTGGAACAACATAAGGGTGAATATACAATAGAATTTTCGTTTTTGAACAATCCTTTTTAGTGTCCGTGTGAAAAAGTCAAGCCCATTAATAATAATAGGGACTTTCATGTTGTTGTTTTTCCACCATTTTAATCAGAAAGCGGAGACCGAACGTGAAAGGCCAAGTGGACAAGTTAATCCGGAGCGTATTCGGTAGTTTGTTGTGATCACTTTAATTTAGTCGTCTGGGCGGTGAGAAGCCTCAGGTTGCAGGGAGCGTTGAACCGTAACCCCTCTGTCCTCCTTGGGTCAGAGTCCTATTACAAGCTCTTTCCCCGAGCACGGCAGAGTGGTTTTAGAGCTTCACAAACAGCTCAGCCTTCTAAAATAAAGATGGCTCTGCTCTGAAAGCCTTTCTCTACATTCCCTCACTGCCACTCCCTCCCCCTCCGTTCCCCTTCCCGCTGCAATCTGTCCTGCCAGCTCCCACGGTTTGTCTTTGGAAGTGATCCGTCCCCGAGCGTTCGGCAGAGCCACTCCATGTTCACATCCCCCAAGGGGCCTTCCCTGCCTGCCCACTACCCCTTGCTTTCTTTTGTCAGCCAAATGGATACCAATTAAATCAACTGTTCTCCAATTAGGATTTGGAAAGAATCTATCTTGTTCAGTGTTTCGAAAATCCCAGGCCTGGCTCCCTATCTTTTTTCCTTTCCTCCATTCTCTACCAACCTTTTCCTGGAATCGGTTACTTAGAGAGAGCGAGTGCTTATTTCCTGCAACGCGATACTCCTGAGCTGTTTTTTTTTTCTCTTTTCCCTTTTCTATGTTTGTACAATATGTTAACCGAATGTTTTGCCAAACATTGGTTAAATTATATGTTGGGGGCCGATGGAATTGTTTCGCTTAGTAAAATTACTTTCATGACCTCAATTACCTGTTAATCATAGTGTAGCTTAATGGCCAGTCTGTAAAATAACGCTTGTGATCTGACTAAGCACCGCAATGAGCGAGTCAGTGCGAAACGCCTTGAGTAACCTTACTCAACATTAGTTTCTGAAACAGTAATTTTCTCAACAAAGGTCAAACAATACGCATTAATAAAAACAGTGCATTCACATAAAATCCCACCACGCACACATAAATTCTCCAGCAACTGCTAGAAAGCAGAACCCTGTGTGATAAATGAAGTGAGGTAATAAACGAAAGGGTGTGCGGTGGGCCTAAGGGTATCTTAATCTGTGGACGTGGGCCACGGCGGTTGCTTGGATGCCATCCACGTCATTATTGCCTATTAACAGTGTTGAGAAAGTATGCCCTATTGTGCTCCTTATGACTGGGCGACACCCCCTCCTGCCACTCGAAATCACATCCAGCTAAACAAACCACCCAGTGAAGCTTCCTGCCGTGCACAGATTGAGACCCCTGGCCCAGCAGAATTTACAGGGCCCCTTTTCTCTTTCTCTTTCATCTTCTTTTTATTTGTCTCATTCTCTCTCAAACTCTCTGGATTAAACACAATACCGTGCAGCCACATGTGGAGGCTTTAACTGTGGCCTCAATCTCCAGATTGATGAAGATTCTGCTATTGTTTGGTAAGCGTGTCAAAACATAGCACAGGCTTAGCACTTGGCTTCCCCGGGTTTACATTAGTAATTCGCACTCACTCCTCACTGCCTACCGTGTTAGAGGCTAACAACACATTTAGAATGGCAAGCGGCTCCAAAAGTGCTGTTTCTGACAAAATCTGACTTCCAATCACTTACTCACCCTCACTATTGAATCACTATTGAATACTGTATTGAATAATATGGAATAGTGAAGATGGCCCCAGTCATATTGGATTACATTAAATGTCATTATATCAAGGCCTGTTCATTGTACTGTGAGTAGATACTTACATATATTGCAATAAAATGAAAAACACGTCCATTGTTTAGCCTCAGTAATTTGGTTACATCGTTTGCTGACCTTCTCAATGCACATTTTGCACTAAAAGAAAATCAGAAAAGGGCAGAATAAAAGGTTGCTGTTTCTTCGGAAATAAGCAATACTGTTTTCAGCTATTTATGTTTTTATAGCCCAATTGAATGTCTTAAATGATCAAAACCTTTCAGCCTAAGCTGATGTGCAAGAATCAAAGTGTTCACAAAGTTCTTAATAGTGCGCAGTATACATTCTTCCCACCTCTAAAGGTGCCATTCTCTGACTGGCCACCTGGGAGATAGAGACATTCACAATAACAGTCTCAATCATGCTAAGACGGCGAATTGACAGCTGAAAATCAGGAGCCGTTGCTTCTCATTCATAGCACTGGACAATGCTCTAATACAGTTGCTTGGATGCTGATCTCCCCTCAACTCTCCTGACGGCCCCCCACCTTTGATGTGTCATGCGCTTTTAATATAAGAAAGGGGCCTGATTGTGCGTCTGCAATAAAGGCCCTTTTAAGTCCATTTTGGAACAAAGATGGTAAGTGACATTGTTCAACAAGAGATTGACCTCCAGTGATCCCCTGCAGTGTGAAGGACTACAGGGGCTGTGAGGAGTGTTTGAGAGCGATGTGTAAGTAGGGTCCCTCTGTCTTGTATGGGAATATAGAAAAGCCTTTTTTTCTCATATTATATAGCAGAATTAAAGGAACAGTTCACCCAAAAATGAAAATTCTGTCACTATTTACAACCATGTGTTGTAATTATTACACAAACCCATGAGATTTTTTTTGTTACTACAATAAAAAGGATTTGCATAGACAATCAGTTCAGTTGTGCACTACATTACAACACATAGCAACACAAACAGAATGTATTTAGCGGTTTACTGATAATCCAACCCAATCTGATCAGAAAACAACTATTTTACGAGATGACGATATGACGGTCCACAACCCCAACCATCAGTGAGGCGTAACCAGATTGTATGAAAACGTACCTATGAGATTGTAAGAATATACATAAGAATTAGCACCAATTAGCCAAAACATAAAATAGAGCGCCTTAAGCATACGTTGGATATTTTGGATCCTTTAGTGAGCCATGATCAGATAATTGATTCAGAGTTGAATTGTGAATGAATCATTTAGACCGGTTTTCTGAACCAATCAATTAAAACGATTTTATTCAAAAGAATGATTAGTTCAGCATTTGTATGGCTTCAGAAGACTTGAAATACACAGAAGAAAGAAAGTCATATGATCATTTTCAGTTTTGGGTAAACTATCGATGTAAAGGAGCAAATAATACAGTGTAACTTAACTGCAAAAAGAAAAGAGGAGACCTAAAATCTAGCTAGGACCAAGGAACAGGACCGGAGCACACGACGTTTTAAGTGATTTTTATTGATGCAAAACGACTTCAGAGTCTGAAGAAGACGCATGGGCGTTGAAACGTTAGTCGTTTTGCACCAATAAAAATCACTTAAAACATCGTGTGCTCCGGTCCTGTTCCTTGGTCCTAGCTAGACCTTGGTTCTCCTCTTTTGATTTTTGTGTCCTGTTCCGTGAGCACCAACCAGGCTGAAGCGCAAGTGACTCCTTTCTACTGCAAAAAGAACTTCATGTTGGGAAGAAAATCTAGAATAAAGAACACTATCTATTATACCCACTTTCATTTACAACTGTCTAATGGACTATGACCTTCAGGCCTTGTCCACACAAATAAATTTTCATTTGAAAACACATATCTTTCTCTATGTTTTGGCCTTTCGTCCACACTGAGATAGCATTTTTGTCCTGGAAAAATGACGTTTTTCAAAGAACGCTTTCCCAAGTGAATAATTTTAAAACTCTGTTTTTGCATTATAGTGTGAACTGTGAACATGGAGGCATTTGAAACCAATGAGGCATGTTTCTTGACGCATATTGACCCGCATACACATATTCACCCAATAGATGTGTGCTTATACCGCTATTGTGCCTGTTATGTGCTATTCACTTACACACTGTTGTAGCCAAACATGAGAGCAGTTGAGTTTTAGTCTAAAAATAATGGTGAGTGAGTGCGACCTGGACCCATCAGTGAATGGAGAGATATTTTGCTAAATAAAATGACCCTGCCAGAAGAATAGCATGAGAACTTTATTATGTCTGTTCCGTCTTTATCATCTCAGTGTGATTTTACGCATGCGCATGAAGATGAATTCGAAGTTTTCCTACTTTTCAGTGTGAATGAGAAACTTTTGTAAAACGCTTGAAAACGCTAGTGCGTTTTGAAACGAAAATGGCATTTAAAATGTATCCAGATTAATGTAAGCAGCCTCAACTTTCTGTCCATCCAAGTTATAAATAAATAAATCAATCATTAGATTTCAGCTCTCGGCTGTAGCAATGCGTTTCGCCGAGAAGGATGTCTGGGATATAATCATTACAGATCAGGAGACGCACAGGCCAACAAAAATAACATCTGTCTCCAGACATCCATGAACTTCCAGAGGCCTCTACCTCACAGCTGAACTCTACCACTCTCCAGTCAGGAAACCATCTGATTGTGCATTTAATGAACCCAAAAGTACAGCCTGTGTTATTCCAGCTGTGTTCTGAAGCAGGTTCTAAAGTGCATAAACACAGTGAGTAAATATTCACCGGTGCTGTAAATATGGCCTGATTGATCCATTGTACCGCTCTCAATGCCACCTGATTGTATACATGCATAAACTTCACATTTGCACATAATCACGGAGTCAGCTGAAGAGGCAATTGGTCCCTTAATCGTCTTATTTAAGTAAAGGATGTAAGTTCTTGGGTAAGTCATAAACTTGCCTCGCCTCTCCTCTCCTACAGTATATACACAGCCATAGCCTTTTCAGCACAAATCTGCAGCCACGCTTTTACATAAGATAAATAAATGAACAATCACCGCATTTTTCCACTGACTAATTCCAGAAGACAAAAAAAGAAAAGAAAAAAACAATTAAAAAGCCCTTCTTCCCATCCAGACCATTCCCACGCATTTCTTGGCAGAAGATTCCTGATGATCTCCAGAGGCCTTGCTTCTTTTCCAGTCTACGAGGAACTTGTCAGGAAAAGATCTACATTTCCCAGAGAGGAGTGTAGGCGAAAGTGAGAAGAACACAGCGAGAAGGACCAGCAGGGCGAGCGAAAGAGGGTGGGGGGGGGGGGGGGGAATGGGGGGACAAAACGAGAAGAAAGGAAGAGAGAAAGGGAGCGTCTTGGAGAGACGGAAAGCGAGGGCGAGGTAGCGCTTCTATCCAAATGGGAGCAATAGCCACAGGAAGCGAGAGGAGCAGAACGCCGAGGAAGGGTAGGGCTGAAAAAGAAGGGAAATATTCACCACCCAACTCCTGCAAGACCGTCATCATCTGACTTTTGCTCTTTTGAGGCAGGCGCGAAAAAAAGCGAGGCCATATTAAGCAAGCAATGAAAGAGTTCTCCATTCCATAATCAAACTATTGTTCTTCCAACTCTGACCCAGGGAGCACAAGTGCATGGCTAATCAGTTTAACCCTTCGATACTAGACTTGGCTTTTGGCAGTTTCACATGATCTGTGGATGACAGCAGTACCAGGCCCTTTCTGGGAGAATACCATTGCTTGCGGTACGGCAGGGCCAAAAAGCCCCGACCCCAGAGCCGTACTGACCTGCCAGGGCACACCTCTGCCCGAGGGCCTGCCTTAAAACATCAACACAAAGGCAATCTCTTAGACAGCTGCTCCCAGCCTCTCCAACTGGCACTTCTCCCTTTAGAGATGACATTATCCTTATTCTAATGAGGGGTTTACAGCTTTTGTTTTTGGATTGGTGCTGAGTTTTTGCTTTTTGACCCTAATAGGACGGTCCAGGTCAGTAGAAGTCTTTCCAGGGTCAGGGAAAGTGACAGGAGTGTCAAAACCGATTTAAACTGACGGGTGAACTAACAGGTTGGCCAGGCTGGTACACATTTCTCTCCCATATTTTCTTTTTACAAGGAGGGACAAATGGGAACTTTTTTGAGGTCTGATGACAGCGATCCAAAAAAAAAAAAAGTGATGGAATTGATTGACGTGGAAAAAGAATGGGCAAACGAAGGGCTTCGTTTTAGACTAACAACACTGTTTTTGTTTGCATGTGACCCCGTCATATGGCGGTTCAATAATAAGACTTCTGATTGAGGTATTTTCAATTATAATTAGCATTTAAAAATAGTAATATACTACATTTAGAATTGACATCATTTGTATAAAAAATATAATATAATAATGAAACGCCAATTATAATCGAAACCTACAAATTGTAAAATTACTATATATTTACAAATACATATATTGTCAAATAAAACTTATTGTCTCAAATACTAACATAGACATGTTTGTAGCTTAAATTCTAGCTAAATTCTAGAAATTATATTGATACTTTGGTTGAGATCAATATAGAAGTCACTGGTTTCCTAAGAAAAACCTCTAACAAGTGTGTGTCCTTGTTTCTTCTTTTAGAAAAACAACCTAATTATCCTTAATAAATGCATCCAGCGAATGCCAGGCCTACATCTCATATCTTCAGCAGTGTGGTCTCCAGCCACCTTAGACCTAGCACACTTCAGTTTGTCTTTATTAGGCAACAAGCAGCTTTAATCAAAGCTGGGGAGGCTGTGTACTTTCCTCCTTCTAATGTGCCATTAAGCTCTATTCGGTACGACTGAACAGTTGTCACACAAAGTGGAGAAGCCCAAAGTAATCAATGGTAGTTAAGAAGTGTAATTTATCACCTTGCCACAGGCAGGGCTGTGTGGAAGCAGGTCTAGTGCAGGCTGGGTGAGGCTCCAACGGGAAGATCAAGTAAGGTGGCGGCAGTGGTCTTACATGGGTCAAGGCACAATTACTCTTAATCTGCCTCTTGCCATGACCACTGACAGAGGCCCAGTTCTACTGCTGCATTATCAAGGTTTATCAATAGAATGAAATTAAAAGCCATTGATTTCTGCATAGGTGTTTTTTTTTTCTCCCAAACTGCCATACCTGGTTGCAAACACAGAAAAAGTTAATGAACATTTACAGTGGGTTCAAAAGTCTGAGTCCACTAGTGGAAATCCTTCTATTTAGCATTTTTCTCATTTAGAATGTTTAGAATACAAATATACTTCATAAAATTCTAAATTATCATAATTTGATGCTGATATTTAACACACACATACGCAACAATTCTTTCAAAAGAATTGACTCAAAAATCTAATTATATTATCAGCATAACAATTTAATTTTCAGGTTAAACAGAAAAAGAATTTTCAATATTAAAATATGAATGAATTTCAGAATGCCTTAGTATTCGGGTTGTCCGCCTTTAACAACAGTAGCAAGTAAGTTGCATGAACACTATCATGTTTTCCAGCACAACTTAAAAATGATCCAAAAGAGCATCTTGTGCTTCACTAGAGGAACATCTGACCAACTGTAAAAAGCCACATGATCAATGTCACAAACTTACTTATATGATTAATAACATAGAAATAGTGCTTAGATATGTCTTTCATTTCATATCAAAAAAGTATTGAAATCCCACTTTTTTTCAATTGTTGACACAGTTGAAATATACTCCCTTGTCCGATCACTGATACCAAGTTCTCCCTCTAGTGTCTGAGACCAGCACTCTAACTTGCAAAATATGTCAGTGGAACAGGAGGATGATGATGATGATACGTTTCCTCAAGGGAATACAGTTATTCAACTAGGATCCATTTGAATTGTTTTCACATACTGTAATAAGAAACCTGAACTGATTGTCTATGCATGGTCTTAACTGGGTTTCAAAGTGGCTAGTTTTATTTCATAAAACATACAAAAGTAAAAAAAATAATAATAATAATATATTTTTTATATAAATAATATCACTAGCCATAATATGCTAAATTAATTATGTTTATATTTTTTTTATTATTTGTTTAATTTTGTGAATCCATTCCCAGATGTCTCTTTAGGTTTCTAATGTTAATGCTAAGTGAATTATGGCATCATGACATGTTTATCCTCATTTAAACGTGTTTTTTTTGTTTGTTTTTTACCTTGCCCTGCACAGTTTTGCATGATTTTTTGAGAATCGTGACCTGTTTTAGCATTGCTTTTCAAATGAATACTCTCTTCCATTTTTAAAAAATGAAATAAAGTTCAGGGCTAATTGAATGTTAAAAAAGTTACATAAAACATTTCCACATCAAAGTGAACAAATCCAAACTTTAAATTTTTCTTCAATGACCATTAATAATATGACAAATGTTTTGGCATGATATCCTTATAATTCTTATAAAATTATAAAAGCAAACCTTCAAAAATAAAAGTAATGACCAAATCTTAATAGCAACAATGTCTATTTATAATTTATAAACACTCTGTTTTTGAACACGAACCAGAAAGGACAAAGAATCCAGTTTATCCACCAGATGCAGAATGTCACAACTGACTGTTCACAGCCAACTCGAAATGTCAGAAGATGACAGAGGTGGTTTTAGCTGAGCGGAAGAAATGCTTGAAACGGTCCGATATACAGCAGCGTTAATGGCTACGCTAAGAACAAAGTGATTTGTGGCCCAACCCTACAAATGTAAGAGCAATGAAACAGAGGTGACCTCTTGTCTCTTTACCCTGCCTCGCTGTCATCGCATGAACCGCGCTGAGAAAAGAGGGTCACTTCTCAGCACACTGGTTAATGACCTTGATTTTAACATAATTGCATCCGTTCCTTGCGTCGCATCATTTGAACATATTCGGAAAGTTGTTTGCATCACATCATTCGGAATACCGAATAAGCTGAGCACAAGTAATGCGTGGACGTATCGTCTCTGAATGCCGTGAGCAGAACTTAAAAAAAAAAATTATGTCCTACAATTACCCACAAATCACAGCGCACATGAATGGTCAGAGCCAGAGGTGAAAGAGGGGCTATTAAAAAAAATAAAAATACAAGTTAAAAGAGGCTGAAAAGAAAAGAATAAGAAAAATTTCAATTTCAACTGCATTATTATTTTCATTAATCATAGCCCTGCCTTAGCCCTTATCCTTATGCCTTAGCTAGAGATCTATTATACGCCCCATTTAGCCCCGGCCATATTACCTCATATGTTTTCCCGGCCGACCAAATAAGACTTAAGAGATAAAACAATTTACTGTTCATTATGAGCCATGTCACTGGAATCAATCTATTAACCTGCGTTAACTGGGACGGGGGTGGGGGGTGGGGGGGAGCAGAGAGCTTACAGCCTTGCCTGACAGGAGAGGGAAATGGATATTTATATATTAGATATCCACGATCATAAAGAGAGTTGGGCAATTCAATACCCCCCACCCCACCCCATCATTCCCATCCCGGCTCCCCCTACCTCAGTGGATGGCTTTATTTTCCCGGTGGCCGAGGCGGCCTCCTCTCGCCTTCACGCAGCCCCTGACCTGTGAAAGATTCTAACAAATTAGCTTCTATTGTGGAGCCAAAGGTGCCATCAATGAGGGGACGCTCGGCTGAGTCTAAAGTATGATGGGAGAGAGCGGGCGGCAGAGCAAAGAGCCCTGACGTGATTGAATTAACCCTTTGTGGAGAATGTGCCTGTTAAAAAAGGGAAGGTTTAGGGAGGGTTTAAAAAGGTTGGGACCGGTGCCTGCTCCGCTTGGAGTGAGAACGCGATCCATGCCGCAAATGTAATCATGCTGCCTTTGTTAGGATCCCCAACCTATGGAAAACCATCAAACACATCAAGATAATTGTCGTTGGGTGCTCAATACTACTCTTTTCTTTTGAAATTACATTTTGAGTGCCCATACTTTTTCAACTGTACTGTATGTGTTCCTGCATTCAATATGTTTACTTAAACTCAGCAAGCACTCATTGATTGCCATTTTTAAGAAAAACCTATAGAAATGTGGGTGAAATTGCATCAAAATGAAGGGATTTTGCAGTAACCACCTTATTTGAATCGTTCAAACAACCCTACATGCAATGCACTGCACTTACTGATTGACGCCCTCTCAATACGTCTGCATTCACGCAGCCTAATATTGCTGAAACAGGGTGATTCAGAAAGAGCTTAATCACCTAGAAAAGCACAGTTTCTTCCCAGCCAATCAACTGCCACGGTTCTCCAGACTTGAACTTATTGACATATCCATGTATTGATGGTCCAGTGAAAAGGCTCATATTTGTATGATAATGAATGTTTGAACTGCGTGTATAAAAGGTCAGGCATCACCTGCCACCCCTCAAAGTGTCTCAATAAGCACATTCCTATTAAAAAGGGGAAGGGTGATTGTGTTTGCCTACTGTGTATTAACCTTACAAGCTTGTGTGTTTGCATTATTCATATCAGCCCACACTATCATGGCTGCTCTCACCCCCCAAGTTTGTTTTCCATTCTTGTCTCAAACATTCGCATTAACCCAGTTCTTTTCTAAGATTCAAGAGGTCGTATTTGGTTAATTTCAAAAAGTAGTATGTGGAGTATCAAAATATAGGAGTAAAAAGTGCTTAGTGACTGCAAATAGAGGCATGTTTGTGACTGTCTAATTAGTGTTAATATATAGATAATATCAAACCGGGATTCATTAAAATAATTTGAAACTGTGCTAAACAAGCTGTGTTAGTGAGTGGGCCTCAGGGCACGTCAGTACAACTCCCATCCGTACGCTGTCTCCACCCACACACACACACACACACGAACAAATGCATCTACATGAATGCCAGAGATAGACCGCTGGACAGAACTGCCTCAGGTAACTTGATGACTGTCAGGGGAGTGAAACCTTACTCAAAGATCAATATGTTCTGAAATTAACCTGCAGTCGCAGTTCTGGGCAGTAGGCGTGCATGCTATGTCTGATTAGCATTAAGCTTTGCTATTTATTTGAATGCAATAAATGTTCAACATATATTAAAAAGTAAAATAGGATAATGACTGACATGCTATATGCTAACATGTTACATTAGAGCTAATTCAGCTTCACATTTGTTTTGGTGGCTTGGTCTATCATTGGTTCCAAAATATTTCAGACCACAATTAAAGTATTAAATACATACAGTAGAGAGAGAGAGAGAGAGAGAGAGAGAGAGAGAGAGAGGGAGAGAGAGAGAGAGAGAGAGAGAGAGAACCAAACTGATTATGTTGTAGTCAATATGTTTGTTTTTTTTCCTGTGAGCTTTTTGTTTTTCCTAAGCACTTTTTTGCATAGTAAAATAAAACCTGCTCCAAGTTTAGCGTTTAGTTTTTCCCTCATATTTAAAATACTTAAAGGTATAGCGGAAGATTTTTTACTTCCGGGTGGATCACCTATACTATTGGTCCTCCTAATTGTCAATCATTCTGGTGAATCAATCACTTATTCAAAAAGTGGAGAGGGCGGGTCTTATCTAAAATTCGGAAAGATCCTCCACTATACCTATAAAATAAGAATAAGTATATATATATATAAAATATTTGATTGCACTTTGTTTTACAGTACATGTACTTACAGTGTACTTGCATAAGAAAGTACTGGGTAATATAAATTAACTTCATGGATTAAGGTTAGATTTACTGTTAGGTTCAGGGTTAGTACCTTTAACCAGTTATTGCTATAATAAGAACATAGTATGTAGATGGACAATAGGACTGTAAAAAATAAAATGCTACCAAATATTTGTTTCATATTTTGATTGTTTAATCGAACTTGTAGGGTCATTAAAAACAAATATCCCCTCAGGACATCACTTTTGGCCACTATTGTACATACATGTTGCTGCATTCTTAGAATTGCCACATTTGACGGTAAAGCAGACATTAACATAAACAAAAAAATCAAATGGACTCCACAACAAAGAGTTCAAATCCTTCATCTGCTCAGCTCAGAACAATGCCAATAATGCCATCTGGCCTAATGAAGGGTCATACGAGCTATAACAGTGAGAATCATGCTTGTACTCTGCATTATTAGTCAATCTACATCGGCTGGCCAAACATTAAAATGTTGACATTGACTCTAACAGAACAGCTCTGTCCAAAAAGTTCTTGTTCATTTTCCAATTAACTCTACGACAGATTCTATAGAGCTACCAAGCGTGGGAACACTGCACAGCCACCCATTTATTTTTCATTCTCTTTTCTCTTAACCAGAAGATAAAACTAGGAGAGGCCAGTTGAAATAAATAATCTTGTTTACTCGAAAAGGTTATATAAGCAGTGGAGCGCTAATCCAGTTTGCATGGAGGAATGTTAAAAGAAAATAGCAATATTTCTGATGTGAGTTCCCACAGCTGAAGGACAGTGCAGCAGACATTTATTTTTGCATGGCTGGGGAAGGTCACCTCTTGTGATATTCTTATTTATTAATTTAATGCCGTAATAAATTTGTTTGAAATGGATGCTCTGGATGCTCACTCAACTTGGGAGGTTACACAAAAATTTGATCCACAACAGGATAAGAGTTTTTTTTTGCTGGTCTGCAAGTAATTTATTTTCTTAACCTTGGGATAGAAAACATGAACAGCTCAAGGCATGGACTTGCTCCAATTTGAACGCATTGTGTTACTAAACTCATTTACCCATCATTATTCACAAAGGAAGTATATCCTCAATCAAGATTTGGACTGTTTATTCAGTAGGAGGATTCATTGCACTAGCAGTCTCATGCCATAGTGTGTAGTTCAGGGCGAAACAGCTTTATGATTCAATGTTTTTTCACAAGCTCAACAGTCAAAAAAATTTTTGTGTGTTTGTGAGCCATTGCAACAGCCATCTCGGAGGAGAAAACCGAATGCAAAGTGTGACAATCAAACAAATTCAAAGGACGGAGTGAAGACGTGGTGACATGAAATGGCTTTTGACGCAGCACTTTTAAGAGTGCCGATAAGCATCCTCTTGTGTCTGTCAAATATATTCAAGCCCATGCATCCTCGCTTTTACTGAAGTGCAACCAGAGTTGGGGGAAATGAGTATGAAATGACCTTTTTGTGTGTCTGTGAATGTGTGCATATGTTTGAAGATGAGACAAGGTGCTTGCCTAATCCCAAGTTCCTTTGCGATTGGTGTTGCAAATGTCTCCATCTGGGCTAATCTTCTTTTTCTCATGCCTTGTGAGTTAACGTGACATTTCCAGAAAATTAGCCTTTCAAGTGACCTAAGTGGCTGTCTGTGTATTTAGAGATAGGGGGACAGATAGATTCTCCTTGTTTGTTTATTCAAGCCGCTTCTGGAAACCTTGAGGCTTGCGCTGTCTGCCACAATGCTCTCTAAAAATTCATATTCTTTTTATGAATGTAGGACTAGCATTTGCCACGGGTGGTAGCACAAAATTGCACCCAGCTCACACCTCTTCTGAAGTACCGAAAATTTAGTAGATAGTTAGAATGGTTTCAATTGTTTGGTGCGAATATGCGGTCAAAGAGTGCGTGGGATACATGCGTATCCATGAACTCCTAGGTTGAAATACCAATACAGCAACCTAGATTTGAGCTATTTATCATCCCAAGCAACAGAAATTTCTATATTTGTTGTCTACATTTTTAGGAGGTTATTGGTTTTCAAAGAATCATACCTCAGTGTGTACCAAATTATTTCCATGCCAACAATGCTAACAGGACAGAACAAATCATGTATTTCAGAAAGGAAAAAAAAAGAGAATTTTGCCACCACACCATTTGATATATTATGAATCATGATGATGTATAATAAAATTAATTATTGAGTACCTAAGTAAAAGTAGCAATGCAATAGTAGGAAATAAGCTCTACCGTTTCATATGATTAGCAAGACAAAATGCTATAGTTCTTCATAATTTCTTTATAACACTGTATTGCACATTTAGATTTACAATTGAGAGAACCGGTAATAGTCAAAACAGACTGACGTATAAAAAAATAGAAGTACATTTAACCTTTATGTATTTGAACTGCATATAAAATGTATATCCATTTGGATTACAACTTAATGTGACACATATTCGTCAGTCATACATAAATGAAACTAGTAAGCCCTCAAAAAATCATGGCATAGTTTATTATATTAATTACGCTATTTTATTTTATTTAAATAATCATATTTTCTTAATGAATTTATTTAAATTGCTTAGATTTATCATAAATCTGTTCATTGTGAAAACAAAAAAATGGAAATGTATATATGTAATTTAAATACATAAAATTGTAAATTTATGCCTACAGTAAATGTATCTAGTGTTCATTTGAGTGAATCAGTTTGTTAGAACATGTACTGTATATCATCAGAAATCAACCAAACCTGCTTGACACGCGAGAATAAATCTCACTGGTTCTTGCTGAAGCTCGAACGTGCTGCATAACACGAGAATGAACCAAACTGGTTCTCACGCGACAAGAAAACATATTTGAGCTTCCGTTTACCATAACTGATATGTGAGTTGATCAATGTTTATATGAATAAAAGCCTAAATTCAGCCTGTTCGTCATATAGTGATCGAGTCTCTTCAGAAAATTTGGACTGCTCAATTCATATGGATTCGTTTTACAATCTTTTTATGAACTTTTTCAATGGAGGGACAGAAAGCTCTCAGATTATATCAAAAAGATCTTCATTTGTGTTCCAAAGATGAAGGAAAGTCTTATGGGTTTGGAACGACATGAGGGTGAGTAATTAATCACAGAATTTTCATTTTTGGGTGAACTATCCCTTTAAAGGTAGAGTTTAGCCTCCCCCTGCAAACACTATTTTAAACATCACTGTTCTGCGGTGCAGAACCCCAGACACTTATCACAGCGGAACGGGGGATGCGGCACATGGAAATGGGTTTAGATAGAAAATTAAGTTCAAAGGTCACGCGGCCCGGTCTGAAGGGTAACAGCAGATGAAATGTGGCTATTTGTTTTAAGCCAAGACTGATTTCATCTGGCCGGGAAAAGGTCAATGTGACATGAAAAAGGGATTCGTTTTCATTGGTGCTAGCGCGGCTGCTTTGCTCTCTAGGCGCCTGTGTTTACTTGCGTATTTACACTTGGGCTTACTAACCATGTCATTATTCACTCGACAACAGCTTCTTCTTGAGGCTGCAAGCTACGGCCATCTGCTTCACGGGTAAACATGTTTGTACTTTTGTACAATGGCTCAAGCTCTTTGATCTTAATGCAAATCGCTGTCTGATGTACTTTTATTATTTCCTCTGTTTCTGTGTTTTCTTTCAGTTGATGGAAAGAAAATGCTATTCACACACCCATTTCCAATAGCCTTCAAACCTGTGATTTTCAGGTATTATTATTAGCAAACATTATTTAAAATGAAAATGGCATGGGATGTTCAACGTTGGTTTAGTTTACCCAAGGAAATATATATGGCTTATGCCCTTAGCTGCACAACCACAAAGGGGAAAATAAATAAAGGCAAGACAGGATCTCACACCGCCGTCTCGCCTTTAGGGGACCGAGTGTGGAAAGGACACTGGGGTCAGAGCAGTTTGATTTGTATCTGGGGTCCTGTGGGATGGAGGAATACACCAGACTGATGCAAGCGAGGTGCCTCATAGCAACCCCACTGCACCCGAGCAATAAGCCAGGATGCTGCTAGATGAATGAGGCCCATGTTCGGCCATCACTTGCTGTAGGGTTTAGGTGCAATGGAAGCCTTTGAACATGGGCAGAGCAGATGCTGGTCGAAATCAATAACAGAGTTTCAAGAGTTAGCACACTCTAATCGCATTACATTTACATACATAAACTGAAAATCTCAAAATATCTTCTTTTGTGTTCCGTACAAGACAAAGTCATACAGGTTTGGAACAACATTTGGGTGAGTAAATAAGGGTAAATTATCCCTTTTCTTCCCTATTATGATGTATATACGAGTGTAACGGCTTCTCAAACAAGGCAAAATGTAAGACGGGACTTGATTGTGTCCATTAAGAATTGATTGAATTGAGAAGAGACAATATGTATTGCCACTCAATGTATTTAATTTAAGTTGGCAGTATACTATAAATGTAATACTTTTTTTAACGGTTAGTTCACGCAAAAATGGAAATTATGTCATCATTTACGTCTTCAGAACACAAATGAAGATACTTTTAATAAAATCTGAGCCAGTTCTGTACTCTCCATTGACAGCTACGCAACTAGCACTTTGATGCTTCAAAAAGTTCATTAAGAGATCATAAAACTAATCCATATGAATTGAGCGGATTAGTCAAAATTTCAAAAAAGTAAAAAAAGAGACAATCGCTTTATATGATGAACAGATTAAATTTAGACTTTTATTCACATATAAACATTGATCAGTGAACAAACAGAAGCTCAACCGAACCTGCTTGACGTGCAAGAACAAACCTCATTGGTTCCTTCAGAAGCTCAAACGTGCTGCGTAACAAGAGATTGAACCTCATTGGTTCCTTCAGAAGCTCAAACGTGCTACGTAACACGAGAATGAAACTCATTGGTTCCTTCAGAAGCTCAAACGTGCCGCGTAACACGAGAATGAACCTCACTGGTTCCTTCAGAAGCTCAAACGTGCCGCGTAACACGAGAATGAACCTCATTGGTTCCTTCAGAAGCTCAAACGTGCCGCGTAACACGAGAATGAACCTCATTGGTTCCTTCAGAAGCTCAAACGTGCCGCGCAACACGAGAATGAACCTCATTGGTTCCTTCAGAAGCTCAAACTTGCCGCGTAACACGAGAATGAACCTCATTGGTTCCTTCAGAAGCTCAAACGTGCTGCGTAACACGAGAATGAACCTCATTGGTTCCTTCAGAAGCTCAAACGTGCTGCGTAACACGAGAATGAACCTCATTGGTTCCTTCAGAAGCTCAAACGTGCTGCGTAACATGAGAATGAACCTCACTGGTTCCTTCAGAAGCTCAAACGTGCTGCGTAACGAGAATGAACCTCATTGGTTCCTTCAGAAGCTCAAACGTGCTGCGTAACACGAGAATGAACCTTGCACATCAAGCTTCCATTAATCATAACTGATGTGTGCATTGATACATGTTTGTATGTGAATAAAAGCCTAAATTCAATCTCTTCATCATATAAAGTGATCGTGTTTCTTCAGAAAATCTGCAACCGCTGAATTCATATGGATTAGTTTTACGATCTCTTTATGAACTTTTTGAAGCTTCAAAGTGATAGTTGTGTAGCTGTCAATGGAGAGAGAGAAAGCTCTCAGATTTTATACAACATATCTTCACTTGTGTTCCTAAGATGAACGAAAGTCTTACAGGTTTGGAACGACATGAGGGTGAGTAATTAATGACATAATTTAAATTTTTGGGTGAACTAACGCTTTAAGACTTGACCAAATTGCATTGAAAATAAGAGGTATTTTAATGCAGCCAATTAATGAATGTGGGAGAGGTGGTGGGGGCAGGGGTGTGTACAGGAGCACAGGCAACAGCAAAACTAGGCCAGGCTGGCAGAAGAGTGATTTGGCGCATTAGACTCCTGGTGGGATGTCTTCTCTGAAATATGCAACCACACACCCTACCTTTTTGTGGATCAGGCATACAGCAGGTACAGTAATCAAAGGCAGTTTAGTCTCAGACCATCCCCCAACACACGCTTGTTACCCCACCCGATACGTGCCTATAACCCGATGACGATAAATTTATTGGACACCTGTGTTGTGAAACAAGAGGAGTAATTAACAGCACAGACGGGGAAACGTGCAATCACCTTGCAGGGCTTGGGCATCTGAGTATGTGGTCTCTTTCATTTTAATTAAAAGAACACCATGAGAACGCTACTGAAAAAGGTACAAAGAAAGGTCAGTGTCTTAGCAAATTATATGCTTTACACGGGTCGTCCCACTGAGTTCTGAGCTCACTGATTCATTGTGCCCCTCCCACATCCAATGATCTTAATGAGTCAGTGTAGAAATGAATAAAGTGCTCTCACTGTTATCAAATGCCATTCAGGACAAACTATTAAAGTATTCAGGTCCTGTAAGTTTTTTTGGTTTCCCAGTATCTTTACATTTGATTTAAGTTGTTAACATGCAGCTTTACCAGTCAGAACAACTTACTCAACTCAACTGTTATAAAAGACAGCAAAAAAAAAAAAAGCAGCATAACATAATTATTTCTGATCATGTGACACTGAAGACTGGAGTAATGATGCTAAAAAAAATTCAGCTTTGCCAATCATAATTGCCATTATTTATATTAAAATAAAACAGTTTAACATCTTAACCTAAATTGTATAAATTATATATACAATGCACATTGTTCACTAAGATCACGCTGCAAATATATGCTAAAAGGGGTTTTGGCAGTTCAGTAGTGTTTATAGGAGCTCACCCTCATATTATCTCACCTTCTCTGTGAACAAGGTCATTACAATCCCAATATAATGGCACGAGGTAATCAGAGGATGCTGATGAAGAAAGCAACAGTAATGATATTTTATGTTTCTCTTTGCTTGCGTGTTAGAGTCATTAGCTTCATGTTGACATCATTCCATCAGGACCTATTGAAAGCTGGTCGGAAAATCAATAGGAATAAGATTAGCTGGTTGGGGTGGGGTTATGAGGTTAGTGGGCAATATGCAAGGTTCACAGAGCAACACCTGTGCTTTTTTTGGACTTCAAAACACAAAGACAGAGATGGTGTGTTGTAAACACAGTTGAGGGCTGGTTGTACATGCCGGATTACATCACTGAGGCAAACAGACCTTAACCATGACCACTAACTATTAGGTTTTAGGCTGTGGTGTAGACACACTCAACGACCCTTACAGCCCCATTAAAGAGGAACAAACATTTTTTTGCCCTGAATATGAATAAAATAGTGCAGATTTTTTTTCACAGAGTCCATTAATTTGATTTTTATCTACAGTAAATGACAGATCTATAACAATCTGTTGTTTAACAGAGACTAATTTAAGGGACCATATAAAATCCAATCATTTATAATCTTTATTACTAAATAAAGAGGCCTATTCAAACATTCACTTCAAACATAAATAAAATTCACATAAACTCATGCACAAAAAAAACCCTGACTTCTAGAGTATTTCTCTCTCTCTCTCTCTCTCTCTCTCTCTCACACACACACAAACACACAGGGTTTCCATGTTTTATGGGGACTTTCCATAATCATTTTTATACTATACAAACTGTATATTCTATACCCTAAACCTACCAATCACAGCCAACTTTCTGCAGTTTTACATTCAGTAATCATTTAGTATGTTTGGTAAGCTGTTTTCCTCATGGAGACCAACACAAAAAAATTCCCACAAGATCCCCAAAAAAGTCTGGTATTACCATCCTTGTTGGGACATTTGGGGTCCCCACGATGTAGTGAATACATGAACCACACACACACACACGATAAAGTAATTGATTTGAGGGAGGTCTGCTTATTTCCCATCTCTTGAAGTGCCACTTGAATTTTCTGTTGGGCATAACTACATTAGGGGTCAGAGGAGGGATGGGTAATGGTGATCTCCTCATCACTTCATTCTGTAGCCAAGAGTCTTTTCATTAAGTGTTTCTGGTAGTTAGCAGTGACTTTAAAGCTGCAAAATGGAATTACTTTATCCTTCGTTCTTTTAAGCAGAGCAAATGGACAATTTTAATGTGATGAAATAAAAAGAAAAGATCCTAATGGTAATAAGAAATCCTGGGATACGGAGATTTGACCAATTTAACCGCCAATTTAGATTGACATTAACAAAGCCAGCACGGGTGACCCAAATTGACCTTTGAAATGTGTCTAGCACAATCAATGGCGACAAAGAATAGCACTGAATTTAGCTCTGCTATCCATTTTGTAGTGCCAACCAAAGATTTCTAAAGAATACAGAGGGACAGTCTGCCTATTTTTTCAACTTAATGACAAGTCAAATCAAATCACAATTGCTTGTGTAGTGCTTTATACAATACAGATTGTTTCAAAGCAGTTTCACAATAATAAACAAGAAAATAACAGTGTTGTTGCCAAGTTCTTAATTATGAAACAAATACAATTTCAGCTTTAAAGCAGCTCTAATAGTGTCAATAGTGTCTTTAATCAGCTCGATTTAGTTCAATGTTGATTCAATTTAGTTCAATAACAGTGTGAATGTTGAAAATTAAATAGTTATGAAGCAAACTCAGTTCAACCATAAAGCAGCTCTACAGAAGACAAGTGTCATTATTCAGCTCAAGTCAAATTATGAAACAAGCTTAATTGACCAATCTAGAGGCAAGTGTTGTAGATGTTATTAAATCAGTGTTGATTCAATTCAGTTCAATAACAGTGTCGATATTGCAGAGCTCATAAAACTAATTGTTTCATTATCATGCCATTATCCAGCGCAATTTACTTTGTTTTGTTCTCATCCAATAGTGTCACTTCAGTCAAATTGATATTACAACTAAATATTAAAGAGCCCGTATTATGCCCTTTTACAAAGATTTGATTTTGTTTTTGGGGTCTACTAGAATAGGTTTGTATGCTTGAATGTTCAAATGGCCATTCTTCCAAAAAGTGTGATGGGCTCTGATTGGTCGGCTGGACCAGAGCGTTGTGATTGGTCAGCCATTTTGAACAAGTTTCGGAAAAGTCCTGGAGTTTATAGACAATATGAGATGTAAATTGCGACTGTTACGGAGGATGATCGGATATTTCTTTTCAGTTTATTATTAACTTGTGTTTACTTTAATAAAAAAAGTGGGTTTGGTCAGAAACTGGTAGCCAGGCAACAGACAAATGACCAATCCTGAGAGGCGACGTCACTACACACATTCTTCCAGCATGGTTCCGTGGCCGAGAACGGTTTGTAACCGTGTTGTGTTGAACCAAGCTCAAGTGGAAATACAACAGGAACCATTCCTTGCTCTTCTTAAAACTGTTTGGCCCGATGGTGGAAAAGAAGATTTTGTGCTTTGTAACTTTGCATACATCTTTCAAGCTCAAACAGCAAGGAAATGTCCTCTTTTAAACCCCAACTGAGCCATCCAAAGGCAATAGTGGCAAGGAACAAAAACTTCATCAGGTGAGAATAGTGGAGAAAACTACAATCAATTTTGTCCTGTTTATGCATTTTCTCTTTTTTTTTTATGACTGTTTTGCCATTTGAAGCAACTCAATGAACAGCCAAACAGGAAGCGATGGTGGACCTACCTATTTTTGTGTGTAACTGGCCATATTGTCTCAGGAGTTAATTGGTTTCTCAGAGTCCAGGTAGTTACTAAATGTTTTGGCAGCATTAGAACCTCAGCACTTTTCCATTAATGGCGCGTGAAATGAAATGTTTGATACTGCAAATAAAATCAGTGATATTCAAGGATGTTATGGTAGGTAATGCGTTGAAACAGCCATTTAATGGGTCCTGGAAGATTGGGGTAGTGTCAGCTGGAACCGCCAGGCCCTCTCCTGACATTGCTAGTTGCCTCTTCATTCTCTTAACGACTGTCTGCTCTGATTACACAGCCATCCGCAAGCTTAAAAACTACAGAGACATGCTCTATTAGTAGTCCAATTAGAGTCATTAGCATATTCAGCCTTCATTCTGCCCCGGTGATTGTGTGACACTATGCAAGGAGCTGTGAGAAATCCAAGCCGCTGTAATGACCAGCTTAAAAGATGCATCCCTTCGGCTCCACTGGCCAAGTTTATCAACTTCGGCAAAGCCTACCGTTTCATTTATTTTCCCTAAACTCGCTGTTCTCATATTTAAAAGCATCTCTGATATTCCTCCAAGTGACCTTGGTTTGGAAATTAAGATATTTTTGGAACAACAGCTGCCTCCTGATTGGCCTCCACCTGTGAATCATACGTGCTATATCACATTTTCTCGATGTGTGTGTGTGTGTGCGTATATATAGTAACGTTCAATTGTCTCTCGTACAATGACGCCCACAACTGTTACATAACCCATAACACATCAACCAACTGTCTTGTTATTTTGCATCCAAAGTGTGCATCTCGTAATTGTCCATTTTCCTCATGTGTGAAACTTTATTTCACATTAGCCAGTGACAGTTTTGACATTGATAAATTACATTGATGGTGCCAGGCTGTGTGTGTGTGGGGGGATGACTGACAGGTTTTAATGAGAGCAGCAGTGTGACAGTGTCAGGTGCTGATGGAAATGAGGCCTAGTTTTACCTTTGCAAAGGTTATGTCCTTTTTTCTTAACAACGCAGGTAACTGTTGATGATAAGAGCTCAGCTGACAATCATGTCTGCTTAATTGATTTTTTCCTTTTTTTGAACGACTTCAAATTTACACATCACATATTTCGCTTTCAACAATCATATCTCCCTCTGCAGTGAGAGTGAGAAAGAGGGGCCACATTGTGTGAATAAAAGTCCTCTTTTTTCTTCACCTTTTTTATCTTTTCACATCGCACAATGTGTTAACAAGGAGATGAAGACATACAGTCAGCTCTAAGTAACACTAGTGTCACCATTGCAACACTAAAAGGCTAAGACAGTAATATATGGCTTCTTTTCCTCCTTTTTACAGTGATCCAGTTGTGACAAGGCATGACAATTACCCCGCTCTCAAGCGATAATCTAATTATATCAAACATAGGCACTCAATCAAATTATTGTGCTCTGTGGCTACATAACGCAGAAACATTAATGCAATTTGTGGGAGCTGGGATGACTAAAGCAGTATGTATTAACAAAACGTAATGGGACTCCCATAGGTAAATGAATATGCTAACAAGCGGCGAGGTTGCTGCTAAATCTAATATCTTTGAGCTATTCAATTCCAAACCATTCCTTGTAAAGCAATTGAATATGATAGCTGATGCATCTATCAATTATCAGTGAGAAAAATAGATAAGCAATATGAGAAAGGCCTGTGAAAATATAGATAGATCGTCACAGATCTACAGTAGAACGATATACAGTATACATACATGCATTCACATATATAAATATATATCAATTTTACTTATTAAAATGATTTTATGACTTTTAATGTATAATTTTATTATAAATTGATAATATAATAAGTAAAAAAAGACAGAACACAATGCTAAATGTTATGAATATCTATCATGTTTTTTAAATATATATATATTTAATTATATGTAGAATTAAAAATATGAATAATACAAATATTGTTTATAATAAATAAACAAACAAACTGAAAAATAAACCGCCTTCAAACAGTTTGTTATCTTAAATATGGTTTCAATTATGGTTTTTGTTCCCACAGTCCACTAAAAGGAAGCTTACACATTCAAGTAATACATGAATTTTCCCATTTGGCCATTTTAGATGATTTAATAGTAAAAATAGAGCTCAGTACATGACTTACTTATTGATACAAATGCATCCCCAAGGATAAATATATCTCCTATAAAATCCGCAGTAATTGTGTGCATATTCTCAGGGTTAAAATATGTTTTTAAGCGAACATATATTTTACCAAATCACACTCTTTTTGGAGAGGTTTGAACTGTTGAACCTGCAACATAAACGCTGGCGCAAATTATTATAAAGTACTAATATCAAAGAATAGCCTGGTGGGCCAAGGTTATCCCTCCATATTGCAACCATGGATCATAGTGAAGATGTCTTCCAGTGTGGCTTGATGGCCTGATGAGGGCTTAGAATAATAGAATATGTCAACCGGGTTGAAGTATACAATGCTTTGAAATTGAATGTCTGGACATGTCCCGCACCCTCACACGTTTCATCGTCTGATATGCAATATCAAAAGCATTGCATTTTCCTTGACTTGGTGTAAAAAAGAAAATGCTGGCTTTGCAGAAACTTTCTTCCTAAATTGATCATAGATGTCAATTCACAGAAGTCAATCTCATAGAAAACCTCAAGGGCAAGACCTATAGTTGTGATGTATTTCCATTCTATCTCTTGTTCATGTGCGAGCTGCATCATTGCAGGTACTCATTCTGTTCTGTAGTGTGATTTATGGAAGCAAAGGGAAAAAAAAACTCCATGGCTCCATGGCTTTAAATGGATAGTTCACCCAAAAAGAAAAATTCTGTCAATATTTATTTACTCACTTGTTCCAAATGTGTACGACTTTATTTTTCAGTTTTAATAATTTACCCTTGTCTTGTGTAATTACAATGAATGGGGAATTTAGCACAATAAAAGTGATCCGTATAAGTCATCTGCTATAAGTCTTCAGAAGCCATACAGACTGAAATTTAAAGTCATTATTCACTGATAATCTTCCAATCCAGCGATCTGTCGACAGCTAATCCGATCACTAAGGTTGAACTCGAGAGCCGAAAGATCCAACTTAAAAGAAAAGATTCATTTATGAATGGACATGACAACTTCCCTTATAGTACAGATAGAAAGGTTTTAGGGAATAAAGCCTTAAATCAGCGAGTTCCTCACACAAAAGCTATCTAATGACTCCAGAAGACTTGCAAAATAGTCGCATAGACCTCTTTTATGGAGCTTCATTAGAAAAAGCATGCCATTAAACGCACATTTAAATAATCCGTCTTTATGTTGTTTCTAATGTGCCAATTTTTTACAATTATGTTTTTCTGTCATTACAAAAACAAAAAGTTTCAAAATGAGATAAGGCCCTTGAACCAAAAAGGTACTATAATTGTGATTCAACCAATTTGTTTTTAATCTTAGTGGTATAACATACTCTATACTGCGATTCCACTTACTGTATGTCATGCGTTACAAATAGCATGCCAGTGGTGATTTGAAAAGCCCTGTCATTTAACCATAGTAAATCTCAGAGTGATAGCCCTCCATGCTATTTCCCTCCCATCTTATGACTATATAAAGCCCTCATATTAAAGGCACCACAAGGTCTAACATTAATTTGGTTTATGTTTGACAAGAAAAAGCTCTCCTTCCTACGAGGGCACACTCTGAGACCTTTTCAATTCCCTGGATTTGTCAGTCATTTATGATTGAGCTGCTTACTGATTTGACAGAATAAAAGAATGTCTATATTTTGATTGTTTACCCCTCTCTATAAAATGGTGTGGGAAACATTAAATAAGGCACGAACATGATCTGCCATACATCATTCCCACTTTATGGTAATGATATTTTTGGAATATGTTTTTTTTAAGGTATTTCCCAATAGTTTAATAATAGATTATACTTATGTATTATTTATAGGTGACCTTCCGGATAAATAAATAAAAAAATAAAAAAATTCTTTCAAAATACCAGTTATAAACAGCCTCTCGTAAAAATGCATTTATACACATGCTTATAGGAGAGAATTCACCAGCTCGATTGTCTAATGCCTGATGATCTAGCAGGCTTTGTTCTCAGACTACATATATAGTATTCATATATATAAAAAATCTCTTTTTTTTCCCCTTTTTTTTTTTTTTTTACATCGCCACAGTGAAAAGACAATCCATACAGACAGCGGAATATAGTGTATTATCATTTGGGGCATTTGTGTATTCTTGTTTGTGTGTACTGTGCTTACATGTATTTGCCCCCTGTATTTCTGTAAGATTGAAGCAGGAATTGTTCTACCCTGAAAAGATTACATGTCTCCCACTTGTATTAGCTAGTAAACATGCAGGCGGTGATGCCGCGATGAGTCTGTTCTTTGTGATAAATATTCACTTGCTGATGACTGGCTCCGATAACCGATGTGTCTCCTGAGGTTATCTGCTGGGCTGTCACATTAGGATATTTTTATCACTATTTATCTTTTATCAGTTTGGATAGTGGCTACCTATAGAAATCACAGAAAGAACAGGATTTTTCCCCCCCTGGAGTTAAGCTGTAGCGGAGAGAATCCATGCGACTTGACATAACCTTTGAGTATCTCAGTGAAATGATTACGCATTGCATTTCCCCAAGCCACGTATTGGATAAATGTTAATAGTGAATTTTGAGAGCAGAGTAAATATAGTAATGAAAGCTCTCCATCAAAGCATGTCTGCTATTGTTTTGTTGTATTAAGGAAATGTCAATGGCACCCACATAAAAAAAAAAAAAAACCTTAATAATGTCAATATTCATCTACACATAGTCTTTTATTTGCTATTTGCTGCAACCAGGTCACAACATTTTTATTTTGCGGGAGGTTAAATGAAAATTACCCACAACCAGTCTAGGAATCTGTCTTGTATGGAAAGATCTGTCTCCATGGATTATCCGTAATGGAAAATAAGTGGATGAAGAACACATTCAGATATCAAAAAAAGTCTTTGTCATCACCCACACATGGGTTATACAATAAAGCCCTAATTAATGAAACACTCTAGTTGAATTTAAAGCGTCTCATCCAGCGGGTTTGCGGGCAACATTGCAGATTTATTCTCTCTTCCATCCCTCTTTGGCAATTAGGCCTGTGAAGGTGGGACCCCCTTTGAAAGAGGCTTTTAGATTAATCATATTATCTGTTGCTTCTGAAACACGAAGCCTTCTTGACCTCCCCTTCCATAAGAATCCATTATCTTAAACTATCACCGTAATCCTGGCTTTAGGAGGGGGAGCGAGGGAAGCTAGAATCAAGCCTAATAGATAGCAAATAAGATTAATCTATGATCTAAGTGCCGATTACACTTGGACCTGCCCTTGAACACTCAGGTGTAACCTTGAGATCTGCATCCATTGCGGGCCAGCAATCGGATTGAGAGTCCCCGAAGGGCCGCACGAAGGGGGAGAGGGCCTTTGGCAGGACCTTACCCCAGAGAGATCAAAGGCCAAGCAGCTTAACCCCCACAAAACCTAAAGGTGTTAAACATCTTCAACTAATGGCAAAACACAGTTCCATTCGAGATAAGTTCACCTCCCCCCTATGTTTCTTCTCTTATTATAGAAATGAGCATAATCACTATTGTGAATGGCATTTCACATATAACAAAATATTTTGACGGCTTATGATTGTACAGTGTAGGTGCAGGAAGGTATTGACCGTACAGACAACCCAACTGATCAGCTTACACAAGAGAGCTATCAAATCATATGTGCGAATTTACAGCCTTCTTGTGTGAGCAGATCACAACATGAAAAAAGATATCAGATCAGAGCCGCAGTGCATTCACGTATAACATTATATAATATCATTTATAATATAATATAATATAACATAATCAGTGCTGGGTAGATTACTTACAAATTGTAGTCTGAATATAAATTGTAGTTAGTAACTTAATTTGACTACTTTTTGATTATTTTTGACCTAATTGTGAGATAAAAAGTCGCAATGACCTTTTAAAATTTAAAAATGTCAAAAAGATATATATATGTTGAACATTTGTTATCAAAAATTTTTGATTACGTCAGGGTTTTCCAAACTGGGGTTTGTGAAGAAACTGCAGGGGGTTCGTAAATTAATGAAAAGGTACTAATTCATTAAACCATACAAGTGTACAATTTTAAAACAAAAACTAATCAAAATAAAACAAAATATTAAATATTAAAAAAAAGTATGCTGTGTGGCCTCTGACTTATGCAATTCCACAAAACTGGATGACTTTCTGAACATATCTAAGCAATATGCTGTTTTAAAAAGGAACATTTAAAAGATAAAAAGAGATGAATTTGTGAAAATAAATGAATTATGAATAATTGACTGCCGTATTGTGAATATTAAGTAATCATGTAATCAATAAAAATGTAACTGTAGTCTGATTATGAGTATTTTAAAAAGTTATATAATCTAATTACAAGTATTTCATTTTTGTAATCTGATTACAAATATTCAGTGACTACCCAGAAACTGAATGTAATGTAATAATGTTTTAATGGATTGATAACCCTAATTTACACTTTGCATATTTAGCCTGCTTTGAATCATATATCATATCATATCTCACATATGGATTAAAAGCCCTAATTTACACTTTACATAATTGGCTTACTTTGAATGATAAAGTTCGGCACCACCTTTTGGGTTCCAGTCTGACACTAAATAATTGTCCCGAAATTGTCTCTGTATTTAACATATGGAGATCGATAGTTAGTGGGTGTCTCTCATTCAAAGTTCAAATCTTCCCTTCCCTTGAATCCTTCAATGCACCCAGACCTTCGGATCGATGCTCTCTTCAGTTTGACTCTGAAGCTGACTATTTGATTAATCTGCTTGGGTAGTCGGCAAGGAGGGCCGCCACACCACGGCAGACAGTTTCATGCCATTAGGATGGCTGGAGTAATGAAATTTCATTTAATTTGTCAGGAAGACAGTGCTAATGTTAAAAAGCTTTTGGATAATAAAAAAGTCGGGAGAGATCTGAGGGAAAGCTTTAAGTAATTACTCCGAGTGTCTCGGGTCCAGGCGTTAGAATATTTACATTACTGTCATGGAGGTCTTAAGAGTAATTAAATTAGTGTGCCGGTTAAGTTCTTTATTTCACAGGTTTTCTCCCCTCTCTTGAATGTATATTAACTATACTCACTTTGACTAAAGAAGCTAGCATACAGAGACAAAGGCTTTGTCTCCATGTGATAAATTTCATTGGCACAGAGTGCTACTTAAATGGAGGAGCCAATGTGCGCTTTCCAATGTGCAAATGAATGACATAGCAGCTAGCTGTTAAATCAACCATTTTAAGCCATAAAATCCAATCCTAAATATGTATTTTCCCTAAATACACTACTTGAAGCTAGTTTGCATTTATTAAACACATGCAGCGTGCCCTACTCTTTGTAAGCATAAATGTATGGCAAATTAGTGCGCAGTAAAATATTTATCCAATTTTATTCCGTTTTCAAAAAGGATTTTCATAGGAAAAGTATCAATTACGTTCTGCCTGTGACAAATACAGCGAGAACATATGGCCACATCTAGAGTTTACACCTCATTTTAGGAGCTCTTGGGCTGTTAAAGAGGTCTTGGGAACAAAATAACGATAAATCGGAGGATTGGTGCATAAAACCTGACATCTCTATCAGGGTATATCAGCATCCTTCCCCACTCTATACTGGCCTCTCAAAGATAGATGAGTGAAATGGCCTGGAAATGTATCTGACCGCTGGCTTACTCTAATGAATAACCTCCACTTTAGGTCTTGCAATGTAAGCAGAAAGTCCACCTCACAAGCGCTCTGTGGCCCTGTCATGAATCTAACCCGACAGCCGACATAATATCAGGGCGACAACACTTGTATGACTTCCATTTTCTTTGCTTTCTATTGATTTTCACTTAATAACTGGGGGGAAATACTAAACGTCTGTGCTGAGTACCTAATAAATCCTGTCTGAGCTTTTTTATTGAGGAGAATTTAATAAAAGCAGCAGGCAAGGCATGGGGATTTGTCTCTGGCTTGAGAGGACAAAAAAGGAACAGGGGAAAGATTGGAGAGGAGCGGTTAAAGGAACGAGGTGTAGAAACCGTGAGACCACATCCTCATTAACTCACTTTGTATCACTGAGAGATCTTAAGTGCTGTAAAGCACAATTTGCCAAAGGTCAAACGACCTCTCTCTTGGCACGTGTTTGATATTATCTTGGGAAGCTACACATGCTGTTCACAACAAACAGAGCATGTTAAGCTAACCTTGTCATCAAACTGGGTAAGGTTATAATACAGGAGTGGTTTCTTGTACAGCTTAAAAGGACCTTTTCGTGGCTAGATGCATTAGATTGACGATGATGATTCCAATGTGAAACCACAAATATACTTTGGAACTACCTAATACGTACAAATGAAAACAATTGCGAATATATTTTTCTGCAATGCCGTTAATGACGAGTATCCCAGAATAAAATATCCTGCCCTTGGGTATTATAGGATCTAACATATATATTTTGTATCTCTCTGACTGATTTGTCAACCATCAAACCATTTAATTTAATTCACTTAGGGACAGTAGAAAGAAAATGGACAATATCTGCTCTGAACAGATCACAATTAGAAACCAGTATAAAAGGTCTTCATTATGGAATACTTCACCCCTAGGTGTTCCCAAGCTTGACTGGGCACTACATGTATTTAAAAGAAAAGAAAAAAATCCCTTTATGGATTTATAAACCAGGTATTGTACATGGCTAATTGGATGCCCTATAGCAAAAGGTTAGGACATTTAATACAAATGTCCTAGTTTAGGATGTATTTAAAAAATAAAAATAATAATTGATAGAGAGAGAGGGGAAAAGCAGTAGGCCTACATACTGAATACTACGCAAGTGCGCATACACTGCCTACCATTTTTAAAAAGTAGTATTAAAAGTAGTATGTAAAGTTCAAAACTGTTAATATGGAAAATGACACATCAGAAACACTATATTTGTTATGTGAGTGTTTGTATACGTCAGATCTGAACTGCGTTACCCAAAAGCATTGTGAGCCCAAGTTGATCGTAAAGACCACTGCCACCAATGTTCTCTACGATCAACTTGGCTCATGATGCTTGTGGGTAATGCAGCCTAAGGCAGTTTGATTCATGATATTTGAATCACTCTCTACTATGGTTAACAGGTGAAGGAATTCAAGTCAAAAAACAAACAGAGATACTGTTACTGTGAAGGTCATGACCGTGAATTATTATTGTGTTGTATTTAACTCATATGTTAGAATATGTAATGTCACTATGTAAGCTAAGTTGCGTATAGTGAGCCTACGTTCTGACGTACAACCCAGCTGTTTCACTACGTGAACTCACTCAGGCCCACACAGAAGAAAATGAATAGTTGAATAAAGTCGTTATTTTTGTTTGTTTTTTTTGCGCACAAAAAGTATTCTCGTCGCTTGATAAACTTATGGCTGAGCCACTGTAGTCACTTGGACTATTTTAAACATTCTCTTTACTAACTTTCTGGGCCGGCAAGTTTCAATAACATAGAAGCCTATGGAGGAGTGAGACAGCTCTCAGATTTAATCAAAAATATCTTAATTTGTGTTCCGAAGATGAACGAAGGTCTTACGGGGTTGGAACAACATGAGGGTGAGTAATTACTGACAGAATTTTCATTTTTGGGTGAACTATCCCTTTAAGATGTTCCCATCTTGACAATATAAACCAGTGACAACCTACAAAACTGCATGACACAGCTAGCATTGGCCTTATGGCCTTATAACGATGCAAATAGCAATAGAAAGGTGGTTGTTTCTCCACACGGCTGCCAAATACCGAAGGAAATACGTGTTTGAACAGAAATGTCACCTCTCATATTTCTTAGACTTCCCTCCCCTTTAACATTTCAGGCCTTTGTTTGTTTGGCTCTGGCTGAGCTGAGATCAATAGCAATAATTCAGCTCACAATTAGCAGCTCATCCGCTGTAATAGCACATCGCTGGTGCTAAGCAGAGAGACCTTTGGAAAAGATTTAAGCCCACTAAATAGAGGTTTCATGTTCTCTTTTTTCATTGACTTGATTCTTTGTACCTGTTGGTATGCTGACCAACAGTATTACAATCTTAATGGTGTGAGACCGCATGTGGATCAATGTGCTCTCTATTTAGCCATAATTTGTTGGAGATTTCAGGATATGGTATAATATATGGTATAATATACTTTGGCAGGCTTTAAGACAGGCTGATGAAGCCCAAAACACAGATACAAAGATTATATATACATATACATATATATACATATATATATGTATATGTATATGTATATGTATATGTATATGTATATGTATATGTATATGTATGTGTATATGAAGAGTTCAGATGCAAAAGCCTCTAAGTGCCATCTGAAATTTTCTTCTAGAATGATCATCTTTATCAAGCTTGTATATTTAAGTTCAGTAATTTCACTTAAACAATTAATAGGTAATTTTCATTGCCATTTAAGTGAAATTACTGAACTGAAATATACAAGCTTGATAAAGATGATCATTCTAGAAGAAAATTTCAGATGGCACTTAGAGGCTTTTGCATCTGAACTCTTCATATAGCCTATATATATATATATATATATATATATATATTCACAACATACAGTGGAGTCTAAACATGTGTTCACACTTGTTCGGTTCTCTTGGTTATTTTGGTCCGGACCAAAAAAGAAAATGATACATTTAGTCTTGGTTTACTAAGTGTTCACAATGTCATTTTTAACACTGAACCAAAAAAAATGTAACTTTTATGATGAATTTTATGATGATAATGTATGATGGTATTTTTTACCAGCTGAGAACTCACAAACAGCTTATAAAATGTGTAAAGGAGCCAAAACAGCACCAGGAATCCCTCTGTTACACACAAACGAACATCTGCTGCAAGACGACAGTACCTGACTGTCTTTTTTAGAGTCGCATCTTGTGACATCACGTCCTGTTTTTGGTTCATTTAGATGTCTTTGGTCTGTGGTTGCGTTCATATTTCAGTCAAACCGCACCAGAGATTGGTTGGAAGCGGACAGAGAGCCACCTTTAAATGGGTCTTGGTCTACTTGTTTGGTGCGCACCAGAGTTCGTATGGCAGCGTTCACACTTATTCATGAGTCGCACTAACAGAGCAATCGCACCAGAGTTTGTTTTAATCCAAACAAATATGATTACCCTAGATTCATTTGGATATAAGTTGTGTTCAAGTCCTCCTGGGATGTTCATATTTACGAGGTGGGAAATCGTGTTCCACTTTCGTCGGAGTAAGATGGCGGTGTACCTTCACTTAATTAACTGCACAAAAATACATAAAAAATGAAGAACGAAGAATGTGCATCAGGTGTGCTTTGCTTTTTATGTTTTTAAATAATTTATGAAGCCTTTATTGTTACATATTATATTTTTATATTACAATGCGATCGTATTTTGTGCTGGAAATAAGTTCTAAATAGAAAAGCCTGACAATGTCACTGCTAAATACCTTTAAGTATTGTGGTATTCCTCTTAGCTTCTCACTGACACTACCCAACTCGTAAAGTTCGGGACCAAAAGAAAATCCCAAGCTTCCCACTGGTATTCATGTTCATATTTACGTTCATGTGCGTAAATCAACTTGTAAATATGACTTGAGCACACCAATATAAATCAGGTACAGTATACAGCAAATTTTCACAAGGAAAAAAAAAATCGGAACTATTACTGTTAACGATACAGGGAGTCAGTTGGTACTACATTACAATAATATGTAAGGTTAAATTAACTTTTTTATATTAATAATGTTAAAATACTAACTTTATAATTACATAATTATGTTTCTACTTTTATGGCTGTCATAAAAACTTGACAGATCTATTCAAATATTCATGAAATATTGTAGAATGGTGGTGCATAGCCTATATTTAGCAATATTAGAGTTCATTATAGCTGACTTTATGGCGTCTGAATGGCTTTACTGAGGTAATGTAACATACTGTACGTGGCATATTGTTCACAAGCTCTTTTATTGACGTTTTTCATGGATGAAACAAGGATTGAGACATGATATGGATTTTGGTGAGTTGTACAGTGTTTTTCAACATAGCTTCTGATGTTCATATCCATATCAACAGTAACAAAGCACCAAGCTTATTGGAATTTATTTAACGAGAGGTGCGTTACAACGTTCTGTTCATTCATAAACTGAAAACAGCATAGACTGAAAGAAGGATTCTTGGGGTTTAAGAATCGATATCGGTTTACAAAATGAGAATCGATTAAAATCGAGAAATTGCTCCTTTTTTTTAACCCAGCTTTGTTACAAAATGACGTTATCACATGAATTTAAGAAACAATTTGAAATATTAAAGTTAATTTTAACATTAATAACTATTTTCACTCAAGTCTACATTTATTTCCAGGTTTCAATAAAGCAAATACCAGATTTTCAATGTGGAATTTTGGACCTCACTGTATATTTACAGGCAGATATATTGAGTAGCTCAAATAGGCCCGAAATGTTTTGACAACTTAATCACTTAAACACAATGATTATTCAGTCTTAAAAAGAAAACTCATAATTTAATGATCTTGAAGCTCTTATTAATATACTACTAACATATAAATACAAATAAAGATTCTTCTTAACAGCTAGTAAATTAAACACTTGAAAACATTGTAACAGCAGCTTTGCATCAAAATATTTTGCTCTGCATTCCCATCAAATATCCAAATATTTGAATATACAAAATACTTTATATCCTGTTTTATAAAGCACAAGAGGATTCCTTTGTGAAAACATGTACCAAAAGGTTTCATGAGACATTTTTAGCTGTTTGTTCCTCATTTATTAGATGCTAAATCATTCATCCTGAAGCCAGTTCAATATAACTGTATTTCACCTTCCTTGGCTTCAAGGAAAACACTGCGTGTCTTATTAAAAGCGTGTTGTCTGATTGGTTTCCAGCGGCACCACTGAATATGCTGAGATCATCAATCTTCAATGCAGGGCTGATTTGCATAAAATATACATTTATTCATTAGACAGATCAAGTCTCAGCCATAGAGGATGAACAGTACTTTGCATGTGGCACACTTACACTGAAATAAAACTAGTCTATAAATATTACATTTTGGGAGGGGAAATTAGAAATAGTCTATGGAGTAAAAATCCAATTCTTGGTTGGATATTTGAATGATTTTTTTTGTCCTGTAATAAAAAATTTTGAACATCAAAACAAAGATAGTGACATGATCCTTATTGTTATTATTGCAGTACAGTTACTCTAAAAAACAATTAGCTAGAAGTAAGTTGGCTATTATAAAGGATATCCCTTATTATGCTGGAGAAAGTAGAACACAGAACTGAACATATCAGAAATCAGCTAATCGAGCGACTTCAGTTCACTCGAGAGTCTTTCAGTGGGAACACCTTGCATGTGTGTTTCATCATTCTATGGTCTCAAGGTGTATATACGAATTCTATGAAATCATAGCATCTTCCAGAGTAGAATCTTGCGTGTTTTATAGTTGAAAATGGTTAAAAAAAAACCTGTGTAACCTGTGTTAGTGGTTAAGAATGGCAACAGAATTTATTCACATCCTTTCTTGGAGGGCAAATTAAATATGCAAGGCTTGACCAAAGCCTGAACCTTGGCATCCCTCAGTTTATAGATCACTTTAAGCTTTCAGTGATCCTCTTAACCAAGTTAACGGCTCATCATTCTACCGCCTACGTGATGCAAACCGACGAAGGGATTGAATGCGAAGGCTGAGGGAAGAAACACCAGGGAAGATGCTGCCATAGATACTTACAGCTTTGAATAAAGATCTAATTGGCATCAGACAGTGTTAGGGCAACATGTTACAAGTCAACTTACGTAATAAAATCACTTTTATCAAGTTAAATGCACAGTGACACATTAGTTGTTACATTTTCACTATACTTTCCTTTTTCTTTTTTTATTAACAAGGATGCATAAAATTAATCAAAAGTGACAGTAAAGTCTTTTACATCATAAAAAAAAAAAAAAAAAAAAATCTATTTTAAATAAATACTGTTTGTTTGAAATTTGTATTCATCAAAGAATCCTAGGGAGAAAAGTATCACAGTTTCCACAAAGATATTAAGAAGCACAATTGTTTTTTAACATTGATAATCATAAAAATTTCTGATCACGTGACACTGGAGTCTGGATGCTGAAAGTTCAGCTTTGCATCACAGGAATAAATTACACTTTCAAATAAATTAAATAGAAAACAGTTTTAAATTGTATTACACAATATTGCAGTTTTTACTGTATTTATCATCCATTTCAGCTCTAGCAAACTTCTTTTAAAAACATTAAGTATGTAAACTAAATGTATACTATACTATTTACTTTTCAAATAATTAATATGCACACATGTGTGAGCACGTGTATTTGTATAGAAGGGATCATGCTTATGCAGAGCACAACATTTTCTTCCAGATTTACATTTGAAAAACTTGAAAACACTGCTGATGAATGAAAACAAATCCAAGCGTGTCGGTGGAATCCTGTTATATTTGTTATTTGAGGCGGACAAAATAACAATAATTAAAATAATACACAATTGTTTGTGTTCCACTTATAAGTATATTTATAAATATACTTATAAGTATAGGGTAACACAAAAGAAAATAGAACATTAATTTCCATAATGCAATTTAATTAGTTACACTGTTTCAGTTAATCTAAATAAACCAGCTTAAACGGCTGCTTTAAAGTAGGAAAAGGCGAGAATGTCTATATAATCTGAATAATGGCAATAATATGCCTTCACAATTACATCTTGTTTGGCATACATCTGTAATATAGGCACTTTTCTTATGCATGCAAAATTATTAATCAAACAAAAACGCTAAACATCATTAGGAAGATCTATCAATTCACTTAGAGTCAGTAAGAAGCTTAAGCTATGTAAAAATTGACATATGAACAAGCAAACAAAACAACATGAATAAACAAATGTCAGCCAATCAAAGTAACGGACATGCTGGTGAATTTCTGGATCGTTCACACGCATGTTGGATTGGAGCGCAGGGACCGAAACGCCTACAAATGCACAAGTGCATGGAACCACAGCAGTTTGTGGGACACAAAAGCACCGGAGCTGCTCCAGTGCTTCGGTTGCTCTGAAGCACAATGTGTCCACTGTACGAGGCTTATGTTTCACAGGACAGGCCGTGATATCTGATACTGTACTGCAAACCACATTCTGTCGTACAACTGATACAGTGATCTTCAGCGCTCTACGGTACATGCAACAAATCTTCTTACGATAACAGAGCAGCTGCGTGGAGGTCTAGCTGTGAAAAAAATAAGTATTTACTTAGTATTACGATCATTATCTTTTAATGCTCAGTTCTCAGTTAATGCTAAAATTCAGTGTAGGTTTCCCATATTAGACGCCACCATTTAGTGTTTTTCACACATTAAAAAAAGCATTTTGTTCTCACAAAAACTAGACAGGCTCTGGAGACGTGCATCCTACAACAATGTAAGCCAAGTAGTTTACAGAGAAAAATGTGTGAACCTTCCTTCATATTAGAATGGCCCCTCTGTCTCCTAACCTTTCCTTTCTTCCTATAAGAGAGAGCAGCATTGGGTCAAGTGATTAAACTAGGTATATTGTAATGGATACGTTTTCTCACAATTGAAGGCTAAGGTGGGAGATTACCAGACAATTGATTCGCTGGAACGGGGGGAAACCGGCTATGCGAAAACGATAACCCACACAGGTCAAGAATCAACCTTTGCGTCCATAAACAGAGCTGCAATTAAAACTCCCAGCTAAAACCCACCTAAAAGAACAAACAGGCGAGTTAGTTAGATAGCGGAGCTAAAATTATCCGCCAGGGCCCTTCTCACGGTGAAATATTTGAGGAAGATTATTTGTCTAAATGACTTTTGGCAGTGAACTACTTTCCACAAAGAACCCAAGTTTGTATTTCACAGGAAAAATATATTGTAGGTCGCTATATGTCAGCTTTACAAAAACTAGACGTATGCTAAGTTTTAACGTTTGTCCGGTTCAGGACTGAAATATATGATGTAAAGACATAATTAGCAGTAGTCTTTTGGATGGAGTCTCCTGTAATCAGGAGTCAGGACATTTTAATAATCCCACTTATAAACATTAAATACATCATCTTACAGCAGTCACAAACATATGGTAATTAACTTTTACTACACTGATAAATCAGTCCTGCATTAACATATTGCAAGAAAGGAATCATTTGCTTGATTGAAAACAGCTTTTAAAGACTATGCCGAAAGAAACCGCCGTGCATTTAAACACTTACATGACTCACGCTTATGCGCACACACACACACACACACACACACACAGAAGATGGATTCCTCAACCCATTCACTCGTCATTAAAGCTGTATTTCTTCTTATGTTTTAAAACTCTACCTTTTGATCTTATTTGCTTGTGAATGTAAGTTTGCAAACTACACATATAAGCAGCTGTTTATAAAATATTAAATACGAATGTCTAAAGAATAATATTAGTTCATAAGAAAGTGGCACATTGTGTGAAGTTTTTTTTTTTTTTTTTCATCAGAAAAACAATGACTGAAATATTTCAGGTTGGAATAATTGTACTTGTTTGCCTTTTAAACATTTTTCGCTGTACCCAAAAGAAATTAAAGATTTAGATCCGTGTGTGTTTTTTCTGTAAAAGAGCAACATTGGAGACAAGATGAACAGGGTGTGTTCTTGCCCAGATAAATGCATTACATCATCAAGGCCAGGGCAATGAGGAGAAATTAGCTGAGTGAAATATGAGAGGAGAGAGCGACTCACATCTTGGTTAACCTCTCTTAATTAACATCACTCGGCTCAGGAGTCCTCATTAAAGATGTGCCAAAGATTTATCAGACCTTATTTGCCTAATAGGGACCTGACTGAGAAGGTCTAGGCCCCAGTTGAGGTCACAAAGGTTAAAGAAAAAAGGTCCACGGCAATGAAATGCCAAAATATAATCTGTCTCTCGAAGTCGAGCACGCACAGAAACACAAATTATGCACAGGGATCCAAAAATATATATTTTTTATATTATATTATATTATATTAAACACTGGCCTTAAAAAATATTTCATTAATCTTCTGTCAAGTGTAAAAGCTGCCTCTTGAAAAAATAAATTTGTACAGTAAAAGAGAGGTTTACATTAGATAGTAGTAAAGAGACAGATTTTTGAGTTGGTCCAGGGAGAGTTGTGAATATTTATGAAGGTCAGAGATGAATTGTTTATCATTGACTCAAAGGTAAATGTCCTGCCATTCCAAGGACTTTCAGCCGGCTCCTCTTACTGTCACTGTGCCATGTGTCGGTGTGTGTGTGTGTGAGTGTGTCCGTGCGCTTTTAACAGCTTGAGCAGGCAGCCGGACGGTTTCCTGTGTTTGTGAGTGAGCGTTGTCGGCCCCCTCTCCCTCTCCTGCGATGCTATTATTCTGTCAGGAGCTGCAGTGTTTTCCTGAGGAAAGGAAGTTATTTCATTTCCAGCTTTTGTCTGGGCCTGAATGCGAGCGGCGCTCTTTCAGCAATATTCGCTCGTTTCAACTCCCTTCTCCATCCGAACAAAAATATACACCCCCTGTCTTGGTCCAATAACTCACGTTGGGCCCAGAAAAATAGCCACTTCCTCAATTGGTTTAATTTCCCTCACCAGATTCTGGACGGCCGTTTCTCCTGGCCTCAGCGGATCCTTATCTTGCGTTTTCCATCAGGTCTACAGGACCTTGCCAGTGGAATCACCCGAGAGAGAGAGAGCGAGAGAGAGAGAGAGAGAGAGAGAGGGAGAGGGAGAGGGAGAGAGAGAGAGAGAGAGAGAGAGAGAGAGAGAGAGAGAGAGAGAGAGAGAGAGAGAGAGAGAGAGAGAGAGAGAGAGAGAGAGAGAGAGAGAGAGAGAGAGAGAGAGAGAGGCCCGGATGGGAGCGTCCCATTCTGCTTAGCGCAGGCCAAAAGGAAGCCTGGAGCGGCACAATAAACTACGGATTGATATTCGCTTATGTACCGAAGGCTGCCTGTTCTTTTCCAACTAACCTTGTGCAAGTCATTATTTACAGGCAAGTTTAACATAACAGGTTTGTTACGCATCACATTTGAGGGTTATAAAACTGCCTTTTTGAGTGTAGATCCAAATGACTCTCCTCATAAGTTATGGACTGCCTGTGGTCGAGCCCTGGAGTAACGTATGCTGTGTTGATGATGGGGTTACACTGGACTCTTATTTAGCGTGGCTCATTACATAACCAGCACTTGACCTATTTCATGCGGCTCTGCATTTTAAGCCATCTGACCACATGTCCCGAATTCACAAATCATCCCCGTCCACCCGCCACTCTGGCAGCTCCTCCTACTGTATTCGGCAAATCAAAACAGCACTCTGAGGACAAAAATGTCACAGGAAGTTAAATCTAATCTTTTACTACACTGTTTATAGAGAGTTTACACAATATTTATAGAATTTATTACAATGGTAGAACATTTACCTTTTAATATTTATTTATTTATTTTCGCAACAGCTTAACAAAAGGCATTATTTCCATTTTAAACAAAGAATCATGGCCTAATGTCTAATTTAAGCTAAACTGTAGTAATCGGAAACATTTTAATATGCATGTTTGAGTCTGTTTGTTTATTTATTTATTTTTAAAGGTGCATTGCGCAACTTTTCATGTTAAAAATACCCGTTTTCTAACCCATACATGCTTAAACAATTGCCTGATGGGCTGACTGAGCCCTTCTCTGATCACTGCGATTGCCTCTATAATCCTGTACAGTAAAATAAATAAGAGGGATTCGGGTCGGAATCTGAGACTGGGCGTGACGTCATGCGCGTTCACGGCACGCTCATATGTCTGGCAGGTTTGTGTATGCGCCGACGCCGCCATTCTCCGTAGAAAATGGATTCTAAGAGACCGGCTTGTAGTTCATTTCAAACACCAACGCAAACTCCACGTAAGATAAAAAAAAAGAGAACTTTTGTCTAGTGCAACCAAAAGGTCCAAATTGGAGTCAGACAGGCGTCGGGGTAAGACGAGAGTAAACATAGGGAAGGCTTTCAACAAATGGAGAGATCTCCGGTCTGCTCTAGGGCTCAAACGGGATCCTCAGTTGGCTTTTTTCTTGATAAAAAGGTAAGATATATCCCATTCTCTAATGTCTGATACGGCCAATAATGACAATAAATGACGATCCATAAAATGTGTAATGCTTTAGCGTAAGCTAGATAAATGTACAATCGGAATAGGTTTTACTAACTTACCATTGTCAGTGATCAGGTTCAGAATGATTGTGATATAAAATGCTGATATATAAGTTAGATACTTAGACACAAATTTTGAGCAAATTACTGCTTAATTACGACGTATTGCTATTGGAATATGCTACTTAGCTGATCAATAAAACAGGCTAAACCCCCGCAAATCTTCGGCGGATTAGCCTGTTTGGCTTTTATGGTAACGTCATAGTGCCACTTGATTGTTTATTACCTTGAGACATTTGGTTGTACTTTGTTGACCGACTGTGTATGATATGGTATCATGATTACAATTTTGAGCTTTTACAAAGTTATAACTTATATTGTTCATGAACGTGTTTCCATAATAATAGTCATAAGTGGATACAGTAAACACATAACACAGTTCAACATGGAGATAGATGGGAATAAAAAACGAAGTTTTCTACTACCCCCATTTTTTCCCTCACACATAAGTGTGTTATTTACTCAATTGCCTTTCCTTTCACATATTTTAAATTACTTGCAGATTTAAAACTTTATTACCTCTGAAGACATTATGATTGTAAACAAAAGATTTGTGCGGCTGATGCTCCTTGGGTTATGACCAGCTCGAGCTCGTGCAAGCGTGCGTGTGCGTGTGGTCCGTGAGCGTGCACACCTCTGGTTGCAGTTTCGCTTGCCGCCAGAGGGGGCGTAGTTCTGCGAAAACTCAGACTCTCGCGCAATGCACCTTTAACAAAACAATTTGATTGATTTCAGTAAGGACACATTAAATTGATTAAAAGTGACAGTAAAGACTTTTATATTTAAATATATATATATATATATTTTTTTTTTACTTTCTGTTCATATAAGAATGCTGAAAAAATAAAAAATAAAAATAAACTATCACAGCTTCTACAACAATGTTAAGCATTGAACGGTTTTCAACATTGATAAAAAGTTTTTTTTTTTTTCTTGAATGATTTCTGAAGGATCATATGACACTGAAGACTGAGTAATGATGCTGAAAATTCAGCTTTGATGTGAGATTTAAGCCTTGTCCAGACCATCAGTACAAATCAGATGTTTGTGCAATATCTGGATGGAATCTGATCAGATTTAGCAAGTGTGAACAGCAACAACAAAAAAAACCACTGGAAATCTGTTTCAGTTTGACCGCTCTGGTTTGTGACTTTCTCATGCCACATAAAACATAAAGGTCAGACGTTATAGGAAACATTCTGAAAGTCGCTTCCTCACAACCAGAAACAAGGTTGTGTTCTTGCAAAGTGCCGGACGAGCAGAACATGACAATATGTTTTGACAATACAGACATGTTTTGAAACCGGCGGAGACGACAGCACGGAATAAAGCCGTTCATACCAGCCTCCTACGTTTCTATGTTCCAGCGCAGCGGCTACACATTGTCATGTTGTAAATAAGACAACATCTGTATTGCAAACCCCTCCATGTTGCTGTTGTTGTTTTTGGCGTCATTGCCATTAAAACTCATGCAGATATTCCAGAAAACGAAAGAGCGCCATGGGACACACAAATCAGATCCAAACAGTTGAAATAGACAGTGTGGACAGTCAATCATTTAGATCAGATTCCAATCGGATACACACATAATTGGATTTGGACTGACAGTGTGAACATATACTAATACATTTTATTGTAAAATGTATTCAAATAGAAAACAGTTATTTAAAATGGTAATAATACTTCACAATGTTACTGTTTTTACTGTATTTTTGATTCAATAATGATCCAATTGTTATTTTCTTTTTATCATTATTCTTTTAAAATACTAAACTGTTATTTTATTTAGTCTAATTGCTATCTTGCCCAGTTGTGTCCACATGCGTTCAGATGTGTTCACATGGGCTCAGTAATAAGTCATTAGCACTTAGCTCAGCAGCTAGGCCATTTGGGAAAAACAGCCTGATGCTAATGTGAAAATATAAAGAATCTTAAGGTCACAGACTTGGTTTTGACAAGCGCTTGCTCCGACACTCCTCACAGATACAGGCAGCGTTGTGGCAAAATGTCAAGGCAGTTATCCATTAAAAAAAACACAGATTCAAATCAAAAGAACATGGATTATTTTGTCCCACATAATTTGATGCTAAAATATGAGGTTATTGAAATGCTATAAGGGTGTGTTCACACTTGGCATGTTAGGTTGGATTAAAACGAACCCTGGTGAGATTGCTTTGTTAGTGTGGTTCATTTAAATAAGTGTGAACTCTGCCATCCGGACCCTGTTGCGCACCAAACAAGCGGGCTGAGACCGTTGAAAAGATGGGACTCGGTCCGCTTCCAAACGAGCTGTGGTACGGTTCGAATGAAATATGAACGCAACAATGACCAAAGAAATGTAAACGAACCAATAACGGGACATGATGTCTCAAGATGCAATCCTAAAAAGGACAGAATGCGCAAGCATAACAGTGTTTTCTCAGCATAGGCCATCACAGTTCAGTACAGGCATCAGAACCATGTCTCCTCGCAGCATATCTACGTTTGTGTGTGTGACGGAGGGATTCCTGCCGCTGTTTTGATTCCTTTACACATTTTACGAGTCTTCACGAGTTTTCAGCTGGTCAAAATACCATCAGGCTACGCACATACAACAAGTGCATTTAGCCCAAAACACAGCATTGTTTTGGATGTTCAGTAAGTTCTGTCACGAAATACACATATTAAAGCCGACCAATCAGGTTGTGAACATATCCCTGTGCTTATAGGTTCGGAATCTTTAGGTTCGGTGTTAAAATGCCTATGTGAACGCCAAGCAGACCAAGACTAAATGTTTTTTTTGTTTGTTTTTGTTCGGACAAACCAAGTGTGAACACATCCTAAATTATTGATTTTATTATGGAAAAAATACAGTTAAACCTACCAAATAATGGCACTGTGATAACCTCCCATGACCTTAGAATAGTATCCATAATAATACTCAATGTCTCACAGAAGTGAGTGAAAATAAACCAGCCGGCAGTTTCTTCCCTTCCGTAATCCCCGGCTCTCAGCTCCTGTCCACCTATTTGCACAATATATGACCTGTCTTGCTATAGAGGGGAGCAGACACATTAAGAGCAATGAAGCTAATGATATCAGAGCACTCTGCAGAGCACATCAGTGCACAGGGATGACAAACCTGTCAAGTGGCATAATCTAAGAGGCAATCGTAACATCCTCAGAAAACCATAGAGCTGCATCCCCTTCCTCCCTCCACCTCTACCCACAATCCCCTAATAATGGAGCATCCATAAATTCCAGGTCTACCGCAAGACAGCAGGTTCACATGTAATAGCCAATGGCATGGAGGGATGATAAATACAGGGGAAAATGGTTGTCAGGCCGGGAGCCCGGGACCTTGTTACAGAGTCTTAATTTTCGCCCATGCCCAGGCACCCTTTATCACCAGCTTGTTGCGAGGTGATGTCTTTTTTATTCTCTCTGTGATGAAGTTTGGGTGTCATCTGATGTCCTTTCAGTGGAGCCCAATGTGCTGCTCTCTCAGGATCCTGACTCTCAGCAGATTTACGGCTAGGTGTTTGGTAAGGTTGCCTGAAAGCTATTGTGAACTTCTTTGGTACTTTTTGGACTTCTGAAAATGAGAATAATCGATTACACTTTATTTTGATGGTCCACTTTAGACACTACAAACTAGAAGTAACTTTGCAACTACTGTACATGTAAATCAACTCTCATTAGAGTATTAGTAGACTGTAAGGTTAGGGTTATTATTAATTATAAATACTTAATATTGCAAATACTTAATATTTAAGTAGACTGTCTACAAATACTCTAATGAGAGTTAGTTGAAATGTAGTTGATAAGTTTTATATATACAGTACTGTGCAAAAGTCTTAGGCGCATTAGTAATTTTACACACACAAAAAGCCAGTTATTTATATCTTTTGCAGTAGTGTGTCAGTAGGAAATATCTGTTTATAGTTCTTTAGTCTGTCTCAGTTTTTTTCTGTTTCTTCATGTATTCCCAGATGGATTTGATGATATTGAGATCAGATCTCTGTGTGGATCATAACTGGCTGTTGTCAGACTCGTTGTACTCGCAAAATTGTATGTATATAAAATGTATATACACATATATACACAATGTATTTATACATTCTTTTTTTTTTTTTGTGAGATGCATTCTAGGGTTAAAGCTGCTACAACACTTTTTACTGAGTAAAAAATATATATATATATTGTTTCCCAACAGGCTTTTCCAAAGACTGCTCTTGTCGGCAATGGTATATATGGACAAACCAGTCCCAAATTTACTCATTAGTCAAGTCAACAATGCTATTTTGCCCAATGTTTTGATGAGGCCACACAGGGTTTACACTTTTCGGGAAAACCAATCTAAGCTGAGATAGGAGAATGAATTTAAATTAGACCAAATCAGCATGAAGTGTATCATAAATAGCTCAGCAGGTTATAAAACATAAGAAAACGCACCCAAGATTTACTTCAGCTTCAACATCTGAAAGAACAGTGACAAGAGAGCAGCAAAAAGCCGAGGCTGGAGCAGAGGGAAGGTTATCATGTCACCAGGTGTCAGGACTCGAGCCCATAAAGCGTATTACACCAGACCTCAGAGAAAGAAAGAGAGCGAGAAAGAGAGGGAGGGAGTGAAGGGCTAGAGAAAACTGCTATTGACCTTTGTGGAAGAAAGCTGACATCATAAAGTGCAGTCTGCTGGCGACCAAATGGGAATGCCATCGCAGATTAAGGACTTTTTAAATTATGCATTTGGTTCAGACTCCCAGGGCGAGGCGGGTGTATGAGAGATGGAGCCGTGAGAATATAATGCATTTAGTGGCAGTCTGCTAAAGCAGGAGATACTCCAGAGAGCGGCTAACTAACTGGGGTTTGCACAGGGAGGGCGAGTTAAGTGAGGTTGGTCATCAATAATAGTGTGTTAAACTATATGGGGTGTTTCACTAATTAATACTAAACTGTCAAATTATGGTGAAGCAGTGATTTAACAACACGAGAGGTGGTGTGTGCGCGCGCACGCATACGTGTGTGCCTTTTTTCGGTGCATCAAAGGAACCGTGGCTTTCTCCAAGATGAATGCCGAACTAAACTAATTAAGCTCCCAGCATGCATGCCACACACGTACCTGCTGTTTGTATTGTGCTGGCATCTTAGATTTAAATATTAAACACAATATTTCCTTTATAAAGCGTGTATTAGGTAAAGGATCATTTGATGACCTAATTTTGTAAAGCTGCCTTTTTAGTATTATTTTATGTTTACAAAAATTGCAACAGGAAAGATGGACACTGTAAATTAGCTAATGCTGGTCATTGTTGATGGCTTTGAATTAACTACATAGTTAGCAACACTATAATAATAACAGATTAAATAAAAAGTGTTTTAGTAAAGTCATTAACAAACATGACATTATCATTAACAAGTCTAGATATGATATAATGTGAAATATTTTATGTTTAATATATTTTATTTTATTTTATAACATACAATAACTCATGATCATATTTTTTAAACGCAGTACTCTGTTTGTTCATGTAGAAATTAAATAATAATAAATAAATAAATAAACATTTTTTTTTTTTTTTTAAATACAATTATATAAAGTGTTATATGATTTTCAGCTAATGAGCTTTAGGACTAATTTAATACATTTCTAAAGTATATTCTCATGCATATACTGGCTATACGTACAACAAACCTGTGTGTGACGTAAAGGACGGGTCAGCAGGGCTGGAGCAAAGGCTGTGCATCTGGGTTGTTGACCTTGAGAGTGAGGGGTGAATTTGGGGAGAGGTTAATTGTTACCATAAAGAAAATGAAATCCGCAGTGTACAGTAATTCATAGCCTTCTCATTGCAAGCAATGCTGTTCAGAGCGCTGACGGCCGTGGGATCATCTGGGAGTCACTGTGCTGGGGCTTCCGGAGGATATGAGGGGATATAAGGTTCAAATATGTCCACTTCAAGTTAACATACGCCCACATTTACTGCATACAATTATACAGTCCAAGTTTTTGAGAGAAAAAAAAAAAAAAGTAATAAATTATCTGAATACTGTATTGTTGCATGTTACAAATTATTAAAATAATATTTAAGTGCATAGAAAAGGTGCCAGATTGCAAGGCCGTAACCATGTTTTGAACACTGAAATTATTTAATTCAAAGGAATAATGTAATTAATTACACAAATCATGTAAATGATAGCATATTTCCAATTCAAAATGGTGAAATTTTATAAAATGTATTTGTATGAATCACTGAATATTACTATCAGCTGTTGAACATTTCTATCATAAAACAGTTGTCAAATATTAAAGTGGCGTGTTGGAATGCCGCACTCGTCTTCTGTGAACAGTAAGGCCCGCCTCCTTTGATTTGATTGGCCATCTCAATCAATTTGACATTGACGAGTGCTCTTAGACCTGTTTATAAAAAATATACTTTTTAAAATGTTTTGTCATCCTAACATCAACCAGATCTGTGCGTAATGGAGTTCAGCAAAACAGCATGGACAATATTATCAAATATCAAAATATATTTTTTTATTATTGGAGGGGACCTGTCTCTCTCAATGTCTATGGTGGTTAAAACCCTACAACAGTATGGGACAATGACTGTAACTCTACACGTCCCTCTTCACAACAAACTGACTGACTGTGTGTAAAGGAGCCACCCAGTTACATTCCCCTCCGTCAATGAAAAAGAGAAGTTTTGCAAACATTAGCAACTTGGATGTTCAACACATGTCTGACCTTTCCAAATGCCATGAAAAAGTATAGATTCCAGTAGAAAAGGGAAAAGGGAAAAGAATAAAAGAAAAAAAAAATGAAAACGTGATAATGTGATATCTCTGACTTCTGGGGGTGTCTGCCGTTTCAGAGGGATTTCTAAAGGTCACCATGAGGGGGAAAAGTATATTCCTCTGATGAAAGTGGCCCAGAATTTATAAGATCCGCAGGATCCAGTGACAAGAAAGGGAGAAGAAAGAAAAACTTCAAAATCTAAATGATCCCTTCCATGTACAATCAATATCATGAAAGGTAAAATGTGCACTGGTAATTTAAAGAGATTCTCAACCTCTTAACCTCCTCCTTTTTTCTCTCACCCTCTATATTCTTACACACCCACACACACACACACACTTTTAGTAATGCAAAAGAAATATTCGGATGAATCTCTTTGTATTGCATAGACTAACTAGATTTTTTGAGACATTTGGTCAAAAGGAATACTTTCTGTGGTGATGTGCACCCTGGGGATGAATAGAGAAGAAATGAACAGGCTATTAAGGGAATATATAAAATCCCTTAATTCATACTTAAGGAAGAGGTGGATTTTCTGTAAACAAAGAGCAGGTTAAGAGGAGACCAGAAGCTGTTAGGATTAATTTATTGACTGTAACTCCACAGTGTTCTCTATTCATAACTTACAGTCCTAATTAAAGTTGTGAATAATAATCCATAATGGTCGGCTCTCTATCCAAGTTAAAACAAAGGTGCAATAATGACTTTTAAATTACGGTGTTAAACAATTTACAAATGTCCCCAATGTGCCTTAAATTCTGTGAATAGTACAGAATAATATGGCCAGTATTAACAGTAGAATTATGTTTCTGTCTTATTTTCTAATCGCAAACAGAAGGTTATCATTTAAAGAATAATAATAACTACTATTAGTAGTAGTGGTAATAGTAGTAGTAACAACAACAACTTATTATTATCATTATTACTACTCGTACATTTGCTTTGCAGTCACTGACGTTATTGTCTCAAGATTGTGCAGAAATGATTGTGCGCTAAGCTGTGGATTTCCATTTCTCAGGCCACTCGACTGTGCACGACAAGGGTTGCCTGATATTTAATGTGTTTTTTATTTGGGAAGATGAAAGGGCTGTGGGATTTCTCACACGCCTGTGGGTTGTCAGTGCTAATAGAAAAGATTGGTGAATTGGTCGGAATCCGGGAGCAGAGTCGTTTTGTTAATCCTGCTCCTCGGTGCTGTGCTGAGACTGCTTGTATTTACATATGCAGAGGATCCCGCTGTTTCGAGAGCTCCATTCAGCAGACAGCGCAATTAATCATCCCCAAATCCTCCTGCCGTGCAACAGACGACCCCAGTCCGACGTGCTGCCACGGAGACAGTGCAGGTGTGAAGCAAGTTGCTCGAAAAAACTGCTTGCTTTTTTGTGATTCCCTATCTATCCTTTTACTCATCTTTCAGCAAAGTTAAATCTGCGAATGACCTCTGCTTGTGTTCACCCTGAAATGTAGTCATGCTCTGCTCTGGAAGACAGCACCGTTGATGCACTTTTAAGTCTTTACAGCATGCTATTTTCATGCCAGCAAAAGCATTACCAAGTTAATGTACTGTACACAGCTACATATTATTTTTTTATTAAATGCATGGATTATTAAGCATATTCATAGGCCTTTTACTGTAATATACAGTAGTGCCTCTTTGTTCACAAGGAGTGATAAAACAATGTAAACTGAAGAGTATATAGTACATCTTTAATGTGTTCCTGAACACATTTTGGGGTCAAAGATACAACAGGATTGACCCATAGAAGAGCAGTTCACGTGGTAGTTCGTGCAAAAATGAAATGTCAATTTTGTCGTTGTTTACTTAACCTCATGTGGTTATGCTATTCATTTTTGAAAAAAAAATGTCACACTGCTCTTTCCATACAGCGGCAGTTCATAAAGACTATTGACGCTATCGGGCGTAAACCTCATGTCTCCAAAAACTGCTACTTAAAAAAAAAAAACACTATTATTTTTAATAATTAAACACCACGTTGTCAAAGTTGATGTTGTGCCTTTATATAAGGTCGGACACATGCGTGTGTCATTATATTAACATTTGACCAAAATCAAGCTCAAATGGAGGTTTCTGACCAGCAAATTTCAGAGAATATCAGACATACGTAAGAACGGCCACATCTGAGGTAGCAAGTTCATCACCTTACAGGTTGTAAAGTTTATCCATACAACATTAGCCTTAATATATACTGTATAGTGTTTCTTGAGTAAAGAAAAGGCTGTACTTATTAAAAAAAAAAAGTTCTTTTATTACCCTTGCACTGCAAACAAGCATGGTCCAAACTGCATGAAACATCTAATTTACAATAGAGGCGGGGAGGATTTATGAGGTTTTACCAACAGTTACAACTTTTAGTCACAAGCTGGGGGGAGGGGGGGACGACAAAATATGGAGATATGAGGTTTCCGCCCGACAGCAACGATGTGTTTGGCTCAAAACATTCAATGAATAGTTCTTTTGAATCAGATCTTATCAATGAATTTGATAATGCTCTAAACATGAATAATTTTTTTCACAAATCTGCTCAGACTCCATGATCTGGTCACAGCACAGCTCACTGGAAGGAAGATTGTCAGTAAATAATGACTTAAATCTCAGTCAGTTCGGTGATATGGCTGTTGTATCTAGGCTACCTTATTTTTGCAACACTGAAGTAAGCGATTTTCTGTGAATGAGTGAGACTTCAAGATTAATTAGCCATTATAGGCAGCCTGGAAATCCAGACCTAAATCTAAAAGATTAATGGTCTGGCGTCGACTAATGAAAATCGCCCAGCTCGAGGGGCGGCACCAAGCGTGCATTTGAAAATCTCACTGCACGCAATTGGATAACACTACGACCAATCACAACAATAAACCCCAGCTACCAGCGGAGCTAACGTTATTAGACATTCTGTGATTATACTCTTACCATATCCGGTCGGCGAAACAGCAAAAATGTCCTTCTTGCAAAGGAACGATTCGAGCGGCGTCTTCTGTTCCTGTTTTAGATAAAAAGCCAAGTCTAACTCGTTCATTGTAGCGGCCAAAGCCATTTCAAACAACTGGTATTCATCCATAGCCATCTTGCAATGTTTACTAATGACTTCGACGTCACAGCGCTGTTGTCATCTCGCCTCTGGCCCGCCTATATCAGATAACCCGATGTGATTGGTGCAGCTCAGATCGAGGGGCATATTTAATGAGCATCATTATTCGACACCAGAGTTTTACCAGGGTACATTATAGGGAAATAACTAGAAGAATAAAAAGTGCAGAAACCTGTAAAACTATGATTACGATAATAAATGAAATGAATATGGTTGCACATACTAGTTTGCAATATCAAGCAGCATAACAAACTGTTTTTGCACAGATAAAATAGCTAGAAGTGGATGATACCGGAAGTAATAGTTCACTTCAAAATGAAAATTCTGTCATCATTTACTCACCCTCACGTTGATTCAAACCTGTATGAATTTCTTTCTTCTGCTGAACACAAAGGAAGATATTTTGAAGAATGTCGGTAACTAAACAGTTGATGTACCCCACTGACTTCCATAGCAGGAAAAAAATATCGGTTTGGTAACCGACATTCTTCAAAATATCTTCTTTTGTGTCATTCAGGTTTGAAACAACTTGAGGGTGAGTAAATTATGACAGAATTTTCATTTTGAAGTGACTATTCCTTTAAAGTGGGTAGTATGAACTGTTGTGTGGAAAACACCTACATAAATAGTTTTTGTTCCACAGAAGAATAATATGGGTTAAGAATGATATCATTTTTGGGTGAAATATGACTCCAAGTTGAACGTTTAGCCTTTTAGTGAGGCGCTAAATCTATATCCTTTGTTGCTTTAGCCTCAGCATGATGAGGTGGAGGCTAAACGTCAATAGTAGTCAGCTATAAAAATTTGTTCACACAGAAGAATGATGGGTGAAACATTATCCTTCATTCTTTTTTCAAACAAATCTCTCTGTAGAATTTGATAACTTGTTGACAATGCCACGAGCGATTAAAAAGGAGCGACACAATATTAATTTACAAGAATGCCACTGTACTGTACTTTTCCACAATCGTTTCCAATTCAAACAGACGTTTTGAATTCTTCGGACACGTCGACCGCGGCCAACGTTAAGATCTTTGTGTTTATTCAAAGTCCTCTTGTGTTATTGAACCCTCTAATTCACCTTTTAACTAAGAAGCTGATCCTCATCAACAATAGAAATAAACCCACTTTCTCCAGCATCCAGACAAGAACCCTGAGGCTTGTTCAGCATGTGGAGCGTCTGAAGAAAACAACCAGAGGAAGGGGAACGGAGCTGGGAGAAGAGTCCCCCGACGGATTCTACAGCGTCTGATGTTTTTGCCGCTAAACTTCCTCCTGGTTCTTTCCCCACTGAGCCCTCGTGTCCAAACACACTTTAGGGCCAGCATGGGTAATTAATACACCTAATCACGTCCCTGCGCTGCTCCTATTGTGATGGCCTGACCACAGCACCAGCATCGTATTTCTTTCCACACTTTCTTGCTCTCTCCCACACTCAGCTATTTCAGATCCAGCTGTTATGTTTTTCCTCTCCTTCAGCAATCAATAATTACTTTGATATTTGTGTAGAAGCCGTTGCGTAATCGATACGGGGGTCAGTGAAAGTAAATTGCAGTCCCCTGCCTAATGATTTTGTTTTGCTTGGCTTGATGAGAAAGATGTTTATTATCTGATTATAGGGCAGCTTTATGCGTGTCAACTTTTAGCCTCTCCATCTATCAGGGGAGGCATTTCGCTGCCCACTTCATATCATTACACCCTACCGTGACATGTTAGAAGGTAGGATGTGAAATTCACACCCAGACGCTTGCCGAATCGTCTTACAGCTGTCGCCGACCGATATCGTCCACCTACATGCATCTTTTTCATTAGAGGACTTCCGTTTTCCGTTCTTGACTGTGTCAACAATGATCAAAATAGACAAAATGCAAGTACTGACTCAGCCCTGAATTAGTCATTTTGGCTGTTGATAAGAAACAAGACAAATAAAGAAATGTGGGGAATCCCACTCAATCTCTCTATAGTGATAAAATAGCAGGAAACAGCAAAGCACAAAGACAAAATCACTGCAGAACGCTAAAGCCCGCGATTCAAAGAATGTTTGATTGTAACTTGATTGCTGTGTCTGTCTCACATGTACAGTCTGAGCCCTGCAGCCATACAACATGTAACAAAAAGGCCCACCTTCCTTTCGCCCAGCCCAAGGGCAACACAAAGCACAATAACAAACAGCTCAGGCAGCAGAAGCATCTGCTCTCCGGGCATGTGACTCTGCAGACAGATGTTGGAGCCCAGCTGTTAACACAAGATCATTTGTATGTTTGAGGAGCGGGATCCCATTTGGGTTTCCTCTGATGATTATTTCCCCCCTTCTTCTCACAATAATCTTCCTACAGCTCCATTGCTGTGTGTTTTCCTCTTTCTCATCTCCTCACATGCACATACACACGCAGTGAGAGAGAGAGACACTAACGCAAACGCACACAATCTGTGAAAACAACAATGGCTTCACTGTACTTCAGGCCCACCCTGCAGCAGTGAGCTCAGGATGTCCTATTATCTTCCATGTATGTACATGCTTGGTATCTCTAAAGCTTTACACCTCGGCTGATATTAGTATTGCAAAAGAGCACCTTAGAAGGGCGATTTAGTGTTTGTGTAAGGATCTATATGTTTTAATGATACAGTAAACTAATAAAATATAAAAAATAAATAAGTAAATAAATAAAATAAAATAAAATAAAATGTGTTATTGTAAATCACAGAACTGGATTGCCACAGTAAAATAGAATGTATTGCTAAAAAAAAAAAAATCTAAATTTAAATAAAATACTGTTTTCCTCTATACACACATCTTCAATGATCATCCACATTAGTTATTTGTGCATGCACGCGCACACACATTGGGTTTTCATGGACTTTCCATAGACATAATGATTTGTATACTGTACAAACTATCCCCAACCCCTAAATCTGCTCATCACAGAAAACTTTCAACATTTTTACATAAAAAAATAAATAAAAAAATAAAACACTTTGTATGATTTATTAGCTGTTTTCCCAATGGAGACCAAAAAATTTATTTGTTGGGATATTTTGTCCCCATAACGTAGGGTATACCTTTACCTACCACACACACACACATATACATATGTGTGTATATATATATATATGTACAGAAAAATATTCAGATCCCCTTAAATTTTTCACTCTTTGTTATATTACAGCCATTTGCTCAAATCATTTAAGTTAATTTTTTTCCTCATTATTGTACACACAGCAGAAAAACATATAAACACATATTGACAGAAAAACACAGAATTGTTGACATTTTGCACATTTATTAAAAAAGAAAAACTGAAATATCACATGGTCCTAAGTATTCAGACCCTTTGCTCAGTATTTAGTAGAAGCACCCTTTTGATCTAATACAGCCATGAGTCTTTTTGGGAAAGATGCAACAAGATTTTAACACCTGGATTTGGGTATCCTCTGCCATTCCTCCTTGCAGATCCTCTCCAGTTCTGTCAGGTTGGATGGTAAACGTTGGTGGACAGCCATTTTCATCTTGGAGTCCTTCAGGTGTGCTTTCATGTGTCTTGCACTGAGGAGAGGCTTCCGTTGGGCCACTCTGCCATAAAGCCCCGACTGGTGGATGGCTGCAGTGATGGTTGACTTACTACAACTTTCTCCCATCTCCCGACTGCATCTCTGGAGCTCAGCCACAGTGATATTTGGGTTCTTCTTTACCTCTCTCACCAAGGCTCTTCTCCCCCGATAGCTCAGTTTGGCCGGACGGCCAGCTCTAGGAAGGGTTCTGGTCGTCCCAAACGTCTTCCATTTAAGGATTATGGAGGCCACTGTGCTCTTAGGAACCTTAAGTGCAGCAGAAATTTTTTTGTAACCTTGGCCAGATCTGTGCCTTGCCACAATTCTGTCTCTGAGCTCTTCAGGCAGTTCCTTTGACCTCATGATTCTCATTTGCTCTGACATGCACTGTGAGCTGTAAGGTCTTAGACAGGTGTGTGGCTTTCCTAATCAAGTCCAATCAGTATAATCAAACACAGCTGGACTCAAATGAAGGTGTAGAACCATCTCAAGGATGATCAGAAGAAATGGACAGCACCTGAGTTAAATATATGAGTGTCACAGCAAAGGGTCTGAATACTTAGGACCATGTGATATTTCAGTTTTTCCTTTTTTAATAAATGTGCAAAAATGTCAACAATTCTGTGTTTTTCTGTCAATGTGGGGTGCTGTGTGTACAATAATGAGGGGAAAAAAATGAACTTAAATGATTTTAGCAAATGGCTGCAATATAACAAAGAGTGAAACATGTAAGGGGGTCTGAATACTTTCCGTACCCACTGTATATGTATATGGTTTCTTTATTTTTCAAATTATTTGGTTCTTAAGGAACATATCATATTATTATCAATGTTTTACAATCTACAGTTGTACTGCTTAATATGTGGAAAGTAGGGATGCACCGATGCATCGGCTGAACATCGGTAACGGCCGATATTTGCCTCGTTAACTGCCATCGGCCATCGGGAAATAAAAATGACATTCGCCGATGTCACATGGGCGTCAGTTTGGTTTGATATGCTGGGGACAGAGACGCATTCGGAAGTGCATTTTCAGAAGTGCTGGGTACAATGACGCATTTATTTTATTTTTTTCTATGAGAAAACTCCTTTTCTCGAGAAAAGAACGACCATGGTGTGTAGCAGAAGAAGCGGCGGAGTATGCACGATCCGCGAGTGCTGAAGACGTTCTGCACGGCTTTGATGGGTGCGCAGGAGGACACAAATGGGCGGCGACCACTTCTTCCAGTGGCGGGAGCTTTTCCCTCAGCGCCGTCAACAGATAGAGCGTTAACTGTACACACCGCCGCCGACTTGAGCTGCAAAGAAGCTCTGGCCTCCCTGTCAAGGACGCTTGTCAAAATGTACGGGGAAGCTTGACCACTCTGAATAGTGAGTGAGAGCGCGCGCGCCGTCGGGGCGCTCTCTCTCTCTCTCTCTCTCTCTCTCTCGCAGAAGAGCGCGTGCGCGCTTAAAATTTTATATTTTGGTATGAACATTCACCCGTGTTTTTTCCCTCATAAATGCGAACACGAAAAATAAAATGAATATTATAATGTTTTTTTTTGTTGGGTCAGACAATGATTACCAAATTTCTCTCTCATATTGCTCCTCATAACAACTGAAAAAGAACTTATAAATAAGGTTATAACTGTCAACCAGAAAGTGACATTAAAGGGTTTTTTTGTTTCATAAATTGGTCTGATTGAATTTGTGCTCATTCTAGGATAGTGTGATCAAGAGCCGAAAGACTTGTATGTTTCCGTGGCACAAAAGAAGGAATAAATAACAAAAAGAAAAAACATCGGCATCGGCATCGGCCATCGGCCAAGTTGTTATGTTAAACATCGGTATCGGTATCGGCCCAGAATTTCCCAATCGGTGCATCCCTAGTGGAAAGCTTAATTTATTTTTGTTAGTATTCTTCATAAATAGAAAGTACAAAAGAACAGCATTTATTTGATATAGAAATCTTTTGTAACATTTTCTATCTTCAACACTGAAGATTAGTATTTGACTTGTTACTACCTTTAGCTACTTGATTATAATTGACTCTTGCACAATACATTCATTGTCTTGTAAGTTGTCTCAAGGAAGAGTCTGGCTGGAAGTGCAGCGATCTTTTGATTCAATTTGAGCTCATATATAAACATCTACAGTAGTAGCGAGATAATTCCAGTCTTTGAGTTCTGTGTAGGATGTTATACCTTCTAATCATCCTGATTTTACATGTATTGTGCTCATGTCAGAAGGATTTAACACGTCTATCCAAGAGAGACCTCTGTTTCAATATGCCTACTCTGTTAGATGAAAGACAGGAGAGCAAGTCATACTACATCTTTGAACTAAATCTCATGGGTTCACATTCAGGATAATCTGTGCTCCAAACCAGATAATCATTGCAATGACGGTGTACAGTATGTGAATGTACTGCAAGATAATGACTCTGTCAAGTTTTAGATCAACAAAAAATGAAATATGAACTAATTCAAAGTAATACGATAAGACGGCATTTAAAAATGAGAGGGTGCTTGCAGCAGCTTGCAAGATCAGCCAGTCATTCAAGAAATTTGTGTTCACCTACTCTACACACACATTCAAGGAGGAGATTCCCTCTTCCATGTATAGTACTGTAAGTGCTTAGAAAATCACTATATAAATGTAGCAAATTATTATTATTATTATTATTCAAAAAGAAGGGGTGGTGATTGCCATCTAAAAAAGAAATACACTTTTCTTAAAGATGGCTGATTTTTTTTTTTTTTACTCAAATGTAGCAGATCAAGTTCAAATTAGCAGACTTTTTGCTAGCACTGTCTACAGTATATGCTATTTAAAGGAATAATTACACCAAAAAAATAATTACATTGTTTACTCGCTTTCATATCATTCCAAACCCATTAGCTCTCAAAAATACGGGATGACATGAGATTTCAAAATTCAATCTGTTCATCAGCTCACATACACAGTATAATAATAAAATAAAAAAGGATTATATATCATACACATGTACATATTTTTGGAAGCCATTACTTCAGTCTGCAGTGTCACATGATCCTTCAGAAATTGCTCTAATATGTTTATTTGGTGCTCACTTACTATCAATAACAATTGGTGCTCAATTATTAATAATGGTTCTTATTATTATCAATATTGAAAAAGTTTTTGCTGCAGAAACTGTGAAATGTAAAACCCACTGTAAAACTGTACACTGTAAAACCTAACAACATTTACTCAAATTTAATCAATTAAAGTTCCTTTTACTCAAATATTACTTTAAGTTCACTGTACCTAATAGACAAAAGTTAGTGTAGTTTTCATCTATCATCTCTATCATCTATCATCTTTCATCTCAGTATCTAATAGTATTTAACTGTATATATATATAATATTTTTTTTTATTTTTTAAAATAAAGTGATCTGTGCAAACAATTTTTATATTCTTCACAAATAACAAAAAGGTCATGGTCTTCTCTGTTTTCGATTATGAAGTATGCATAAATCATTGTGATATCTCGAAAAAAGGGTGCCACAAACCATGTTTTGTTTTGTTTGAGATAAAGGCGGTGTCATTTTTAGCTGTATACATCTGAGGCATTACCCTGCCCTGGAACCTGCAGGCTGAGGAGCAACAGCGAGGTGTGCCAGCCTGCAGGGTCGCAGCTCTCCCCATAACCTCCACGGGGGCTTCCCTTCTATCCCATGTTCGGGAGAGGGATGGGAATGGGCTCTGGGGTTTCTACCTGTACTTCCTCAGTTAGGAAGGGGGGAGCTTTAAATTCTCCCCTCCCAAGTTCAGAGTCAATTTGTTATCAAATCAAGCGTCGGCCGCCTGATTCATTGCTATTCAGCACTCTTGCTGATTTATATGCAGAATGTAAAACAGATGCCTTATGCGATACATATTTATGGTGAGCCCTGCTCTCACAAGATTTATTACAGCTTCTTTCATCGGGGTGTGCATGAGCAGCACCATGATGACTTGTATTTCCTCTCAGCTCTCAATGCCAAACTCATTAAAAAGAGGTGTGACTATTAATATACATTGTAATACTGACACCTCCTAATTTATAACCCCTCTGTCGGGGTGGAGAGTATTTTTTCTCCCTTGTCTGGGGGGATCCTTTTTGAGGTTGAGAGCGTGTGTACATTTGTGTATGGAGGGGAGACGTGGAGTTTGCATTCCACGGATATATGTATCAGTCTTTCTATACGTATCTGCTTGCGTGTGTGTGTGTGTGTGTTTTGGGCGGTTTTTCAGGTTCTGTCTCTCTGAAGGGGGGCCTGCTGTTCTCCTCTATTGATTTATGGGGATCTCTTCATGTGCAGGCTCAGGGTTTTATAGGCCTCAGGCCCAAGCATCTGAATCCCTTCTCAAATGTTCACAGATCAGTCAGACCTGCACATGAGCTGATCTCCAGATAACACCACAGTGCAGAATGAAAGCGCTCCAATCTGAAGTGCGCTGCATTCAATGCTTAGAGTTAGTGACAAAATAATAACATATGGTTTAGAGCAATGATTCTTTATCAGGTGGCAAACCACAAACAACACAAAATAGCGTAGCATCTAAAGGTCCTTTCACGAACGGAATGCAAAGCGATTGATTGCCTTCAGCTAATTCACGCCGGCACAAAAGGTGGCGCTGACCGAGAATACATGTTTCCTTATGTATGCATCTCGTAGGTTTTCCCATTTGGCTTTAACCTCGTCCGCTGCACGACATACAACAGTAAATTAAGATAAATAAAGTTTGGTACTACACCATCATCGAGTGCATTATAACTTCCGACTGTGATCTAAAGTGGATTTTGATTAGGCCTAAATAATGGGCAGACGTGCAGTATTTGTAGTGTTTAATAATAAACTGAATGCTAACACCTGGTTAGCATTTCTCATGTAAGCATTTCTCATTCTTTGTTGTTATAAAAATACCCTGAGGAGCATGAAAAACACATACAGAACAAACTGTATATCGTTGTAATCATATGGTTATTTGGCTTCATGTTTCGTCGTAGAAACGTTTCTCTCAGATGTTTATGTGCGGAACTCAGAATGAGGAAATGAATATAACGTCATCACTCGGAAGGGCAGGAGTTATGATCACATGATATGATTGACAACTCTAGAGCGAATGAGCTCTCTGACAACCTCATTCTACAACCGAATTAACTACAACAGCAAGGTAGCGACAACTACATGTACAAAAATTGTGTAAGTAAACTAGTTGTTAATGACGTATTTTAGAAATGTTTTTCTCTTCTTTATGTGTGGTGTAAGAGATCACAGGGGAAACGGTATGAGCCTTGACTCAAAAAAAAAAAAAAACGAATTAATTAATTAATTAATTAATAAATAAAATAAAAAAATATAAAAAAAAGTGTACGGCACCCCAGTAGTTCAGGTTCAGCAAATAGTCGAATAGACCTTATTTTGAGATCTACGCTTCATTTCTAGTCCATTCATTCCTTTTGTATCGCTTGTAAGCAATAAAGAACATCACATAAAAAGATGATGTTTTTAGACTTCTCCATGAGCGTAGAGGATTTATATAGTTGTGCCTGATATAATAGGCTGTGGGTGCTTTGTGGCACCTTCCCCTGCTCAGTCCACTAATTGAGCTTGGGCAATGCGTTTTTGAATCCTGATGTAGGCTAATGATATTTTAACCAGCAGCTCTCCTTTTGAGGAGACAGGGTATTCCCTCCACTAAGACTAATGAGAAAAGGTGGGCTGTTCTACTCTGCTGGCAAGCTATTCATGCACTGGGGGAGATGGACACAAAAAAGAAAGGGTGTTAGAAAAAAGTTTCTGTCCCAAAGGCCTGTGATGGGTGTTTTAGGCCCTGCCATTGTGGCCTAAACCCTTCAAATGAGTGAATATTGGGGTGCTTAACTCAGCCCATCATGGGGGCCTTTATGTGCGGTGGGTGACAGCTAACTGTGAGAGAAACCTCCTAAGTCCATTTCTTTTCTGTTTCTTTCTTTCCTCTTTTCTCATTGGAGTAAAGCCGCCAATAGGGCGATTGGTAAAATCCCCTTCAAAATGAGCTGGTTCCCACCCAGTACGATTAGCTACTTATAGCAGACTTTAATGTCAGGGCATAAATGCACATATGGCTATGTAGACACTCTTAAAAGCTTTTTGTTTGTTTGCAATGGATAAAAATGTGATCAAGTTAATTACATATGAATTGCTCATAATTCAAACAAAGTGAAAAGAGAAAAAAGGCATCATTGTGGCAGATGAATACATATAGTATTTATTATTATTATTATTATTTAGCATAACCAAGCTTAATGTAACTTTAAAGTTATTTTTCAATGAGAACATTTGCAAAATTATGCAAGCTTCTTTCCACCACTGAATAAAAAATAAAAAAGGTAATTGTGACTTTGTATCTCCCAATTGTGACCATTTTTTCCCATTTTTTCTCACAATTACAAGTTTATATCTCACAATTCTGATTTATAACTTACAATTGTGAGTTAAAAAAAGGTCAGAATTGCAAAATGTAAACTCGCCATCGCGAGAAAAAAAAAGTCAGAATTGTGAGATAAAAAGTTTTACCTTTACCTTACCTTTTTTATTCTGTGGCAGAAACCAGCTTCCAGACAAAATGGAGACAGAATATAACTCCTGCTCATAAGATATCTCCTCCAACACACACTAACAAACAAACATACTCTTTGCATTTTATTCACTGAATAAAATGAGAGCTTAAGACACTTCAATCCCACACACAGCACTGATGATTCAGGAAACAGAGCTTGAAATATGCAAAGTCAAAATATAAAGCATCATGTAGGGGCCTGCCCTGTCTCCCACATATCCCCAGAGAGTCATACACACATGACGCCGACAAAGCTCAACTAGACTTTCATGGTGTATTTTTTATTTTATTTTATTTTTTACAACGTAGTAACATGAAGTCTTAACCCCATTTGGATGTAATCATTCATAATTACATTTCCGTACCACTTTTCTGGGACTTGTATTTCAAAGTAAAAAAACAACAACTGGTGATCTTTCAAAAGTATCCTTTCACTTGCTTTGTGAACAGCCAAAGCTAAGCAAACAAATGCTTTTTCCTCTGAGAGCCCTTGAGCTGCTTTCTTGCTGCGCATGAAGTTTCCTGCGATTGATAAGAAAGACCTGATTTTGCATTTTCTTTTTTTTTTGGACTTGACCCTCTTCACCCGCAAGGAAAATAATGCTGACAAATTGAGCTTTAATTTATAGTTGTATGTTTGTATAAGTTAAGACTTGTAAGCTCAAACTGTTTGACTTCATTAAAGTTTGGGCAAAACAAATAAATCGAGTAATAAAATACATATGAATACGGTTACATAGCCAGTCATAGTTGGAAAGATTTTAAAGACAGTTCACATAAAAATGAAAATGTAGCAATTATTTACTCACCCTCGTGTTGTTTCAAACCTCCAATGAACACAAAAGAAGATATACTGAATTATGCACTGGCCGCTTTTAAAGTGAATTCACACTAATAGTTTTGCACTGTAAAATGTTAATAGAAGTTGTGTTGTAGAAGTCTTCGGAAGCCTTAAAATAAGAAGGTTATTTTGAGTCGTTTCTATTCAATGACTTAGTTGGTCAGGTTCACAATACCGGTCCGAAACCAGACTGAATCGAACTAAACACCAATTTACATTTCTGTTCAGAGCTACCATAAAAGACTAGAAATATAGCTTAGTCACATACATATATATATACACATATATATATATATATATATATATATATATATATATATATATATATATATATATATATATGTGTGTGACTATTCAGTGTGACTGCATTGAAATGATCCACTAGTACATTATTCAAAATTTCAAGAAAGTCAAACAGGTTTGGAACGACATGAACGAGAGACTGAATTTTCATTCGGTGAACTCTCCCTTTAACCTCGAAATAGAGGGAGAAAAAGATGGCACTGTGGAAGAGAGAAACATACACGAGAAAGAGAGAGAGAAACAAGTGGAGGAATGCTTTTAAGTTTTGTACACATTCTCTGTCTAGCCCTGTTCGCTCTCTCAGCCCACACTTTAGACTCTTTTATGTTACACGATCACTTGAATTTGAGCTCAGGAGGAGGCAATAGGTCTCTGGGTGAGAAAGCCCCAAACAAGCTATAGACCAGATGTATGATGTTATATGGTCAAACTGGCAAATACAAAAGGAGCAAAAACAAAAGGCATGAATTAAGGGAGAGGATTTCAAAAGTGTGTTTTCAAAACAGCCCAGCTGAGAGCTCATATGCCTCTCCTCCCTCTCTCTCTCTCTCTCTCTCCTTCTGCCTCTCTGCTCTCACTCCCTTATATTCTCTCACTACCCCCCGAGACTAAATGCTTAAAAGGGGGAGGGAAAAAGAATAGAATAGAGACCATTTTTGCTAATTAGTCGAGGACTTAGCAGGCGCAGGATATGCCGGCGTAGTTTTTCATGTGCTGTCCACGGGCCGTCGCCCGGCCTGTGAAGTCGAGCCTGTGTGGTTAAGAGCCGAAGAAAAGGGAAGGCCTTTTACACACAAACGGCTCAGTGGAGCTGCTGAACGGGACTCTGGTGGGGGTGCCGCCAAAGAGCAGAAAATGGAGACCAACCATTAGGATTTCAGACTTCAGAAAAAGGCTAAATAAGAAGTGTAAATGGCTCCCACCCCCCACCTCAAGCCCAAGACAAACTCTCACCGGCAATGACGAGGAATGGGTCTAAGTCCAAGATAAACTGGGCCTTTTTTCCAGCAGTCACAGTCAAATGATCACAGACATACCTCTACTCAGGCTTTATGGTGTGGGAATATTGCACGGACAGAGCCAAATGGCCTTACCGTGCCTAAGATGTGAGTGATTGTTTAAAAAAAAAAAAAAAAAAAAAAAAAACCGGCGCGTTACTACAATTATATTTCATTTGTTTTATTAGATTAATATGCATCTCTCTCTAACCTGCTCTTTATCTCTATATGTAGAACTATATATATATATATATATATATATATATATATATATATACACACATACATAGCCTACATACATACATACATACATATATAATTAAAACGTAAAAAATTGCACTTTTAATATGTAACAAAATAATTTCAAGTCAATTGCAAAACTTACAAAACTACAGAAAAGAAACACTAAATGTATTTTTCGGTTTTTGTTCTTCAATGAAATGCAGATTTAATGTTTTTGTATATTCCTTTTATTAACTGCACCTTTTCCCCCCTTTTCAAATAATGTTTAATAAAAGAATGCATTTTAAATGTGTAAAACACAAACTCCAAATGTAACTCCCCGGGCTTTAAGCCTGAAATGAAACTAAAGAACAAATATTTTCTGACAATAAACCATTCATCCTGCACTTTCCTTGAACAATCTGTTTATCAGTAAAACAGTTTGTCATCAGCAAACATCAGAGATCGCACTTTCTGGTTTGATTTTACTGGTCAAAAGTTCAAATGTGTCTTTGAAAAATAAAAGAAACCTTTTATTGCACACTTCTAAATCTGTCAACTTTCAACATAACTTTGTTTGTAATAGAATTTGCCATGTACCATCTGATGAAAGACCTCTTTTATTTGTTTAACATTTTGGAAACATTACATCTGAGCTTAAAAAAAAAGGAAACTCCAAAAGATTGATGAATTTCCCAGAGTTTGATATCTTGCTCTAACATTATCCATCTACGACCATTAAAAACATAGGAATTTTGCAATGTTTTTCCTTCAGAATGGTTTGTGCTTTAAAATCATTTAGTCTGCATTCATTTACTACTAATTTAAACACATATTTGTAATGACTTGACCTGCTGAATGAGACCATTACAGAAAGAGCTCATATTAAAATATTTTTCATCTATTTATATTTGTAATCCATTTTTACCCTGTTACCAAAAAAAAAAAAAAAAAACAGACAGTCCGAGAAGAAGGAAAAAAGTCCTCAGACTCCCACTCAAACTGAATTCATAAAAAGGGGGAAAGCAAAGTTCAAGGCATTAAATTGATTTATATTTTGGAAACCGTCAGGTCAATTACAAGGCTGTCCTTAAAATATGTGTTAATAATCACAGTGTGTAATATATGCAGAGAGATGGGAGACAGCATTCCAGTCTAAAACCTCTTAATACTCCTACAGTATTTCATGTCATCTATCAGAGAGACTTAGAGAGGATGTTGAATAGCAGATCCTTAGAGGCCATAGTCTACATAGAGACAGCAGAGCATGAAGCCTTAACAAGCAATCAGTCAAATGTGACACAAGCGAGAGCTTTTCCTGGCAGGAGAGGAGAAAAGAATGGGAGAGAGGGAAGACGGAGGGGGTGAACGGCCGCAGCGTTCCCTTTAGCTTTGGAAAGTGAGGACAGGAAGTGAGGGGTGAGGAAGAGAGATCATGAAAGCCGAGGTTCAGTGATCACCAGAAAAAAAAAAGGTCACAATGTCTGCAATTACTAATAACAACACGGCTATCTTAATCGTTATCTATTGACAATTGTGTCATCTTATGTTGTCCTGGTGTAGTCGACAAAAACAAAAATGGTCACCATGTCATCAAAAGTGGGTTAATAATAAAATGTGTTAGTCCTTATTTGTATTTTTTCCAATAATTTGTAGGTCGCTTTGGATAACCAAACCAAACCAAACAAAAACAAAACAAAACAAAACAAAACAAAACAAAACAAAACAAAACAAAACAAAACAAAACACAAAAAAACAAAAACAAAACAAAAAAAACATTTGTAAGTCCTATTTTTTTCTAATACATTTTAAGTTGCTTTGGCTAAAGGAGTCTGTAAAATAAAATAAATAAATAAAATGAAAATAAATAAAATAAAATAATAAGTCTATGCTGTCACGCCACAATTGATCAGAAATGCTGTATGGGACACCCTTAGATAAACGCATACTAAATATCTGCAGACTTCACAAGAGTTTGGATTTTTTTTTCTTTTGTAGTCACTGTATATCAGAGAAGTATGACACCCTTTCTATTAAACCAAGGGCACCAGAGAGATTCCTCACGCTCACTACGGCCCCATAAATGTCCAGGATCAAAATGGAAGCAATGCCATATGTCAGTTATATGGCGCTATAACAGGTTTTAAGAAGTGAAGTAATAGAGCCATTCACCGGATCCTGACAAATGGCAAAGGCGAAAAATCGCACATTTTATTTAGTAATGAAGCCTCCATTATTTTGTTGCGTACGTTTCCCCCACCTAATTTATATACCTGGCCACCGAATTCAAAAAAAACGATCAGGAAACAGAAAGGTGTGATGTGTTATAAGTGAGGGAGGGAGAGAGACAGATGAAGAAAGACAGCACGAGACGCAGACGGAGACACGCAGTCTTGCCACGTTTCCTTGTTTTTCGTGTTTCCCATGAGATGAGACAAGACAGGAAGCCAGTGAAGAAGTGCCAGGAAATATAGTGGTGCTAAGTCAGCCCCTGATTAAAATTCACACCGCTAATGGGCTACAGGACAAAGGATGCACACGACTCGCTAGCGGCACGAATCAATTCTTGTGCAATTTCTGTTTGCGCTCGAAACATTGTTGACGGTCCTGTTCTGAGAAGCCGCTCAAAAGTCAGCAGCTCTAATACATGCGTTTGCAACGTGTAGCTCCGTCACCTCCCTGAGAACATTCCTCTCGCAGACTCATTTGCTAACAGAAGCCCCGATGCTGTCATCAGGCCCGAGTAGATGAGCGCAGTGCTGTTGAAACAGGTAATCATGGTGGAGATGATGGTTGGAGAGCATAGTTCAGCGGGGCGTCTCTGAGCAGACTGAGCGACAGGGTGAAAGCGCTGAGTAATCCTGCTGCATTAAAAGCAGACAGGCACCAATATCACACCACAATAGAACATGTACAAAAGAGAGAGAACATTCTAAACCGGCCACTTATGTCATCTCTCTGCAGCTGCCACTCACTGCTAGACTGAGCGACCAATCAAATGACAGCCTGCGTGATTGACAGCGAGTAATAGGGACTTTACCCGAGTGATGATATTAACAAAGACTTTGGTTGTTGTGATTTGCTCTGGATTTATTTGCTCTTAGAAGGGGAGCTTATTTCTTTGTCATAATTATTTCCCTGGAATTTAAAAAATATTTGCTATTATTATTATTATTATTATTATTATAATACTAGGTAAACAAAACTGTAAAATAATAGAATAAAATAAAAAACGCCAGTACAGCAAAAATGTATTAGTCTTTGCTTATTCTCTCAACCAACTTCATCCTTCACTATCTGGTCCAACAAAATTAAAAAAATAAAATAAAATAAAATAAATAATTATTATTCAATGAATCTTACCATTTAGAAAAAATACGAACATTTTAACAATAAAATTATGAATGCACTTAAAAAAAGAAAAGAAAAAAAAAAACGCAAAAAAAAAAAAAAAAAAAAAAAAACTCTGTGGTTAAAGTGTCAAGTGAAAACGCTCAACAAGGTGAACAATGAGGGAGACACCAGCAAATCTCAGACCAGACGGTGTGCGTTCAACATCTAACATCCATTTCCTTTCGCTCTCAAACTATAGCGTGCCTCTGAGAACTCTTGATACATGTCACCAAGGAGCAGTTTGATGCACATCCAACATAGCAGTATTTATTATTCAAACTATACACAAAATCTGTGCTTCATGGCTTGCAGCCGCTTTCACAGCAGGAAACAATGAGTTGCTGTGCTGTGAACATGGACACTGGAACTGCAGTATAACTGCTCCCCCTGGTGTGCATTAATAGCAGCAGTCGGACGGGGCCACAGTTCACAGAGGGGAGTCTGTGAACCCAGCTGGCTCTAAGATGGCTGGGTGAAAGCTGGGAGACACTAATTCTGCACAATGAATCCAATTAGAGTGTCTCACCCATTTGGAGGAATATGTGTCTGCTCTTCCATTATCCCATGGTTTCACACTGGACGTGCCAAAATGATTTGTTATTGTTCGTGCGCTGTCATTTTTGCGAAATTTCGGTCTAAAAATATGACAATGGTGCAAATTCTTTGTTGTTTTAATCTCTATAATGCATGTGCATCATATTTATTTCAATATTTATTAATTTTCCAAGCACTAACAAATGCAACCCCCCAGAAACGTGAATATATTTTAGGATTTTTCATTACAGTTCTCATATGTATATGATGTTTTTATTTGTGTTATTATTTTACGTAAAATAAATAAATAAAACATATTTTCAGTGCAAATTTGCATTGTTTTTTATGTCCACTTATCAAATCCTATATGAAACCTATCAGTTACGTACACAGCATACATGAACAGCAAAGGCGGTGAATCACATAAGACTGCCATTATGAGTCATTAGCGTGCCTTATGCTTTAAACCCCATTCAGGGACTGCAGGGAGGAGACTTAAATATGTCGAGCTGCTCATTCCCTAAAGGGTTAAATGCACATGTGCGCTCTCCCTCTCTCTGTCTCTTTCAAACGCACATGCTCATGTACACACACCCTGCCATCCTGAAATCACACCAGGCTGGCTGTGCATACAGATGCACTCATCATAATTCATTTAAGCCCATAATTCTCAGCAGGCTAATGCCCCACAAAAGACCCTCAACATCCTTAAAGAGTTAAATCATCACTTTGGGGAAGGAACAGAGGAATGGAGAGGGAGAGAGGTTTAGTGTGTGTGCGCTGTAATTTTTCAAGGATGACTGGAAGTGCTTGGACCAGTCCCTTCAGTCAAGTATGTTGCCATGCAAGGGATTAGACTGTGTGAAGCTCCAGGTCTTGACCTGCAAGCCTGGAAGCCACGCTGTAACCTGACCCCATACCAGGTGTATGCCTTCGGGTCAAGAGGTTGGGAAAGCACGCAACTAAAGACAGCTCCTCCATAAAACCACATACTGCTCCAATTAAATGTATTCCAGCCATTTCAAAACACCAGGCGTGAGCTCTGTGAACTTAAACTCTAACGTAACTGCACGTTAAATGCTTCTTTTGCACAAGTGCACCGAAAAACTCCAAAGGTCACGAATATACGTCCATAAAGTCGAACGGCGAATAAATTAAAATGCCAGTATCACACATTCTACTAGAAAAAAGCAAGAAAAAAAAAAAACAAGACTTTGCTTTTACTTTCAAAATAATTTACTGCGTCTTTAAAAAGCTCTGTCATCTGCAGCCGGAGACCCATAACTGTCGCTAGAGTCGATCATTTACCCAGAGATCTCTTAAGTGTTAGGTGCTAATGGGAGAGAGCCGCTCAAAACAGAATGTGATGACTTACAGTATATCTAACACTACATCTTATTTGGAAGTGGAGGTTCAGGGGGGAGGGAGGCCAGTTTCATACTGTATCATAACACATTAAACCAACTGCAGCAATTTAATTAAGCGTCCTGCTCTACATGAGGAGTAGTGTATGGTGACTCTCAAAACACTGAAATACTGCAGGTCACAGATAGAAGACAGATAATTAACACAGCAAGGACAACCGCCATCAGCCCGAAAATATCAGCTTGCAGAAATCTATCCTTAGTGGACATGTCTTATAAATAAAATAAATAAATAAATAATATATATACCAAAGACGAAGACCATCCTGTATAAGCTGAAAAGTACCTCTGGAATTTCTGTTGAAACAAATAAATTACCTCAAAATATATATATATATATTTGTATTATCAGCAATTGAGTTAAAATAAATAAATATAAAATTCCAAAAATAAATAAATAAATAAATAAATAAAATTCTTCTTATTTTTCTATTATTTTTGCTCACCCTCAAAAAGTAACAACTTTAACATGCTATATAAACATTTCTGTGGGGTATTTTGAGCTAAAACTTCACATACACACTCTGGGGACATCAGAGATTTATTTGACATCTTGTGAAAAGGGCATTATCCCACCCCTTTAAACTTAAAACCCAAATTATTTATTTGAACTTAACTGCTAATAATAAAATATATACAAATATTTAATTATAAAAATGTAAATAATTTTTTAAATAATATTATTTACATTATATATATACTTTATTATAATAAATACGTATTTACTAGACTATATATTTAGTTACATTAACAATCTTAATTAAAATGCAAAAAATATATATATATATAAAAATAAAGATGTGCACAATTAAATTGACCAATTTATTTCAACAAATTCCAGAGGTATATTTCAGCTTAGATAGGAGGGTCTTCATCTTGGACAAAGGGGGGCCTTGGAGTCAAAAAGGTTGAGAACCACTGCTCTAGATTGGCATCCTGAAAATGTGTGCTTTAGTATATCAGATCCCACCTTGGAAGCACCATAAACATTATGAAAGAGCGCAAGACTCTAACTGACTAACTGACTTCGCATCATTGAATCGTTATTTCCTGTTTATCAACTATAAAGCTGCTTTGAAACCATCTGTATTGTGTAAAGTGCTATATAAATAAAGTTTACTTGACAATTCTGTGCACAAACCACACTTGTCCAGAGAATCAGTCCAGTAATATGAACGAGATCAAAACGCTTATTTGGATTAAGCCAAAACATTGCCACTGCAGCTCAATCAGAGGACAGCAGCTACAAAAAAACATTCAAATCCAACACTAATGTGTAAATGTTTTGGTCTGGTTTGAGGTGGCAGAGCCCTCAAAGGTGCTAGATTGCTGTGTGTACGTACTGCAAGTACAATACAGTCACACTTTGCTCTTTGCTCTGTGATACCGGCACCTTTTGCGGATGACGCCGGTGTCATGATATAACATACCGCGAGCTAATCTGCCCGGCCCTCTCCAGCTACGGAGGGTTAATTGCAGAGGCCTGCTCCCCGTTCACGGTGTTTGGATAGGTGCTTCTCCTTACAAACAGACAATCCTTTGTGTCGCTTCACTTTAATCTGTGACTTCATTAGGGAAGGAAATGGGAGTAAATACAAAAAGCCATTGTCTTTCTTTAGGGAGGGAGGCCACAATGCTAGCCTGAGATGTTGTGTAACTATCTTGTCTGTAATATTCATTACACACCTGGGTCTCGGCCTATTGGTCTCAATTATGCCACGGAGAGCGAGGGAAGAGGAATGTGTGCACGTATGCCAATAAAATACTCAATATCCCAACTTGAGTAGCGTTCTCTGATTTCTCAAGGAATGTCTACTAATATTGCTTTCTGCTGTCAGAGGTGTACGTGTCAAAGTTTAGCGTAGTCTCAACAATAAACTCACACAAAGGCTTGGAAGGCAAGTTTTAGACAGAACCGGACATGGGTTTTAAACAAATACGATTATTTTGTTTCTAGCATTGGAAAAACTGTGGCAACACAGTCATAATAGTTACGATAACTCAATCTGTTATCGCCAAATGCAGATATATTTTTTGTTTATCAAAGATTATGGCATATTTCAAATACTTTTTAAATGACAAACAATAAATTGCACATGGGGGCATTTTTTTGCCAAACAATTAAGATGCTGAAAATTATTTGAGTATACTATTGAGTGCAAAAGTGCCTAAAAGTGTGACCAATAATGTTTACTAAAAGTACCAGCTATTGTATAATTATAGAATGCAAATCCTAATTATATTTTAATTCTGGTATTCTATCCCCAAACCCATCACAGAAAACTTTCTGCATTTTTACATTTTCAAAAAAACATCACTTAGTATGATTTATAAGCCATTTTCCTCACGGGGACCAACAAATGCCCCCTCACACACACACACACACCTTGAACAAGAAAAATAATTAAGTGCACATTGGGGGAAATTTGGCCGAACAATTATTAGCACACTGAAATTGACTTTTGGCAGAGTGCAAAAGTGGCTGAAAGCATGATCAGAGAAGTTTACTAAGATAATCCATCAGAACTAGCTAAAAATATTCATTTAGCAGCCAAATGCTGCCATGTATATTGATTAAAAAAGTTAAAAGAGACATCAGGCTGTTGTAACCGTACAATTGTTGCTATTCAAATTCATCATCTCCTTCTAGCTCCATCAATGTCCCTCTCAATCCCCTCCTATTTCCTCTCATTCGCTCTTCCCTCGCATTCTCTCCTTCTTAGTGAAATGAATTCCGTAGCGCGCCTGCCAAATGACCCGTGACCATGGGCGGACAAGGTTACCACTGCTGACTTTTACTGCCTCTCTGGTCTCCTCTCTGCACAAGCCCTCTCTGCCTGCCTGAAATACAAAGGCGGATACCAATAATAATGAAAAACTGCAAGATGGAAAAGAAAAAAAAATGAAACGCACAGGACAAACTTGCTCCTCTGCTACCCCCAAGGCCAGACCTGACAAAAACATCAGTAGGATGACATCAAAATATGTGAGGAGAATTACACACACAAAAAAAAGAGAGAGAGAGAGAGAGAGAGAGAGAGAGAATGAGGGAGTTGTGGGAGGAGTTAAAAGGTGACAATGCAATAGAGAGAAAAGAAGCAATGCCATAAATGGCAACATTCAGAAATGTGCTCGATCAAAACAAGGTTTTCACTTTTGGTACCTTCATATCTTGAATAATTGGTTACATCCTTGGAAATAAGAGATTACAGAATTAAACAGCATAAACTGAAGTAGTATAATAGTATAGCTGCAGTATCCTGTTTGTGTTTACAGCCAGGATTTATGCATTCTTCTGTGCTCACACTTATTCGATGTTCTCCGACTAATAACTCAACATTACAGTCGTCGATCAGAAAGATGATTTTATTTATTATATCTCTAATAGGACATTATATAGTCCTAACCCAGGCCATGACATCCATACATCAAATAGCTAATGAGAGGAGTGGCTCACAGATGTCTTGTATCTGAAAGAAATATAATAAGGTTAGCAGTTAGCAGCTCAGTAACAGAGGTGGCATTATCATCGTGATCCCTAATGGTAAGATATGTCTTTAACAGATGGAACATAACCATCTGAAAAGATGTGTTCAGTCCAAAACCCTGGAACATAAGGCGCAGGCCTCTAATAGAATAATATGTCTTTTAAAAGGTTGTGGGCATGTGGATTTTTGTGAGAGCCTACGATATCAAACTGCGTAATTGTCATATATAGATATCAACTGAACAACTAGCCTACATCATACATATTTTCTACTACAGTACATAATATGGCTATTTAAATGGTTAAAAAAATGTTTTAGAGTTAGGAAATAAGAACAGCGCGATCATAAATCAACTAGTCATGTTTCCATTGTGCGTCTCTCAGAAATCAGAGCTTTGACAAGAGTGATATCAACTAAGATACTACATCATACACATTTTCTATTATGTTTATGTTTAATTAAATTGAATGATTTATGCTTAATGAAATGGTTTAAAGCTTGTACGGTATGAAATGTGTTTGCCTCACTCTCTCCCAGATACAGCAATCATTTATGTAGCCTATACTTAATAATTTGTTCAGATTTGCATATGCAGTGAAAGTTGTATATTTTATAAATACGATCACTGAATATTTTCTTTCAACTTCTGTGTTATTTAATCAGCATTTTTATACAGAGTATTCTTATTTGAGGTTGTGAATGATTGTCCATAATATATATATATGTGTGCTTCGGGTCATTGTCATGTTGGAAGACCCAGCCTCGACCCATCTTCAATGCTCTAACTGAGGGAAGGAGGTTGTTCCCCAAAATCTCGCAATACATGGCCCCGGTCATCCTCTCCTTAATACAGTGCAGTCGCCCTGTCCCATGTGCAGAAAAACACCCCCAAAGCATGATGCTACCACCCCCATGCTTCACAGTAGGGATGGTGTTCTTGGGATGGTACTCATCATTCTTCTTCCTCCAAACACGTTTAGTGGAATTAAGACCAAAAAGTTCTATTTTGGTCTCATCTGACCACATGACTTTCTCCCATGACTCCTCTGGATCATCCAAATGGTCATTGGCAAACTTAAGACGGGCCTTGACATGTGCTGGTTTAAGCAGGGGAACCTTCCGTGCCATGCATGATTTCAAACCATGATGTCTTAGTGTATTACCAACAGTAACCTTGGAAATGGTGGTCCCAGCTCTTTTCAGGTCATTGACCAGCTCCTCCCGTGTAGTTCTGGGCTGATTTCTCACCTTTCTTAGGATCATTGAGACCCCACGAGGTGAGATCTTGCATGGAGCCCCAGTCCAAGGGAGTTTGACAGTCATGTTTAGCTTCTTCCATTTTCTAATGATTGCTCCAACAGTGGACCTTTTTTTCACCAAGCTGCTTGGCAATTTCCCCGTAGCCCTTTCCAGCCTTGTGGAGGTGTACAATTTTGTCTCTAGTGTCTTTGGACAGCTCTTTGGTCTTAGCCATGTTAGTAGTTGGATTCTTACTGATTGTATGGGGTGGACAGGTGTCTTTATGCAGCTAACGACCTCAAACAGGTGCATCTAATTTAGGATAATAAATGGAGTGGAGGTGGACATTTTAAAGGCAGACTAACAGGTCTTTGAGGGTCAGAATTCTAGCTGATAGACAGGTGTTCAAATACTTATTTGCAGCTGTATCATACAAATAAATAGTTTAAAAAATCATATATTGTGATTTCTGGATTTTTTTTTTTTTTAGATTATGTCTCTCACAGTGGACATGCACCTACGATGACAATTTCAGACCTCTCCATGATTTCCAAGTGGGAGAACTTGCAAAATAGCAGGGTGTTCAAATACTTATTTTCCTCACTGTATGTATATATATATATATATATATATATATATATATGTGTGTGTGTGTGTGTGTGTGTGTGTGTGTGTGTGTGTGTGTGTGTGTGCTATACTTATAATTAAAAAAAATATTATTTTATGATCTATACAAGGCATATTTGTTAAATGAAAACAATGAAAGGAACAGAATGACTTTTAAAATAGGCTTCTCGTGTAATATCCGAATGCAGATATTTGCATCACACCTCTAACATTAATTATTAATTAAAAAATTATACTATATATAATTCATACATACTTCACATATTACACTTATTCTTATACTATAATTATAGCATACACATCCATACATCCAAACACACACACACACACACACAAACACACACACACTTGTGTCTTGAATTGTGCAACAACAACAACAACAAATTATGAACAAATTAAGAAATTGTACATCAGAGCATCTAGTAGGTCAACTTTGATTTTTACACTGCTGAAAGTAAATTGTTCGACAGTGTGCACTGACACAATCATCTACCTCTGAGCAAAAAAAAAAAAAAAAAAAACTAAACCAGTGAAAAGTGCAAGAGTTTGTATGTGTGTGTGAAACAGGCCCTGCAGTCTGCTCTCTTAGCCTGGTGCTTAATGTAGACATGGAGGAGTGGAGTACTGGAGCTGAGCCTCTTTCATGTCTGTGCCTGCGGTGCTGCTCTCTCTGCTGAGTGCTTACATTAAAACAGTGATAAGACTTTAGAGGCCCTCATCAGGCCGTGAGAGGTGTGTGTGGATAATACGCTCCACGCTAAGGTAATTATTATACCTGCGTCCAGCCTTTGGTTAGCACGCCTCAGGCTATCCTCTTTGACCGTGCCAGAAAAGGAAACGTGAACTCCAAATACTCCTGCTCTGCTATCCCCTTTAACTTTTCTCACAAAAGTCAACAAAATACTTGACCGGTATAGGCATCCGTGAGTGACGGGACTGGAAGAGGACATGACTGTTAAATGTTTGTTCGTGCCGTTCCTGCCCGACTGAGTTCTAAAGCGATCGACTTGTTTCTCATCGTATTATGTTCTATCTTTCTCAACTCGATTTCGCAGTGCTGATCTGATGGCTGAGTAGCCAACAATCATAGCTGTCAGATATCTCTGTCAAATCAGCTTTCGCCGCAGACTCAAACAGCAGTCTTCTGTGGTTTGGCTGGAAACTAACTCACAGCCTTAAAATTGAATGTACAGTGCATTACTAAAAATATGGGGACGGCACATTTGCTCGCTGTCCCAACTGTTTTCGTTAGGTTTCACTCAAGAAGATGGAAGTCCATTTAGAAGTAATGGGTTGTGACAGTACGGACAGAGTATGACATTATATGCCTGACGCCAGCTTCAATCATTCCATGCATGCGAGTTCCACAAAAATCACTTTTGTAGTCTCCGATGGATAATCACGTTTCAGAACAGAGAAGGGTGCCTACACCCATGAGATCATCATCAAGTTTCTTTAAGATTGTCTGCTTTGACAAAGGCATTTGTGAAGTCATTTCAAATTAGTTATAGTGCCTGACGGAGGACATGGTCTTTCGCATAAGCTAGCCAACAGAGCTGGTCCATTTCGAACAGTTCTTTTAAAGCTTCTTCTGAGAAATAACTTTCAAATTTCTTGTGATCCAGGTTGCAGTACCTGCTAATTTAAAGGTGATGTGTGTAACTTTTTCAATGTTAAAATACTGTCTCTCATACAAATATGAGTCAATGTGTGTGTGTGTGTGTGTGTGTGTGTGTTAATGTATGTATGTGTGTATGTATGTATGTATGTATGTATGTATGTATGTATGTATGTGTGTGTGTGTGTGTGTGTATGTATGTATGTATGTATGTATGTATGTACGTACGTATGTATGTATGTATGATGTATGTATGTATGTGTGTGTGTGTATATATATATATATATATATTATATATATAGATAGATAGATAGATAGATAGATAGATAGATAGATAGATCAAAATTGACAGTACTAAAGACATTTATAATGTTATTTAAAATAAATGCTGTTCTTTAAAACTTTATATTCATCAAAGAAAAAAACATATCAAAGTATCGACTGTTTCCAACATTAATAAGAAATGTTATTTTGAGCAGCATATTAGAATGATTTCTGAAGGATCATTGAAAACTGTAGTAATGATGGTGAAAATTCAGCTTTGCCAAAACAAGAATATTTTACATTGTAATATATTAAAAAAGAAACACAATAGAATGACATTCTTGATAATCTAGATAATTGTGTGCTTCCATATTTGCTGCAAAAGTTTATGCTGGGTCATTTTCTAAGCCAGCATCACAAAGACCCTGTGCACAAAGCAATTGATTTATAAAAAAGACGAAAAAAAGAAAAAGAAGAACTTGACTGGCCTGCACAAAACCTTTGGGTTGAACTGGAATGCCTCATTGATGCTCTCGTGTCTGATTGGAAGCAAATTTCCACATCTATGTTCCAACATTTAGCAGAAAGTCTTCCTAGAAAAGTACAAGCGGTCAGAGCAAGAGGGATTCACGCTGATTGACTGAAATTACTACTACAAGCACATATGGGCTGGACCATGTGGTATAGGTTATGATGACTATGACTAACTATGTAGCCTTTCTTATCCACTGACATGCAGCTACCAAAAAATCAGGCCACAACTGAGACGTTTCCTGTGCAGCTAGTTCTGGTTATTATTTTTTGTCAGCATTAGATCAGAGTGTAATCTAGCAGCCATGAGCACCATGAGACCATGAGCATAATACAAAGATATCACTCCAGAGCCCCATCGGTCCTCCTCTTGTGTCAGCACTTGAGATCTCAATCTGCAACTTAAAGGGCCCTTCTCTCGCTTTCTTTGTGTCTAGCCAGAGAGGTTACATCAAGAGGGAGAAGGAGGGAGAGGGGGGGGGGAGGACTGTTGTATTCGAGAGGGAGATGGAGAGAGAGAACAAGGAAGATAGGTGGAGGAAAGAGAAAAAGATGGGGGGTTGGTGTATGTGTGTGCATGCACATATGTGTGTCACCATGTGTGTGTTCTTCTACAGACCCCCTGGGGAGCAGATCTTGTCATAGAGATCACAGCCAGAAGCTGAAGAACACACTAGCGAGGAGAACTCGAGATGAACGGAGGCTGCTTCTACTCTGCGGCAGCCATCATTTGCTCCGAAACGGTTTACAGAATAAAGGCGGCGTTGAACAGCAACAACAGAGGATTAAGCATAAGCCCTTTATGGCTGGAACACGACCGCTTGGTCTGTCCGCCACAGCTGCCTATAGTCTGCGAGAGGCAGAAAAGCCACCGCACCACATTATCATCAGACTAAAACCCATCGCTGAGGTGTATTCCGACATACAATCACGGAAGGCTTTAGTATGTGAGCATAATCTGCCGTAGGACACGTTTTGACGCAGGATATCTGATGTCCTTGTCTCTCCATATGTTTGATGTGAGCGGGGAGGGGTTGTTTTCTATCAGTACGAGCTAAACAGGATGCCGGGATGTTGACAGGAAAAAATAATGATGGTCACTCCTTTGATCTCCCACATATGTTCAAACTCTCTCACAGTCTGGCTCTCATATCCCCCTACGCAGACAAAGGGAGAGAGTCGGCCGTCGAAAGTGACTGTCTTTTCTTAAATCGACGTATAGGGGGCTTTCTTCTTTCGCTAGATGACGGAAACCACCAGTTCAGATGCCATTAGAAAACATTCCCTGAAGGCAAAGCCAGAGGGGTCCTCGGAGGAGCGAAGTCACCTAGTCTATCAGTCTGTTCAACGGTTCGTTCCCCCTTTTACTTTGTACCTGTCTGCTTATCTAGGGATGACAGCAAATTGCCATGGCTTTACATCACTCAATATGCAGAGCTGTCATCAAGGCTTCCATCACTGCTACTTAGCATATCGTCTAACAAAAGACCCTCCACACAGTGGGGATAGGTTTGTCACTTTTACTGCCCAACCATGTTATTATCATCTAATTTACAAAGACAAGATGATAATTACATGCAATTAGAATTATAAACCTGCCATAGTGTGTGAGGTAAGCCTCAGGTAATACTATAAAGAGGGCTCTCATTGGCTCAAACCGTGCCCCAAGTTTCTCCTAAAGCTTCAAATTACCATATTACATAACACTTTATAACTTTACTATATTATTACCTACAGATAAAATAAGGGGGCTTTACCATAGATGTAGGTTGAGAGTAGCTGTTAGTTTTAAACGTACCGTAAATAGTGAGGAAAAAGTTACATAAAAGACTCTTAATAAAAACAAAAAAAACAAAAAAAACTTTAAACTAAATTATAACAATTCAAAACTAATGATTAAGAAAAATGATTTCATCTGTGTACCTTTAGTGTGAAAGAAAAGTAAAATGAAAAGAATTTGAGAAAAGACATTCAGAACAGACTGAGTTGTCTCATAAAAATACACATGATCTCTTTCATTGGAAGTGACAGAAAAATGGCCCACCCACTATTGCAGCGAAGCATATCGAGGGAATGTTACTCCAAAGCCTCGGGACTGAAGGTCAGCTGTACCTATTCATTCACTAAAGCGTCATAAGGAATTCTGCACAAATCAGGTCCCAATTTCATGGCAAATTTCCACCCAGAAGTACATCTGTATGGGGGATGTAAAGGCAGCCAGCGGGAGTGGGTTTCTCTGGATTAGGCCTGCTCATCAGTTTATCATTCATCATTTAGCGGGGGACAGCAGAGGGTGGAGAACCCAAATCCCTAATTCTCTGCAGCCGTACCTTCCTTTGTAGGCACCAGGATTAACGAGGGGCCCTGAAAGAACCTGATGAGTTTAAAGCTGGGGATGAGAGAAGAGTGAAAGGCAGCACAGATCAGGATAGAGATACCATTAGAGACCTCCATAAATCAAGCCATCCTTAAGGTAGAGGTATACTGCGGTTTAAAGACCATGCAGCTGTACTTTTTAACCTCCACCTTTATTTCCAGCCCCATCCACTGCGGTTATGTACGACCGGAGGGGACGGAATCATATTCCCCCTCCCAAACCCTTCCTGACAAACTCTGAGCGGTGTGGACATGGGGATTGTCTCCTAATGAGATCAAGCTCTTCTGAAAAAGGTGGTTCTTATAGCTTTGGACTTTATTAAAAAAGATCTCAAGCTCCTGTTGCTTTGGGCAAGATTTCTTAAAAGTGGAAGAGTGGAGGACAGGCAGAATGACAAAAACAACTACAGAAACCTAAGAAACGTCAGTTGAATTTACTGACTTGGCGGCTCTAAAGTTCTTTAACTCCTCTGAAAAGGATAGCCTTGCGGCTGCCATGCCTCACAGACCGCTAATGATTGTGCTAGCTAAAATTTACAAGTGGAACCAGATTTTTAAGAGAAACATTGATGAGGCACAACACCTTGCATGGCTCATGAATCAGTCTCTTAGCTTTTTTCATTGCCTCAAAGATTTACTAGCACATTAGAAAAACTAGGGGAGTGACAGAATTAAGGAAGCAGGAATGTAAACGGACTAGTTGGGAAATGTCAGTGGATTTACTTTATAGCCTGCGTCTAAAACACAGGCATGATTTACTTCTCTTATGCTATAGTTAGTTCCCTTACCAGGTGGCCAGTCACAAGTTGCCCACAATAAAGACCTGTTTAGTGATAACCATAAGCTGATAAGGGAAAGAGGGGAAAAGACATTGATTTACAGCCAAGTTTAATACTGTATTAATCTTGATAGACAGATATCAAAAGATTATGACAGGTAAGGCATCATTCAGCAAACAGCCCTTAATCAAATTCTTTCACTCTCAGAAAAGCTCTTGAGGACATTAGTCTGATCCAGTCAAGAGTGAGAACCTGGGTGTGTTCCAGCAAACAGCTTTCTCTAAATTCGAGTGGTGGTGCGCAGGGGAGCTGTCTCTTTAAAATGAAAGGCTAGCAGCATGGAAGGGATGCACAAAGTTTTTATCTGTAACAATAACAAGATGAAAATACATTTCCACACTCAGAACGAATGATTTTGGCTAAGTTTCCTGAAGTTTAGTTTCTGCAGTGGACCCAAGCATCCTGAAGTCATCAATTTTGCAGATGTAACTGATGCAGATGTTGTACTGCTAACCTCAAAGCCAAGATCTGCTTTGATATGTTCACAGGACAGAGAGAAAGCAGTTTAAAAGACTTCAAGTTTTTAATGTTGTTTAGTCTATGTGGTGTTTTTAATATTTCTTTGGGACAAAGCATGTGCAAATTCATAAGTCAACACTATTGTTTTGTATTTTCTCCTTAAAGGTGCACTGTGTAATTTTTAGCGCCATCTAGTGGTGAGGTTACGAACGGCAACCAACGGAAGTCACGGTGGCAAACAGGAAAAGATATCGTCGTCTGAGACAGCAAAGAGTAGCCAGTTAAGCAATGAGGTTTCTTTATAAATTAAGAAATTAGGTTTACTTGATTATTCAGTAAAACAATATGTTATTGCGAAAATTATTGTTACTTGTTCATCACAGTGTCAGTGTTTTAATCGCTGACATTAGCTAGCTTCTTTGCACCAAGAACAACATGACGAAACGCGTTTGTCCATTTAGGGCCACTGTAGAAGCATGTCGGCGCAAAATGGCTACTTCAATGTAAGGGGACCCGCGGTGTATGCAGTTAGATATGGCTCGGTTAAAACATAATGGTTCATTATGTAAGGTCTTTATACACCACTGAAAACATAGTTATGTATATGATATTGCATTTCTGTCAACATATCCTCCTAAATATTACACAGTGCACCTTTAAAACTGCAGTCTCATAAACGCAGGGCAGGGCGGGATTTAGCATATCATGCTAACCTATGCTGAGAAGCAGGGGAGTCTCAAAAAAAGCTGTTTATCCTGGTATATTTTTTCTATTGATATGAAAAATTGGGTGCATTTAGCAATATAGTGGGTGCATTATGTATATGTTATGATGAACTATATGCCTTTCTCCACTGACGTTCTAAGTTGTTCAAAGCGTTTCCAAGGATACTGGTTTTTAGAAGGCAGCTGTCTGACTCTGATGGTGAACGGGAACATAGTTTGTGTAACATTATCAACACATAATTAGCTGTTTGATTACGTAGTCAAGCAAAAGGCTAATCATATTAATTACCAGTATGTGTCTGACGTTGTAGAAAGAGATATACAGTGGTATGGAAAAGTTTGGGCACCCCTGTAAATTTTCATGATTTTCCTTTATAAACCATTGGTTGTCTGGATAAGAAATTTCAGTTAAATATATCATATAGGAGACAAACACAGTGATATTTGAGAAGTGAAATAAAGTTTATATGATTTATGGAAAGTGTGCAAGAATTATTTTAAATAAATTAGGCATGTGCATAAATTTAGGCACCCTTGTCATTTTATTGATTTCAATACCTTTAAATACCTTATTAGAACTCAAAATTGGTTTGGTAACCTCAGTGACCCTTGACCTCCATACACAGGTGAATCCAATCATGAGAAAGGGTATTTAAGGAGGCCAATTGTAAGTATTTCTCCTCTTTGCATCTTCTTTGCAACATGGCAGCCTCAAAACAATTCTCAGATGACCTGAAAACAAAGATTGTTCAACATCATGGTTTAGGGGAAGGATACAAAAAGCTGTCTCAGAGATTTAAGCTCTCAGTTTCAACTGTGAGGAACATTGTGAGGAATTGGAAGACCAGAGGCACAGTTCTAGTTAAGGCCCGAAGTGGCAGACCAAGAAAAATCTCAGATAAGCAGAGGCGCAGGATGGTGAGAACAGTCACAGTCAACCCACAGACCAGCTCCAAAGACCTACAACATCATCTTGCTGCAGATGGTGTCACTGTGCATCGTTCAACTATTCAGCGCACTTTACACAAGGTGATGCTGTATGGACGAGTAATGCGGAAAAAGCCTTTTCTCTGCACACGCCACAAACGGTGTCGCTTGAGGTATGCTAAAGCACATTTGGACAAGCCAGCTTCAATTTGGAATAAGGTGCTGTGGACTGATGAAACTAAAATAGAGTTATTTGGGCAAAACAAGGGGCGTTATGCATGGCGGAAAAAGAACACAGCATTCCAAGAAAAACGCTTGCTACCTACAGTAAAATGTGGTGGCGGTTCCATCATGCTGTGGGGCTGTGTGGCCAGTGCAGGGACTGGGAATCTTGTTAAAGTTGAGGGTCGCATGGATTCCACTCAATATCAGCAGATTCTGGAGAACAATGTCCAGGAATCAGTGACAAAGTTGAAGTTGTGCCGGGGCTGGATCTTTCAACAAGACAACGACCCTAAACACTGCTCAAATTCTACTAAGGCATTCATGCAGAGGAACAAGTACAACGTTCTGGAATGGCCATCTCAGTCCCCAGACCTGAATATTATTGAAAATGTGTGGTGTGATTTAAAGCGGGCTGTCCATGCTCGGAAACCATCAAACCTGACTGAACTGGAGATGTTTTGTAAAGAAGAATGGTCCAAAATACCTTCCGCCAGAATCCAGACTCTAATTGGAAGCTATAGAAAGCGTTTAGAGGCTGTTATTTATGCAAAAGGAGGATGCACAAAATATTGAGTTAATTATTCTTTTGTGGTGCCTAAATTTATGCACATGCCTAATTTAGTTTAAATAATTCTTGCACACTTTCCATAAATCATATAAACTTTATTTCACTTCTCAAATATCACTGTGTTTGTCTCCTAACATTGTTCTCCGTGACAGTGACAGTTCTCCGTTACGGACGTGAGCGCTCTGAAAGCGGCACTAAAAGACTGCTTTAAAACTTTCACAGAGACCTCAAACAGAAAGCACAAAGCCTGTCTTTAAAGTGAATTTCGTTTTGTATTAATTGTATCTTAATTTTAATCAATGTTTCATCAACCAATTGTCTGGATTTAATAAATAAGAAATAAATATATTAGAAAATAGATAATCACGACACGGAGGCGCCGGCGCGTGAACCTGGAGCTCGTCTCATTAATGAACCGAAACTCAGCGTATACGGTTATACTTACCTCACAGGCCCGAGACATATATAGAAAGCTTGAAATGTCTACTTTTAAACAGAACAATTCAAAGCGAAAGAAAACAGACTGCTCTCTGCTTATGTAATCCGTATGAAATGTGCATGTCTCTCCGGCGCGTTCACTACTGCGAAGATCGCGAGTCAGCATCGTCAACTTCATCTTTCCAGCCGACACTGACAGAAAAAAAAACTGGTTTATTAGTAAACAATTCAAATGTCTCCTGCTATATTTTACATATTCATAATCGTTAATTTTGCCAGTTCGTTGTGACAGCTTTTAGGTGCTTTATTGGCAGCACCACCCTTACGTTACATGAACGCATCAGCACCGAAAACATGGAGATTTTTTTCTTTTGGGGGGCATTTTGTTTGTGTTCAGGCTTTCTCAGTTGTCTTTAGGCGCGATGTTACGAGGACGCTGCTAATAAAGTTGCGAGTAGGCCTACACATTGGATTCACGTTTATTATTATATTGAAAAAATACCCCCGTTTTTATGCCGGTCGTATCATTTTATTTTGTTGTATTTATCCGCCACACCTTAAAGGCCGGTCCGTGAAAATATTGTCTGATATTAAACCGGTCCGTGGCGTAAAAAAGGTTGGGGACCGCTGTTTTAAGGGATAAAATTATTGACTACAGGGGGACTTTGATGTATATGTTTGTATTAGATATGGGGCCTTGTTTACACCTGGTATTAAGATGCGTTTTGGTCAATCGGATCACAAGTGGACCAGGGAGACACATACCCGTTTAAACCTGGTATTTTAATACGCCTTTCAACCACTTCTGTCCTGTTTTCTTCTAAGGGGAGGGTCTATAGGCGGGTAAAGGTATACGTTTTTTTCAGATCTTTCGATCTAATGGACGAAATAAGCTCACATAATTTACATTTACGAACGCGCCTGGAGCAGCACCTTTCGTTTCTGTTCTGATAGCCGCAAGATCAAGCCAAACGCTGTGAGTGAGCATTAGAAATCAGGAATGGTTAGCGTATATTGTGCTTTGTACGCTTTTCATCTTCAAACCAAACTCTTCAGCTGATAAAGTTTAAATCCCGTCTGGCTAGCGTGCTTCCCATAATGTTTATGCATAAGGTGGTTGCATAAAGTTTTTGTGGCTGTTTAAACGCATTTGACCACATGAGCGTTTACACATCTAAAGCAATCGGTCAAATGCGCTTTCGACAACATCTGGACGTGGTCTTAAGTGGACAAGCTCAAAACGTTTTAGACCCCGTTTACACCTGTATTTAGTGTAGTCCACTTTGGTAGATCCGATCGACTAAAAATGCATCCTAATCCCAGGTGTAAATAGGGCCTATAATTGAATCTTATTGTAAAGCGTCACAGATATAATATCAATCACAGACTTCATATTAGTGTTGCACGGTGCACCGATACTTCAAAAGTATCGCGATTCTTGGAAATGAAAAACGTCACGATACCTAAATTTATTAGTATCGATACTTCTAAGAATGACTGCGTTCCAGATTTGTAAGGCCGGCGACACACTGGCTGCGTCTCAGCTGCGTGGCGTGTCCGTTTTTATTTCAGCTCCCATGTTAAGAGATAGCACACTGCCTGCGGAAAACGCATGCATGCTAGAATAGAACCGATGCCTATTTTTCATGCGACACGCAAGCGTGTTGGAATCGTTTCCAGGCAAAATAGAATAGGAAAATATGTTTCTATGTCATTTTGACACGAATGCATATTAATAAATGACATTTTGATGTTTGAAAGTCTAGGTTTTGACATAAATGCAGATATAAATGTAATTAAAAAAAAATATGATCGATTTTCAAATACTGCACCTCTCAATACAGAACAAAATATTCTGTAGCCTATTTTGCCGTCAACACTGCCGACGTTGTCTTTGCTGCTATATATTTATGTTTAACATGAAGTATAGGCCTTCCACAACTCTCTCCCCATATGTCAAATATATCACCAATGAGGCTTATCATTACCAATATTAAACATTGTTTAATATAATCGCTGGTCATATTTTTATTGAAAGTTCATAATCAAGATAAAGTTATTACCGGTAACTCTTATGTTTCTTATGATAACTGAGATAATGCTGCTTAAATTATAAAAAAAATTACCTTGAATGTCATTGCTCTAATTTATTTTTTATATTTTTATATTTCATATTTTGTTCAAATGTTTAATATATCTGCTGTTCATATGTTCATTTATTAGTGTGTTATATGATTAGAATGTTGTCCCGGTTTTAAAATAAAGCACAGCAATGATATTTGAGAGTGTTTCTCCCTTTTCAGGAAAAGTATCGAAAAAGTATTCGAAATCACAATTCTTGACTTGGTATCGGTATCGAAACAATAATTTTGGTATCGTGACAACACTACTTCATATTAGTTGCATGATATCATATTCTATTAACTGTGTACATTAGAAAACATTTTGTAAAGATTTTGATAATTAGCAACATTCAAAAGTGTAACTCAAATTGGTTTCGCAATCAATTAAATAAATTCAAATAAGTTCAAACTGGACCAGAATCACTCCACGGCCCCAACCCCACGAAAAAGCATTGTTGGAAAGTAAAGTTGTTGAGGAAATATTTGTTGTCTCAGTCTATGTGGTCCTTGCTTTGCATTCCACAACTTTTGCACAAACACACCTTTTTCCTTCACAAATTCCTTGATAACAAGCAGTCAAGTCTATTCAACTAATGATCAGCTTCTTCCATATTCTGAAGGTTTAAGAAGCAGTCAATAACTTCTCGGTTTGAAATGAACTCTGTAAGGTCATGACACAGGATGAAGGGGAAATGGTGATGACAAACAAAGGTCCCAACACTCCACAGCCTGGCCTGCTGCCGGAGAGGGCCACACTCCAACTCCTGACTCCTTTGGGAGATAACCGGGATTCTCCAGGCCTTCCCAAACCTGGTAACTTCCCGTAGACACCTCTCTCCTCTTCTCCTTCCCTGATGTTATCAGGGGCCAGGACCCACTGTGGCCCTTTGTGGCTCACAGCCCCAGTTTCCGTCCGCACACGTGTGTGTCACATTATCTGTCAAGAGGCCAGACGCCATTTCCTGCATATTGGAAGGGGTGGGAAGGGGACAGGAAAGGGAAAGAACACACAGACTGACATCCAGGGAGGGACGAACAGAGAGACTGTGTGTAGTTTCTTGACCCAGGATTTTATATCAAAAGATTGGCTCCAAAAGACGGGTAATTTTGTTTCGCTCGAGTCTATGAACAATGCAAGCAGGTTTAATGGCCTGTTTGTAAGCACACAATTTATACTGAGGTCAGACAGCATGTAGAGACTAATGTTGGCAGGGACATAGCCAAAGTTTTAGAATACCATTCCATTATTAAAAATAAATATGAAAGCTAATTTCTACTTCATTGAAAAAAATTTTTTTAAATAAGGCACAATTCTGAGAAACAAATTTGCAATAACGAGACAAAATCAGAGATATATAGTCAAATTTATGAGAAAAGTCACAAATACAAAAACCATTTCAATTGTCATATTAGGAGATATAATGATGTAATTATGATAAATTATGTTATAACTAGGAGAAATATTGAAAGACAAAAAGACACATTGTAAGAAAAAGTCACAAATATGGGGGGGGTGGGAATCAGCAATTGTGATATTAGGAGATATAATGTTGCAATTAGGAAGGAAAAAAGGATATCATTGTGAGATATAAAGTCACAATTGTGAGGAAAAAGTGACATGTACCAAAAAAGTTGTAATTTACAAACAAATGATAAAATAGTAAGACTAAGAGATACAATGTTGCAATTATTAGAAATAATGTTATAATTGTGAGATCCAGTTGTTGGTTTTTTTCTTTAATCTTATCTTTAATCTAAGGAAGAAAAAAAAAACAAGTTTAATTTTGTAGTATGAATAAATAGATAGCTATAAAATGATGCATGTTTGTTTGCCACCCTCATTTGTGTGCAACCATAATTTGTGGTCTGACACATACTCTTCATAACATTTTTGTCTGTTTATTAATTTTCCATGAGTTGGCACACGCAAGTTCAAGGACTGCATGTCATCACATGTTAGTGTGGAAAAGTAATCCAAAAACTGTCAAGACTTCCCGAAAAACATTTCCCTAAATAGAGCCACATGTGCCGTGAGGCCATGGAAAACAAACGCAAACATAGTGTTCACAGTTTTACAGAAATATTCAACACTCTGTCCATTAGGTGCAACTTAATGAGCCTTCTGAGCCACGACAGTTAGCTATACTTTGACCCCAATAAAAGAGCTATTTCACAGAGGGGAGAGAATGCATTTGCCCCTACCACTTGGCTACCATCTGAGTTACAGCTAGGCCATGAACCGACTCCATCCGCATCCTTGGCTGGACTCAGGGGTCTGATTTCAATGGCTGCCTAAGCAGAGTTTGACTTTGAAGGCTTTGATCCCGGGGCAATGCTATGGCATTTGACTTCTGGTAAAGAAAAAAAAAGCAGCATGTCAGACCTCCAGGGTCACTGTGATCATTTAGCACTGCTGAAAATAACCAGTAGTGAGCCGCGATTTGGGGAATCTAAAAGAGGCCTGGCATTAGCAGGTGCCCCGAGGTGGACTGGAGAGTGCTACAGAGTAGGTCATTGACCTTGGACCATGGAGAACTTTTTTTTTTTTTTTTTTTTGAAAAACCTGGAGGCCCGAGTTCATTTTGCAGCCAATGCTTCCACTGCTGTTTTGAACCACCCTGACGACCACTGCCAGCACCCTCCCAAAAACTAAAATGAATAAAATATTTAATTGAAAAAAAGAAAGAAAAATCCATCAATTCCCAGCTAAAGTATTTTCCAGTCATTTCGCTACTAGGTCTGGTAACCGTGCCGCTAGAGGTGGCAAGTGCCAGAATGAAGGCACATTGCATGTGCATTTCTGATTGGTCAGTGACGTGGCAATCACAACCAATCAGTAGCATTTGGCTTCCTTAAGAAAAACTGTCCAAAATCGCTCCGTATTCTCTATACACTGCATTTACTACAAAGGGAAAAGAGAACTTGTGAGTGATTTTACACAGAGCTAAATGTACACTCCAATCAAACATGTATTAATAGAGTTGATATGAAACAGAAGTTGTGATAGTCTTTACTTTCCTATTGTGGTATTCAAGAGAAACAGCCTCTTAAACAAGACAAAATGTAGGGTGAGATTTGATTTTATCCATCAGGAATTGATTGGATCATTGTTGTTTGCTATTTCTGCGATTTCATGCAAGTGCCACTAAACTTGTCATCAGAGAAGAAAAGAGATGTCGTTGCAACGGGGGAGGGAAGTTATTTTGATTAAAGAATATGAGGGCACATGAAGTAAATTATTTGCACAGATAAAACATTTACAAGAAATACTGCAATATAAAAAAATAAGAAGAGTCCATTTTGATTTCATGGTGACTTTAATTTTGTTAGTTTTATTAGACACATATGAACTTATATGCAACCCAAAATACTTACTGTTTTGTAGCATGTTTTCGCTCATTAGCATCACTGCATTTGCACTGACACGTTCAACAATCTCTTGTGTCTAGACAACTCTAAGCAGGCTTGCTGGCTATTATGCACCACGTAAAATGCCTTTCATACTGTGTAAGTGTATAACAACAAAACAAAATGACAAAAAAGGTACATGGCATGCAAAGCTATACTAACTATATTAGTAAAACGCCTATTTAGTATGTGGTTGACTCCGTGCCACTAATATACTATTAATTGCTGAGATCTAAACAGGGATGTAACTCTAACCTCTGGGTGACAAGCTCAAATGATATGTTAACATTAGCCACCAGCTATGCTACCTAAGGTTACCATTTAACAGAGAAGCAGAAAGTGACACGGTCTTCCCTTACAACGCCTCCAGACAGTATTCAGAGATTGAGCTGTCACTTTTCATGTGTGTCTTTTTTCTTTCTTTCTTTTTAAACCACAGATTGATTTAAGCATGAACGCATCTGATACACTGCCAAAACCACAGTACAAACCTCAGCCTGGAGTGTAGGAATATTTATACAATGAGGCTTGGTTAAACTTAAGCCTTTTTCTCCACAACAATCTCTTATTGCCGTAATCTAAACTCATAATTAGAAGTTCTGCCCTCCTCAGCACAGTGCAGATCTGATGCTGAAATCTTCATTACACCACAGAAAGCAAAACTAAAAGGGATACCCTTGTGAAAAAATAACACTTTAACATGCTTTTGTTATGGAAATATATTAAAGTATAGCCTACTTGATTGCAGATTTTTTTTGGTAAGGTTTTTTTGACACTTAACTGCATGTTATTTACAGTTAAATGAAAATGTATTATAGTTTAATATTTATATTAAATGAGGTTTATAGTAGGTATACACTTAAGTAGGACTTAAGTACATCTTTGTATGTAATTTTATTACTTCTATTGTCTTTGAACTTATGGTAAACTAACATATACTTTAATGCCATTTATATTAATATATATTATATTATATTGCATTAAATATATTTGTAATTACACATTTGAAATGATGAATTTGCAATGTAGTACATTTAAAACATTAACTGTTAATGCAATATAAAATAACATGCTACAGTTAAAATTAACCTCAAGTACTTTAATTGTACTATAATTAAATGCATCAAAGTGTGATTGCATACAATTGTGACATACAATTAAGCACACCTCTTTTTACTAATTTTCTTCTTTTTTTTAATAAATTGTCATTTATTGACCTTCATGTAATAATTTTTTCAATATATGAAAATACCCAATAGCCAATAGCCAAAAAGACCATAAAATTGGTCCTTCAAACAATAGGTTTCTGAGAAAAACGTATAAAAAAAATGTATTCAGTTAACTCACTGACTCAGTGATCTGGTCGCAACAGTTAACAGATCATCAGTGGTTAATTTTGGTCACATAAAACTACTGAAAAGGTTTGAAATGGCATGGTTAAGTAAATAATGACAAAATTATGTTTTTTGGGTGACCTATCCCTTTAAGCAGTATGCATTCGAAAGGCAGATATATTTTTATATGTAACTGAATAGAACCTACATTTCCACTAACACACATGTGGTGTACACTAACCTCATGAACTTGGGCCCATTAGTCTGTGTCAGCAGGCCCTACACCTTTTGAGGAACTGGGGCACCATTTGCCATTTTTCACCTGCTTAAAAAGTGAATGACAAGTAAAGGTCTCAGCTCACAAAAACAGACCTGCTGGTGGTCCTCTTCAAAACACCCGGAGTTCGCTGCGATCAATTCACATTACTGAAAACAACAACTCCACCCCCAGCCCCCCACCACCCAACCATATTCCAGCTTCCCCCCGAGCTCTGTGACACCAGCAGGTGCTCTTTGTCATTGAACCTGCGGCACATGCTCCCAGACTCCAGAATAGCAGCCGAAGGGCCCCATCGCTTGTCCTTCAGTGCCTCCTCTTTTGTTTCACACTGTATAGCCTCGGCTCAATGCCATTTTTGTTCTCACGTGTCAAAAGTTCACTATGAAATATGGCTCTGTGGAATATTCATTTTAAGTCCCCAAAGAGGAACGCACTCAAACGCACATTCAACTGTGTTTTTATTCTCTCTAATGACTCTTTGATAAACCTAAGCTAAGAGGAAATCCTATTCTGTAATATGAGAAAGGCATTCCAAGCTGTACATCTGTCAAAAAAAAAAAAAAGAACAAAAAAAAAAACTCTTTCAGACTTATTCCTTACAGGTCACAGAGATACATCTACTCGAGATTCATTTCTAATGAATGCTTTGAATGGCAGACATCAGTGACGTTTGTGTGAACATGTTGCACTTTAATACCATCTGCAAAGAGTTTTAGTAGACACACCGATTAATATGGAGAAATGTTACAGCACTGCCACAGCGTTCCTGTTCTCATTCTGCATTTTGAGTATTTTCTGTAAAACTCTAAATCACAGTGTCCAAATTATTTGTGTGTGAGTTTTTTTTAAAGCATTCTCAATTCATTAATGGTACTGTATTTACTCAAATAAAATAAAAATAAGAATCACAAAATAGTTATATATTAAGTAGGGCTTTCAAATTATTAATTTATTATTTTTTTTATTATTATTCTAACTACACAATTGCATGTAGCCTATCATATCAATAACTTTTAATTAAAAAAAATTGAGAAAAAGCCCTCAAATGATGATAATTCAGAGACAGTGTGGCAGATGAAGGCAAAAATGTTAAAGAATTTACTATATTTTTACTTGAACCAAAGTTTTTTTTTTCAATACCTTTTTTTCTCTCTCTCCTGCTGCTCCTGGTTTGCCCTGTGATTTAATTTGTTTTGTTGGTTTGCTGTTCTCCTTGGAGAGCTCTTGTTCCAACAGACACACGCAAAACTAGGTGTTCTTGTAGCACAAGGGCAAGAACATAGACTCCCATTCACCTTGTGTTTCACTGCTATTTCTCTCACCCATAGTGGCCCCTAAAAATCAATAGAAGTTCAGGATCTAACTGTGTCTGGGGCACAGATGTACACAACTGTGTGTACAAGTTCAGCTGAGGACAAGCAGCCACAGAGGATTTGTCTGCTGCCATATTATTTCCTATGTGACAACTGCAGAGAGAACATGTGAGTGATTTGCTCACTCAGAGAGTAGGAAATGAGAATTTTATGGCATTTGGAAACCAAAATTATTCTTTCCTCCCTCTCCATCCATGTCACTTCCATTTATTTACACCTCTTATAGACGGGCTTCGCATCCACACTACAAAGTCTACGTAGCCACGAAATAGAGTCTGACCCTTTGGTATTTGCATGCTCCTTTCTAAACACCGGCATGGCCGACATCAGCATTCATGAATAATTGCACAGGACGTATATCCATGGTTAGCGGTGGGCATACATGAGTACAGAGTGTATACCCACCACTTTGATGTGGAATTGTAACCGCATAGAGCAAGAGCTCGCAGACTAACAAGCACTCGCAGCCCAGTGTGTATGTCACAGGGGGAGGGAGTCGCAGCGCAGGGCACATTCATCAAAGAGAAGCTGAGCTGATGGAACCTAAGTGCAGTGTCATCACAAGGAAAAGGCTTGATAATCACTCATGTTGGAGTGGGATCTGCACAGGCCAGGGGAAATCAATAGTAGTTCAGTGGACAGCAGCTAGACAAAACAATCCAGAGGGTGTGTCTCATTCCACTCCTGACGTCAATCAGTATATTGTGAACACCAGAATCCGGGCACTTGTAAGGGGTCTTGATCGACTAAATATTGGGAAACTGACTGCTCAATTACCGTTGATCACAAGGTCACACGTTAAAACAGTCATTTATCATTTTATTGTATAATTGTTTTTACAACTTATTTCTAAGTAAAATAAAATATAAAATAAAGCTAATTTAAAATTTAAATAACAAAATAGAAAAAAAATACAAAATATTACTTTATTAAATAATGAAACAGATAGACACACACTTTTTTAATTCTTCCTCGTATTCAAATCTGCCATAAAAATATCTGGTTCCCTAACCCTAGCGCACCTACCACTGAACTAGGGAACGGATTGAGACAACCAAGGCCTCGCAGTCCTTCAATCCAATACTATAGCCTGAATAATGAACCCTGGCCACTAAACTAAATAGATCCAAACCGAAATGAAAAGCATTACACACACTCAGCAGCAGAATGGTGTTGTTAATCCCAACATAATCCTAGAGCTTGTTTGTTAAGGTTAATTTGAAATTGACATGCAGCTGTGGGAAATCTCTTTTTAAATGTTATGTTACTGAATGCAAAGCAAACACTCCCAATAACCGAGATACCGATGCTCTTGGAAATTGTCAAAATAAAGATCAGATTAATTAATTTTGTCTATGTTTTAAAACTCATAGATCTTACATATTTAATCATCCATTTAACACACACAGACACACACAAAACACACAAAAAACACACACACGTGACATTTTTTTCCACTTCACCTGAATTCAAGAATTTATTTTAGGTCTGCCTTTTCAAACATTTTTAAAAGAACCATCAATCTTTTTCCCCCCCAGGAAAAGACTTAGTTTTGTTCATTCAGAATTCTTGTCTTGAAAGAGAGCCGTGACTCAAGTGGACTGTACGATTACAAATCTCTCTGAGCAGTACATGCTTAACTACAGCAATGGGGAAAGGTGGAGAGGGTCTCTCCATTCTAAGTTGTGGTTGACCTCATTCGGTTTTGGCTCTCACTTGAAGAAAATAACTTTCATCTTTTCTTGCTATGGCTCTGTGCTTTTAGTGGGGAAAAACGGAGGCAAACAAAACACTGGCCAATTGCACCAATTGCAGCCTGTCGGGTTGTCCGTCTTAAGATTATTCAACCGAGTCTACAGAATCTTATTTTGTTTAATGCTGCTATTGCATTTTTGTCCTTGTAAGCAAGTAAGTCTAAATATAAATCTGGTCAAATTACTCAGTCTCTAGACTAGAGTATATTTACGATATACAAAGTGTTTTGTAACCAGTTTTATGGGCAAAATTTCTATCAAAACACTATATATGCACTTATATATGTCCACTTAAATATAATATAACATAGTATAATATAAAACTAACAATGATCAATGTTTGTTGTATAGTGTACTGTTAATTAGTCTACTTTGTTTTTTTTTTTTTTCACATAGGAATTCAACAGTTTATTCACCTCTAAAACTGAATAATTCATGAACTGTCTATCCAAGAAACGATCGTCTTTACATGCCATAACAGAGAAATCATTCAAAATAGGACTGTCATGAGATGACACTTTGCACTTCCAACGGGAAACTGCTGTTGCGTGTCCCGTGTTGGCTGGAGACATGACAAAATGCTGAATGGAGAGGAAAAAACGGGGAGGGGGGAAAACGGATCAATACTGCTCGGGAAATAAGGTAGAAAAGGTTATTTACTTGACATTGATCCGTTGCCTCGGCAGCAGAGCCGGTCCAGCATCTCTTTTGTTAACCTTTAAGCCTGAGTGTACTCACAAACGATAGGGGAGTCCACTAACAGGTGTAAATTATGGATCGAAGGAGGTCGCCATACCTCTGTCACTGCCTGGTGCCTGTGTACTTACAGCCCCGAAGAAATTTAAACATCAATAGGGATAATAAGGACAAATTTATCACACTCAGGTCCTGAAGTCCCACTGCCAGGTCTGCCCAGCGTCCTGAGCAAATGTTTCTCAATCTTAGCCTCAATTGATTCAGACATTATTTTTCCCCTAAAGGATGATCAATTGTGACACAGCGCATTTACTTTCATTCTTTGTGCAAGGCTCTTTGTCAGGGGAAAAATACAGACTGCTAATATGTTTTCTTTCTTTTTTTCAACATGAATGCCTTAATCATGTTAAAATAAGGATGCAATTCATGGGATTAATCACAGGTACAGGACAGAGGAAAATGAAAAGATGTCATTTATTTTTAAAAAAGGACAACATACTTTATATTGCTTTTTGTGCTTGAAGGTATTTCAAAATGTAAGATTTTAATATTAGAAAATTTGTACTAGAGTCAATAATGGAGAAAAACAACCCTTGCTTTACACACACTAAAGTTACAAAGCAGACATAAATACATGCGACTAGGATGGCATTAGTTAATAACATTTTTAGAGTGTGCGCCAATGTTTTCTACAACCAATATTTACGATTTTGGATAAAAATTAAATATTTACAATTTATAACAAACAACTCCTACGAACCATAAGAGGTTTTTTTAATGAGTCAGTCAAATACAAAAAATAGTCATGAACTCACTCATAAGTTATCGCTCGAATCAGATTCACACAGTCATTGAATCATTCACGATCACGGGTCATTTTGTGGTAATTTCAGATTCAGAATTCAGAACCGTTATAAAAAATATTCACAACCAATTTTGTTGTAACAAAAATATTTTTTGGTTTTAGGGCAGGCAAAAATAATCTTAAAAAACTATTTTTTTATAGCTTGTTTGCATATGACGTCAAGTCACTGCGTTGCCATGGCGCGAAATGCAGATGGAGGGCAGGAAGTGATTTGCTACATTTAGAAGCACTATAACAAACTCAAAATGCCTATGTTTTGCGTCGTTTATGGTTGCTCAGATCGATGAAACCACGAGGAGTTTTTAACGAGTACCAAAAGTTGTTGTTCATAAGGGGGAAAAAGGCAAGAAATTGACCGAAAAACGCCGGAAAAATGGCTTGCAAACCTACGTCGGAAAATGCCCGTGTGCAGTGATCACTTTGTCAAAGGTGAGTTAATACAACTTATGTGGCTGTTTGTGTAACGTACCAGTTTCTGAACTTTGTAAAGTCAAAGTAATTGTTTCTTCTTTTCTTTGAGTTTGTAAGTTACCCCTGTAACTGAAGACAAACACGTAACGTTACAGGCTAATCTTTCAATTCAGTTGAAAAATCGCTCCTCATCATAACGTAAGGATCACGTCCAACATATGTTTCGAGTTTTTGTTATATATTTCTCTTGTAATAGCGTCAAAAGTAGTACAGTACGGACTTTCCTCCATCTCGCCCATTCCACTCTTCACTTCCTGCCCTCCATCTGAATTTCGCGCGTCATCACAATCACGTGACTGCAAACCACCTATTGAGCCATTTTGTAATTTTCCAACTAAAATTTTTTAAATTTTAGAAGCAAGTGGCTCTCTATTCATTTTAGTGTGAATCACTGGTTTATTGAATCATTAACATTGGCTTTAATATCTAAATAGTCATTTCAAAAGCAAGCCTCAGGCTAAAACACAGCTGAATCAGTCAGGGCTGAATCAAAGTTGTGATCAATCTCCGACCACATAACATGCTAATTGTCAGCCATTGAGAATTGAGAATATGCCATTGGGATACCTTTGTAAAAACACCAAGACACGTTGACAACGAATATTCCTGGCAAGCCCTTCCCAAGCCAAGGGTGCTGTAACTCTAACCCGGCTGTTACTAACCATTGGCTGAAAGTATTGCTTGGATCCTTCCCAGCCTTCATCTTCCAACATCCATCATGTTCTTTTTTTTGTGAGGGAAGATGGCACAGACCTGATGCATTGGGTGAGAGACTATTTGTCCTTCCATATGCTAGATCTTGTAAGCCGCTGTATGCTATCCTGCCAAATTTTGTCCCGTGCCAGCAAAGGACACATGTTTTTACAACACAAAGTTTGGCAACCGGTCAAACGGCAGACCTGCAATTTAGGGCTTTCCAAGGTTCAGCATGGCTGCACGGGTCAGCAGGTGAGATTTAAAGAACGTACACGAAAGACGCCTAGAAAATAAATGTTACATTTTAATATGTAACTGTATGCAATGGGTTTGCAAAGTGCATTCAGTGTTATTCTTGGTCGACAAATCACTTTGCACTCTCATGTGAAAAAACTTCCACGAACACAAAGTTGCAGAAAAAGAATGCTAACATGCTTTTTGCTTTCAAGAGTAAATGCAGAGATTACCTTGCTATTGAGATCAACCCCAGCCACCCCATTTTGCAATAAAAAAGGGGGTAAAATCTAATATTAAGTGTCAAGGCCTCAGAGGCAGGGAAAGCACTTTGAGTATTCAGCCGGTGTATCCGGGTGATTCATTTTCACGGAGGAAGCAAGCCCATGGGGTGAGGTGACCCCAAGAAGCCAAGAAATTTGTTTTTCCTTCCCTTCATGCTCCCTTCTGGACTGCCTATATCTCACTTCCTGGAAGTACCTGTCCCTCTCACTCACTCTCAAGGACCCAGCCAATCTCCCTTTGTAAATAGAACTATGTTTTATAATTCTCTCTCTCTCTGAGATGACCGTATCAATAATGCAGGGGAACTGCATCTGTCCGGAGTGATGAGATTATTTTTCTGATTTGGCCTGACAGTTATGGTAATAGTTTGCCAAACAATCTACTCTGGCGACAATGACCACAGATTACAGCTGTTTTTAAAACAGCGTGGCCGAGGAGAGCTCCATGATTGATTGCACATGAAGAGACAGAGGCGGGCAATTTGGCCCCAGCATCTCACTTGCTTTTAACTCCGCTGATACTGAAATAATCTCTTTCGTTTATCCGTTTGGGGAAATGCACAATACGGAGGAGGGCTGCGAGTCTAAAATAGTCTGACGGCAACAAGTGCGCTACTATTGAAGAAAAATAGCCTTGCGTTGTTTTTGATAAGCCATATAAAAGACATTATAATGAACATCAACATATCATAGTAGGGTGTTTCTATGGGCATTTTCGGCCTAGCAACAAATACAGCATATCATCTTAAACACACTTTTTACACTCTCAATAGTGTCAATTTTGTCAAATAGTATCAATGTCCAACAGTTTACCTACATGCAACATAGCAGATCTGTCTCTTTTTTTAATAAAAAGTCATGAACATTTCTACATCTCAAATGATGTTTAAAAGCATTCTGTGGTGGAAATGAGATTTTTACTAAATGGGCAGTACACAATAAATATTGAAATGGTTCAGGATTATTCATTTTTATAATTTAAGATAAAAAAATTGATAAAACTATAAGAGTGTCATAAAAGAGCCCAAAGTTGAAGAAACACCCTATACTAATCAGATCAAGGATATCTTGTGTTAATATACATTAAGATATTAAAGATAGGCTATATTTTATATATATATATATATATATATATATATATATATATATATATATAAAACACTAATCATATATAAACAGATTTTGTGGTTGAAACACTCTTCACATTCAGATAGAAATAAAATAAAAAGTAAAAATTAAAGTGGTCTAAATATACTGTATATGTGTTTACATATTTCTTCTGTGGAAGTCTCAAGACCCCAAAAAATTTCGTCCAATCATTGCATTCGGTCCGATACATGTATTTCCATACTTCCGCGCACCCTGTTCAAGTAGACATCACACGTCATCAGCGAGTTGGCTATGCAGAGTTGTAGACAGACAGTCACAGAGCGGCGTAAACAACAGCCACCTTTTACAGTTCCTCTTGAACCAAAACAACAAGCTTATGTTGCGTTCACGCCAAGTCAAAACCATGATTACGAGATGACAACCCGTGGCATTCGTACTCGGAGCTGTTCACGTCCTCAGGCTCGGATTTTTATGTTTATATGTAAACACTAGCAAAGCTGAAATGAATCTGCAGCAGTCAGGTGGTACAAGTCAGAACTCTACAATAATAATGAATGTAAACAAATCATTATGTAATGTTCTTTGAGACAAGAGGTTGAGACTCTGGCTGTGTGCGTTCATGTATTTTGAAGGAGGCGTGGCTTTGCAGAGCGCTCTAAAGGGAGGGTGGGATCTTATGCTTTCAAAGCTAGCTTGCTATTGATGGCCTCTACGAAATTACCTACCCTTTCTTTAAGACTAAGAAAAAGCTTGAATATAACAAGCAATCATGTCAAGTCATACATCACACAGATTTTCTTTGAATCTAAACATCAACAATGTTTGACGTCTCACTGGCTGTCACTTTCTCCTAATCTCTTTGTCGACTTCTAAAATTATGCAATCATAACTTAAGACGTAATCAATGTCAAAAGGGAATATGCAATAACTAATGGAAGGGTAATCTGTGATAATTATTTCTTAAATGCAAAACAAAACCTTCTAGTTTCATATACTTCAAGATATTGCCATCATGTAATACAGGCTCTATGATTACACATGTACTGTAAAGCCTATCCTTTAGTCATAACAGTCACAGACTGACACACATATATATATATATATATATATATATATATATATATATATATATATATATATATATATATATATATATATATATATATATATATATATATATATAAAGTGAAATCCATAATAGAAATTTATGATTGATTAATTCCTCTGAATTGGCTAAAAAACCCTTGAGGTTAGACTCTATCAAAGACCAACATCCTTCCTGACTGTTAAAAACTGCAATAATCCACCCTTAAATGTGCTAACAAGACCACCAAGCCCAAGGCCTGTGGTCTAGTACAGGGACTGTGCAGGTCACACGGCAGGTTAAGAAGCTATAATAAGCCACTACAATAATGTGACTCAAGCCCGGTGAATAAAACATGACTGTAATCCACTTCTTGGCCTAAGAGGTCTCAAAAAGGCAAGGAGGCACTTGTCAGACATCATGACCCAATTACTTTCATAAATAAATGATCATACTTTTCAATTTAAAGTTGCATGCTGTGCTGGGAACCGAGACTGAATTAAAGCGAAAATCATCAGGAGGTTTGTATTAGTTATAGTGTTTAACATCTCCAAAAATGAAAAAGGACTCCTCTTGGATATATAGATTTTCCAGCATCCAAGTCAGACTATTAGCATTCCAGGATCTTCTCCCCATCCCTGAATGTTTGTTCTCCAAAACATTGGCAGGCTGAGAGCAGAGAGGCTCATGTTTTATTAATGACACATTAGGAGTAACACCAATCGGCTAATATAAATTTGCATATTTATTAAAAAGAAGACATTTGTGATTAATGGGATTTTGCTATGCTACATGGAAATGAGGTGAAAACTGTTGGTGAGTAAATCCCTGATCTTGGCTTTCAGATGTGGCCCTGCATTGCTCTTAAGGTTTCAGTAAGCTACATCTCTTCTACATTCATAAAATGCGTGTTTAGTCAACACTGATGCCTTAATACTAATTCAGCTGGCCTTTCAGAACAATATAAAAAGGGGTGTAACAATATATTGTGCACAATGCAAAAATATGTATCGTGAATAGCGACAATATGCATTGTGTATAGTTAACTCAAAATGAAAGCATCAAATATGATAATGTCACAACAAAAAAAAGTTAATCCTTATTTTTAGCTTCCATGTTAATTTTTATTATTTTTAAATACATTATTTAATAAAACACTTAAAATGTATGTAGTCAGGGACAGTGTGCAAGCATATGTCTGTATTTTTAGCTAAGCAGAATCTTTAATATTTCTATTCTGGTGCCACCATTGCCCTGTGCATGGGGGAGAAGGACAAAGTCCAAACCTATTCAAGTCCACCCCTAATGTAATAGCAAATTTAGCATTTTAATAAACAATACTTTTTGTTAAGCGTTTATCATATGTATTAGAAGTGATCATATTTAAAATCTTACCATCTTAACTCTTTATTTTGGTTTTGATTAAAGTATCAAAAGAGTATCGTGTATCGAACCGAATCATGACATGAGTGTATTGTTACACCCCTGTATATCATAAATCACTACGCAGGTAAAAACAGTTAATGCATTCACACTATGTGGCGTCTCCAGCGATTCCTGTAAATAAAGACGCTCTCACCTGCTCATTATACAGCCAGTAAGTATTGCACCCATGCTTCAAATACTGCAAGAATATCAGCAGATTTAGTCTGGGGTGTATTAGGCTGCGGATCCCAAGTGTGCTGAGAGAAAGACGGAAGTTGGAGTGGGTTTAGAGGGCCCGTCTGCCATCGATTCAAATATGTCCTATAAAAGAGTAAAAACAGAGAGAGGGGGAAGAAAAAACAGAATAAGAAATTGTCTTGACGACAAGGACATTGTCAGATAAGTGGAGAAGGGCAGTCAGAGAGCTATTTAGAGCGCCGGTAAATGGCCTTTTTACCATTCCGGCTCCCCCTCTCCGCTCCCTCCTCCTCCTCTGTTTGGGGATGGCATTAGAGACTGGAGACTGACATACATTTTTTATAGCTTCATAAAGTCGTCCAATGACCAGGTCACCCTTCTCATAACTAGGGAGCAGAACGCTTGAAAAAAGCCATTCATCACTGTGAAAGGGCCTGCTTGTCCAAGCGCCTTCAAACATGCACAGAGTCTGGCGAGAGACGCTCGGCGCAAATGCTAACGTACTTCTGCCGCTAATGCCAGATGACCTTCTCACATCTATTAGCAGGCTGGCTGACGCAGAGGGCAGACACGTGCCCCGCTTGTCTCCTGCTAAAATCTCAACCGCAAAGATTACAAATACCACGCGTGATTCCACATATCAGCATAAGCGTTGAGAGGAAAGGTACACTGGAGAAAATTTCATTCAGAAATTACTAGCAAACTTCACAATTAATTACAAAGAAACGGCAAGTAACATTGAATTAAACCTGAAATTTTAAAGTAGAAAGACTGAAGTAGTATTTTCTTGTTTTATTGACAATTTTGAACAACTTTTTTTACAGTAGCGCAGCTAAGCAGCAACACCCGAAGTGGTTTAAAAAAGAAAATTAAAGAAATACACCGAAAACAAATGAATACACAAGTACGGAGATGCGTCTTTCTGTTTGACGATTTATTTGGATTTTAAGGGGAAGAGCATGACATGCCTTTTAAGTACGTCCCCTTTGATTTGGCAAGCCAGAAGGACCTCCAGTACAGAATTGGAACGCCCCTCGCAGAGAAACCATCACACCACTGCAGCCCATTAGTGGGCAATTAGTGACAGCTGGTGGGTTGTCAGGCTGGTAATGGGCTCAAAAGGAATACCCGAGGAATACAGAAAACAATAGAGGGAACATGGCGAGAAAGAGAAACGGGACTATTTAAGAAACGGATTATATTCAAAACGCACGCAACGTATATTATGCTGCCTTTTAATTTTTTGTCTTCTGCACTAGGGGATCCATAGCAGACAAATGTTTTAATTTAGTCGCTGAGGCAGAAAGTGTTTCCAATAATCATGCTGTCACAACACCCAGACGTGAATGTCCAATCCTGCCAGACTCCCAAAATGTGTAATTATCAGCTCAAAATGATCATGTATAAGATGCCTTATGCTACGGTATTCATTCCAAACAGAGTTGTGTGGGAGTTGGGAGTGAATATGGCGCGTTTAAAGAGAGATCCACTTGCTTGCGTTTACGTTCAGGTAAATTACCCCTCGGTAGAACAAAACAAGCACGCGACATGTGGAGACAGCACATAGGCGTTTTTAAGTCCGTTTTTAAACGCAATACTCCCCTGGTTCATGAAAGGAAATAGGCTGCGGTTCTACAGCAGTGTGTCCATCAGATCACTCAGCCTTTTTCGCCTGTTTTTCATTTCAAATGGTGTGGCTGAACTTTGAGAGGCCCAAGTGGCAGGCTGAGGGCGAGAGATATAAGTCCTTTAATAATTTATTTAAGAGGCCAGAAAAAAGGCAGCCAAGGGGAACAAATAGTGTTTCTCCCAGAACCAGGACCCTTTTGACCCCGTCGTGACGTACCTGCAGCGGCCCCGGCCCCATCACATTAGCGAAATTCTTATTTGATGGCATTTTAATATTCTGCCTTGATGACTTTTTAGCAACATTTACTTTCAGCGGTCTCTGGCGCTTCCCCCGGAGGAAATGAAACATGTCAAAACCCATTACGAAAAAATCAAAATTTAAATACCTCGGCCGTGTTAGTAGTAATACACACAATCCCTGCCGCTCAGAGGCAGGGGCGCACAAACACTCATCTGCTTGCCGGCTCGTAATGAGTCTGTTTGATGGGGAAGCGATTTGTGGGTCACCAAGCATACGTTACAGATCCAATTTAACCCTTGATTGCTTGTACTCTGGAGGGATGGGGGAAATGTGTTATTGAAATTTAATACCAGATCATTTCTGTTTTTTCTTTGCCGTCCCCCCCGCCCTCTCCTCCTGCGTTGGCACAAAGGTGTGCTAATACGCCTCCCAGTGCAGTGTAGTATTGGCGGAGGTGGCTGAGATGCAATGAGGGAGAAGTAAAAGTGCGGCCGACGGAGAGAAACAAAGACAATTTTATGCATGAACGCTAGGCCAGCCTCCTCCCGGGGTCTTGCTAAACACCAATCCAATTAGCCCCTGAAGACGCCACAATGGTTTCCGACTCAATTGAGTTTTGGCTATTCCATCATGTGATTTATGACTTTTACAATGCTGTTATTTCTATGACGATGTGATCCGTGTACGATGCTTATGCGACAGATACGCAGCGTAGCAATTTCACAGACATGCGGACTGCTGCGGGAACAGACAGATAGGATGCTATAATGTGGCAGCATGCAAATGTCTGCTGGTTAGTCTTTAAGCGAAAAGAGAGAGCAGAATGAGAGATACACAGGAGGGCTTTTTACGTTCAGACCCTGTGACATCTGACAGGATGTGAGGGTGACAGCAGACAACAATGAGAGGAAGCAGTGGTGTTATTAAGTGAGCCTATGTCAAGGGCAAAGAAAGTCAAGCTCTACTCGACAACACAACTAGAAAGTACCTATTGTATCCGTTCGTTTTTCTTCTTCTTCCGCTCTTGATGTCTACGGAAGCCCATAGAACCATTTGCGGGAAAATTACGAAATGAGGACAGTCTGAATATTAACCAGAGCAATTTTGGAGAACTCAATACCCCTAGCTCCACCAACAGTCCAAATTTGCACTTACAGTAGGTTTATGCTGATATCCAAAAAACTACTTTTTCAAACTTCTCCTAGACTGTTTGTCCGATTTTCACCAAAATGAGCTCAGCTTCATCAGCTTCAGAACATGCTGGCGTAAAGTTATTAAATGCTTTTTGATAAACCCAACCATTTTTGAATTACGTGAGAACTATTTTGAAGAGGAGCACTCCAAATTGGATGCAAGGCTATATCTCTGCAACGCTTTAGCATATTGAGACAAATTAAGGTACACATCATCCCAAGCATGACCTGAGGCTACATGCAGTGTTTCAGCACAGCACCACCTACTGGTCAGGAGATATTAAAAACGGCTAATTTTGCTTATGCACACATCAGCTTATGTTATGAAACTTGGTGTGTATCATCATGTCCTGGAGGTACTCAAATTTTCTGAACAGCATTACCTTCTGGTCAAAATTTATAATAAAATTTCTCAAATTCAGTCGGACGTATTGTCCAGCATTTTGAATTTCTTAGAAAATGTCTCCTCACTCTGACCACACATCAACAATTTGGTAACAGCGCCACCTATTAGTCAAAGGTCATAAGCAATTGAATCATATTACAAGTGATTATTATTATTTGTGATTTTTCAGTCATTTTGACTACATTAATCTAAAACGTCTTTAACAATTACTCATTGTTACAGTTGCTCTGAAGCTCCCAGCCATGCTCACATGGCTCATTATGCCTTTTTGGTGTTTGGCCCCTTAATTGCTGCTTGCAGCTATATTTAATAATGCTTTATTTTATTTTCTAGGGATGCATAATACATCGGATCCATATCGGTTATCGACTGATATTAGTATTTTTAACATTAATCAGTATTACTTGATAAAGGATATTTAATTGTGCATGTTTCTTTCCCCTATTTCACATCTAAATTATATGCGGTAACCTAACGTTCACTTAACATTAATCTTTAAAAACGATAATTCAATAACCGTGTTAAATGTGTTAAACATCTCAAAATTAATATACATTTTCTTACTATATATTATAATGTTGTGATGCCTAAATTCACTTGTAAAATTTAAAACTATATATTTTATTTTTAAGTATTTTATTTTTAATTTACTTATAAATCTATGCATGCCAACAAGCAAGCTGGGATATGAAAAAGCATTTTGAGATTGAAAATATTACATACTTCAGTTTTAATAAAAACAAACAGACATGTTTTGGAAAAAAAAACAATACTGAACAATAAAAGTTGAAGCAATGATGACAATAGCAAACTATGACAACAATAGGACAAGAAGAAAACAAACTATTGTTTTTGAATGTAAACAATGAAAAAAAGGCATACACACAACATGATTAATCTTCTTTCCTGTGTCCTCCCTCTCTCCCTATTTCCTTTTTTTCCTGGAAGTTCTAAGCACATCTGTTCTTTTGAAAGTCTCTCTCAGTAAAACATCAAACACTAAGAACTGAGTTTTGTAGTGAGGGACTACAAAAAGTCGAGTCAGGAATATCTCTCTTGTTTCAGCATCCTTTCAGTCCTCTTTGATGATGAATCAAACAAAATGGAAAGTGTTCCTTTTTCCTACACCCAAGCCTTCTTTCCTCTGACAAACCTTTTTGTCTCAATTACTTGTTAGCTATTGTCTGTTTTTCCTCATAAAATTCCATGTGTGCTGTCAGACCTTCCCGAAAATGTCTGTGATTTATAACAAATCAAGCGAAACAACAGATTATGATAAAGAAGGCAAAGAGGAAAATGAGTTTATACTGAGTATTCTGCAGCACTTTACAAAAAGTTTCAAAGCAACAATAATAATAGTTGTTCTTTATGCAACTTGAAAATGTTAAAAAAAATCGTCAGACATGCGGAAATTAACCTCAACCTAGATTAATAATGCAGTAAAGCACAGTTCTAAAAATCTAATTCAGGTAATAATGATAATGAATTGAACCTTTTGAAAAGTGTAACAGCATAATCTTTCCCTAGTAATCATATTTTATTATGTTTTTCTTGTAGTGTACTCTACCCTTCTAATAACTTGCCGACCACAGCATTATTTATAAATAACAACATTATCACAATGTTTTTTTACTCCGCTATTTGTTCCTTACTGCTCAGAAGTGTCTCTGAGAGGGAGCGAGCGGTATGCATGGTAGGGCGAGCTAAACAGTGGGGCCTCTAATTGAGAGCTCAAGTGAGGAGTCGGCGAGCTGGCTCACTTCATCCGAGTGTTTGTCATTAGACCTCTCCACTGAGAGAAAGTGTGCCCGTGCCGCGCTGTGGCGGCCCGCTCGTGTGTAACCAAGATTTATGCTAATGGGCCTCAGCATATGCTTATTCCACATATCTATATTAAAGTTAATAGACTGTTACATTGCTTTTTAACCCCAGCCTCCATACATGATTAGCTTTTCCGATTTCTTTGCAAAACGGCATATAAACACGGGGCAGGGATTTTTGTCAACGTGTCAGTGGGTTTGTTTCCGGTAGCAGCCCAAGGCTCCTATAATTGTGGTTGGGGACTCTGTCATAAACGGCCGCCTAAAGAGCAGGGCAAGCCATCTCTTGAACGCTGTAATGTTCCCTGGCTGCTGAACAGTCCACTGGATTTATCACCCTGCTACTGGGAGTCTGCACTGCTTACACACCAGTACAGCCTGCTTGTAATAGGAACAGATCCTCATGTTATGGTGGTTGGAAATTGTTCATCCCCTCAAAACCAATTTTTTTTAATAATAATAATAATAATAATAATAATAATAATCAAGCACTGGAAAAAAAATGGACTATGATATAACGCAATATAAAAAATAAAAAAAATTGCACAAATTTATTTTAAATGGCCATCGATGGAGATAAATGCTTCTGATGTATACAGAGCAAAATTTCAGGCCAAGGGTTTATTACTCAACCAGGACACCCCATAAAAACAACACATTCTGTAACTACACAGGATCTACTGTAATGCAAAAAAAAAAAAAAAAAACATTTTAAATGTAGTAAAATAAAATAAATAAAATAACATTTGGGGACAGTGATACTTTATTTTGTATGCATTTATATTGTTCTTAAAGGAGCATTTCACCCGTGGGAACATTAATCTTTATTGAAAGTGGGTCATATATGTAGTCGAAATGTAACATAAATTGAATTTGGTGTCTTCTTGACCAAGGAAAGACAGAAAGTAACTTTAGGGCGCATTTGTATGGAAGACAACAACTCCCACAATGCACCACATTGCACAGCTCCGCAAGCCACTCCCACTAATTTTCACAACACAAACGTCCGTGTCCTCGTCTGATTCAAAGATTTCGTCCAGGAGACATTAGCATTGTTGAAATTCTTTGCAACAGACGGACTTTATCTCTGTGTCCGTATGCGCACAGTGAGAGCACAGGCCCGTCTCAGGGGAAAATGAGGGAATAATGCACGGCCATTCAAAAATATCACTGGGTTTCTAATGATACAAAGCTTAATGCAAATGGGTGAAGTGTCCCTTTAACTTTTAAATTGATTCCAGCTCCTTTCTATCTGACCCATAAAGGAAAGAGGTGTGAGGGGCACGAATCACTCAAATAATGTTTCTTTTACTCAATTGTTAATTTTTATTTAATCAATTTATACTTATTTAGCACTACTGACCCACCTGAATCCTCTCCATAAAAAAAAAAAGGTAAAAGTGACCCAACAACTTATAATGCTCTTCTCCATCATTTGATGAATTACTGCTGCCATGGTCAGAAATGTAAGTTAATTGCGCCAGACGAATAACAGCTGACTTTTTTAAATAATAATCCTAATCCATAATTGTCATAATTTACATAAAAAGTATACTTGTTTGCTATATGACTTACTTTCTTTTGTGGAACACAAAAGTGTAGTTTTGTCCATACAATTAAAGTCAATGGGGTCCAATGGACTTTCATTGTTTTAAAAACTTGTTTTTGTACTCCACAGAAGATAGAAAGTCATACAGGTTGCCATGCAGACATAAGGGTAAGTAAATGATGACAGAATCTTCATGTTTAAGTGGACTTTCACATATTGTCTGATAAAGTGAGAAATATCCAGTGAGGTAACAGGGAGAACACTAGCGGTCTTGTGAAGGACAGTAGGGCACTAGTTTCCCCTTCTGTTGAACAAAGCCCCTGGAACAAGTGGTGGCAGTTCCAGGAGCCAATCTCCTTCAGCCTCCCTCCTCCCCCCATTACAATCCACTTTGCCAGGCTCTTGACTTACAAATTGCTGCTTTAGACTTGGTTTCATTGTAACAGCTTTCTTGGGAGAGAGAGAGAAAAAACAAGCACAGAAAGGACACTTATTTCTCGGCGCACTACAGTATCGCGGGGTCTCGGCTAACAGTCAGCGCATTGTTTCGGCCTGTCCCTCAGAGAGACTGGCCACAGTGCTGTCAATAAGCTCCCTCTCTGTTCGCTTCCCTCCCCATCTTTTCTACTCATCTACTTGGCTGGCTTTCAAATAAGAGCCATGAAAAAGTAAAATGCTTAGGACATAAGCCCTTCAATAGCTCTGCTTAATTCCTTCTTTAATATGTCAGACAAAAATATCAGAGTTCTTTAGCATGCCAATGAGTGTGCTAAGAGAGAAGTGTTCCCAATGGAGCGAGAGCAGGGAGAAGGGTGACTTGAGTTTGGTATAAAGCACTTCTGTGTGCTGTAGGGCTTCTGAGAGCGGGGGTGGGGGGTACCAGAAAGAGAATAGGTGTGTGTGTGTGTGTGTGTGTTCTGCTGGAGCTTTACTCCGCTGTCTTCAGCAGACGCAGACACTTGTGCACAAAGACGCAAGCACTTGTCAAGACTTAAAAAAAAAAAAAAACCGGCCATGTATATCTCATAGAAAGTTAAGGTTAAGTAATTGAAACAACTAAAAACCGATAACAACTTGAAATTTCAGAGACCGCCACCTGTTACGAGTGTAAAACAACACTGCTTTATGAAATTCTGATTTAATTGAAAACGGTACAAGCCGCACAAGTGCTACTACATCCAATAGCTGAAAAACATTAGCTAGATGAGTGCTAATATATTGACTTAATCACAATGTGTATGTGCGTGTTATATACTTCATTTAAGCACGTTATTTCCATAATTGTGCTATAAATTACATTTTCCACTACATTGGTTTCAGATGGATAATTAATTTTTGACTTTAGCCTTTTTTTAATTTTGATTCTCATGCAGAGATTGCTGAATACCACACTGTTGTACTGTCTATAGCAATATCAGTCCGCCTCAGCTAAAGGTGCTTGAGAGTTTGCCCCGACCTCTTCGATCCAAGTCTGATAAACAAATTACTTTACTTTGAGATGACGCTCGAAATGTCAGGTATCAGCCTTGCAGTGCAACTGACCGCAAAGCACCAAGGGGTTTGTGGTCATCAACTTAACTATTAGTCTCAGCCTCAAACGATTCCACTACGGTGAGTCTACAGTCGCATTTTGCTCACAAAATTGGAAAACACTTTCTCGGTCTGGCAAACACTAAAACTATTGGTTGCAACTTCCGTCAGTGATGGCATGCATCATTTTCATCAGTCAGTCAGTAAAAAAATATATAATAAATCCTTTTCTGGATTCACAAATCACTTAATAAACACTCAAGAACTAGCAATTAATTTCAATGACATTTTTAATCAAAATATCTGTTCGTCTAAAACTAGGGTTGTGCATTATTCAGAATTAAACTGAGAAATGTTCATTCGTTTTGAATTTGAATTGAATTTGAACTGAGGCAAATTTAAATTTGAGAAAGTAGAATTAAAATTAACTGAAATTCAAAGAACTATTTTAACTGTAATACTTCAAGTGTAATTTATAACTAAAAAGCATGGTTAGTCAAGACAAAATTTAAATGATGACCCAAATACAAAACCTTTTAAATGTCATTTACACAAATGTTTAAGAAGGTTTTATAGGCTTTACAGATAGACAAATGTCAAATTCCAATTTAGCTTCCTGTGAGGCATAACCAAATCAGTAACCAAACTAGGCTGTAAAAGGGAGTAAAAACAGTAAAATTGTGAAATTAACTGTTTTCTATTTTACTATATTTTAAAATGTGATTTATTCCTGTATGGCAGTCTTCAGTGTCACATGATCCTTCAGAAATCAATCTAATATGCAGATTTGATGTTCAAGAAACATTTCCTATTATCACAGATGAAACCAGTAATATTTTTGTAATCGCCATGATGCATTTTATTTCAGGATTCCTTGAGTTCAAGCATTTATTTGAGATCAAATTTTTTGTTACTTTACTGTCACTTTGGACCAATTGAATTTATCTTGCAGCATTAATAACTTCTTACTGACGCAAAACTTTTGAACGGTAGAGCATTTCGGATAACCCGGACACATAAAAGCAACAAAAAAAACCTGGTTGGTCCCTTTATATGTCAGATGGTCTCTTCCTGTCTAAGTGGGCGGTTCTAGTGGAACAGACCTCATGCTGTTTAGTAAAGGTCTGGCAATGTGAAACTAGAAATATCCGAGGGAGATCTTTATATATAAAAAATAAACAAAATAGACAGAGACTGTCAAAATTCTCTATGGCTCCATCTCTTTTGCACAACAAGGGTTAATGACTGGTTGGACCGTTTCCTCAGCATCGCTCCATCCAGATGAAGCGCGACTGCTGCATTATCATTTCACAAGGCAAAAACAGACGGCGACATATGCCCAGAACCGTCCTTTAGTTTTGGACTCAAAAATATTCATCAAAAAGCCCCTGCGCTCTCCCATGAGCTTGCTGCCATATGCCAGCAGAAAATGTCACCAGTGAAAGACATATTAATTCACCAGTTTCAGAACTCCATTTGATATTCATGTCTCCCAAGTATTCTGACCCAGATTCACTCCTGTGGTGTTAGATCCTGTTCGGCACAGAATAAAAGACAGCTGTTATCATGCCCTCTCTTCTTTGTGTGTGTGTGCGTGTGGCAAGCATAAGCATGTGTGTACCTGTGTGGGTCTTTAATGAATGCACTGGGGTGCATTTTCATGTCACAAATAATGAAATGAAATTAAAACAAATAATAACCCTCATCTTAGGCTGACAAATCCACATTTACAGTACCATGCAAGTAGCCAGGAAAGCATATGGCCAATGCAATAACATGAATCCAATTCGGCCTAGACATAATCAATCCAGTCCAGACCCAGAACTGGGCTTCATTTTACATGGTCTGCTCCACTTGTATGTCAATTGTAGGTAAGCAGGTAGCTGCTTTATAAAAAATTTTAATAAAATAAAAGTTTCTACTATTGATAGAACTACTGATTCTAACCAGACGACAGAAAATAGGCATATCAGAAGAAATACAGTTGATTTAAGAAACAAAGCTACACTAAAAAAAAAAAAAAATAATTTTTAGTTTTTGCACGCAGTCAATTTCACATATGGAATTGAGTAAATTCTACATACCTATTAGTAAAATTAACAAAGAAAATAAGAAACTTTAACTTTGTTTCAAGTGCATTTTACTCAAACATCATAACACTGAATTAAGCCATGCTTTTAAAGTGTAGCCTATGCATTAAGTAAATAATACAGTAGATACTGTATTGTATAGATATAACATATCTACATAAAAGAAGTAATGAGGAACCCAGCCGAACACAGAGATCGCAATACTTGGTACACAATACACAATAACAGTAACATTCAATGGCTAATTTTTTGAGTATGAACGTGTCGTTTTGAGTAGAAAATGAACCAGATGTCACAAAACAGCAAGTTACTAATCCTAACAACAAAAACAATGATAAAACAGTGTAAATACAGCTGTATAACAGTGAACAACACAACCCTATTAATTATTCATGCCCCAGTGCATGATGAGAACACCAGTATCAGAAAGTTGAGTAGGTTTTACTTAATTGTATAACGTTGATATTTACGCTTTAATATCTACAAGCTTTAATTTAGTAGTAGTACTAATATTGAATTTCCTTTTGTTTTTTTTGAAATTCTTGCCTGAACTAACTTACGTAGAAATTACCTTTGTTTTTTCTGTAGTATTTACTTCACCACACAATTATTTTTATCAGTGTGATAGTTTCGCAACTAAAAACGACCATTTTAAAACTAGTGAACAGCTTACCACTGAGAAATGCAGTTAAACTAATAGCTTTGCCATTTGCTGTTCATATTCAGTGTAGCCACACTGTTTTTCATGACCACTTTTTCTCGAGCCTTTGTTTTTGCTTTAGAGTGATTGTAGTGTAATGGCAGGCAGTGAGAAAACAGCACTAAATCCGTTTCACAGGATTAGCTGGAGTTCCTGGGAGGGAAGCATACTGGATGGGAGAGTGCACGCAGGTTATTCATCCCATTTCAAATAGCACTGGCAGGAGCTGAGTAAATAATGCTGTTTGTTACAAAGTGCTGCTAACAGGCAGGACTGAAAACCTCTTGAATCAAAGGAAGCAGATAATGTCCTTCAGACAGCCGGGGTTTTGAGGGTTAGATTCAGTTCAGTGACTTCATCGCATGAAAAAGTATCTCTATTCATCGGCTCTCTTCGGTTTTTTTTTTCTATTTTTTTTCTTTAGCTGCTCGTAACATAAAAATGTTCTGAATCAATCTCCGCATGACTCTGCTCCCCCCTGATGCCCACACACAAAAAAAGGGTCTTGTTTTGGGTGTCAGTAGGCTCATTGAGATTTCAGAGGGCCACCAGCTTTGCAAGGCCAAAGGGTCCTCCACAATCGACTTCATTAATCTAGCATTTCCGCAACCCAGCCATGAGTTGGCGTTATATGAACCTGCCTTTCAAAACCGAGACGCAGTGAAAGCGGCTTGACCTAACACCCAGCTGAACTCTGCCTGAGCCAAAATCCCAAAGTTCACCCAGACAACAAAAAAGCCCTCTCTTTCTTTCCCCATGTAAAAACACAGATCACCCCATGAACCTGAGAGAGAGATGAGAGCGAGAGAACGAGAGACAGCGAGCTCCGGAAGGCTGTTGTCGGAGTGTATTACGAACTGTCATATGACACCTGCCACTGTGTTCGCTACCTTTCTCACCTCACCTGCTGGGCCGCATGCTTTGTGCTTGGCTCTTGCTAGCTTTCATACATAGGGCTTTCCGACTGGGAGAAATCCAACTGATCTCCAATTGAGGGATTAGAGTGTGCTGCCAAGCCATTACGTCATGCTTTTGCCTGGTAAAAAGAGAGATCACAGTGACCTGCCAGAATGTGTCAAAGCATTTTTCAGTGCACTCCAGGGGAAAAACTAAATGCATTCGCACAAACAAAAGCATGTCAGATATTACAAGTCTCAAATGCATATTTATTTATTATACCTTTCATAAAAATGCAATGGCTGTGAACTTAAATAGTTCATTTCATCAACAAGGGCACAGGAGGACAAGGGTCTGCACATTTCAACAGAATATTTAAGAGAACATGCAAACAGGCTAAAAATACTTGGCAGCTCTTGTCTGACTGATTTCATTTAGTTAAATGAGTTATGATTGAAGGGACACTCAGGGTCATGCCCAGGCAGCAACAGAGCATCTTTTTCTTGCTAAATAATTAAATTGAATTGGAAGTGCTACAACCAGTTGCTGTGCTAGTTATGTATTATTCAAACGTTATTCTCAACAACAATCTCCGAATATATGACAAAACATATAAAAAAAATTAAGCACCTTTTTCAAATTTTTATGTTTTTGAAAGAAGTCTCTAATGCAATGATTTTTTTTTTATTAAAAATACAGCAAAAATAAACTGTAATGCCGAGTTTACACAATGAACGATTTTAGGCCTGAATTTTCGCTCGCCGACAGGTTTTGTGAGATCGCCGACAAATGCCTGAAATCATAGGCAAATCGGTGCTCATTCACGCGAATGACATCACACAGTGTGAATTATCAAAGATGGGATCTGAGAGAATCGCCGACGAGTCGCTGACGCCCGTGAGATATTTGGCATGCTAAATACCTGGACC